>NW_004797350.1:1677468-1686563 GCF_000002075.1 Aplysia californica
TCTCTCTCTCTCTCTCTTTCTGTCTCTCTCACTCTCTCTCTCTCACTTTCTCACTCTCTCTCCGTGTATGTGTGTTTGTGTGTGTGTGTGTGTGTGTGTGTGTGTGTGTGTGTGTGTGTTTGTGGTACAGTTCGTTATACATGATGTATTACGAAATTTCTCGAATGTCAAAAGTTTGAGGTTATAGTCCACGAAGCATACAAATAGCTGAGTCCGTCCACTTGAAGGTGTACCTCTAAGTTTCTGTTCTGCTTGACGGTCTATCTCAGGACCAGTCTAACAGCCGTTCCACTTGAGAGTCAACTGGTCTAGGCTACTTAAAACCATAGCCATTACCCCAACCCAAACCCTAATTTTCGTCTGGTCAGAGTCAGGGTTAGGAAGTAGGTCAGGACACCACCAAGTTGGAAAATATGAGTGTCAGGCTGTTCCAGTAGTAGACTGTCAAACAGAACAGAAAAACCGTGGTAGACCGTCAACTGGACTATTACCTAAACAGCTGTCATCTCACCAGGGATGTTCCAATTGTTCCCAGTGTCTTCCTCGTTGTTATTTTTTCAATCTTGTTTTTCTTTTTAATCCCATTTAGCTTGTGTCAATGACACTTTGCTCGGTCGGCTACTCGCGTTTCTCGGCGGAAACTGCAAAGAAAATTAAATATATCCGGGAACTAAATTAAGATCCTCATCAAGTATGCTATTAGTATTAGATCTGCGACCCACATCGGCGATCATGATTCTCCAGTCATTCCCCTGCTCAGATGCTCTTTAAAACATTAATTAGAAAATAATCTTCCCCCTTCATATATCTGTTTAAATCGACCGCCTTCGGCTTCGGCCGCTGCCCGGGAAAAACTCAAAATGTCTTATCAACTGATATCGTTTAATGTGTCCCGTGCGCTCATATGACATGTGGCAGCTTCGAGCATCGTAGAATGCTTGCAAAAACAAAACAGATAAAAAAATCCCTTCTGTTTAGGCTCTCCAAGTTGGTTGCATTGGGTCTACCCTGAGACAGAGAGTAGTAGTCTTCTCCGGTCTACCCCAGCCTCGTTTGGTTTCAGTTTTGTCAATGAGATATACATGTCCAAGGCCTTTACGTCTATTAAAGTGTCCCAGAAACTGCATTTTGTCCTTTCCTGATTGTTGTTATTTGAGCGAGCGGCCCAACTTCAATTGATATCTTCTCCTTTCAAGAAATTCCCAGCAGTCTTGTAAGAAACCTTCTAATAAATAATAATATAGTTTAATACACCCCTAGACTCCAACATTTCCTTTCCCTCCCTTGCGAGCATAGAAACAAACCCATGGACGGAGTGGCGACACTGTTGCAGGAAGGGAGACAACGGTCACCAAAATATGAAATACATACAGTATATTTCAAATACAGCGATTGCTTCCCTTGATTATTAGTTTGTTCATATGAAAACCTCGAATCAATTTTTTTTCAAAATTAGTAATCTAATTTAATCACTTTTGATTGGGCTTGGGTAACACAACAAACAGGGCATTCAAATGTGTGAGTGGTAGTTAACTGATTTCATCAGTTACAAAAGAAAACCTAAATAAGTTGTAGACTTCAGTAGATTAACAAATTTAACCCCACGGTTGTTATATATTTATATATGCATGTACTGTACATGTATAACATACTCTTGGTGAATTTGCTGATATCACTTTAGGAGGAGGCAATCTTGTAATTCTGTGGTCGTCTGGGCATGATTTTTCAGGATTTTTACTTGCTCCGACGATCACAGAAGTGCCTTCGGACTGGTTGCGAACGACGATAGCGGTGACATGTAAGCACACAAATTAGTCTTGACGTGTTAGTCTTTTAATACGGAACGCAACTGCATTGACTATGAGACTTAATATTACAAAGATTATTGGCCACACTCTTTTCACAGTTTGGAAAACATGATAGCTTAGATGTAGGGTGACAAACACACTAACGATGTCATCACTTAGAAGAAGCGGCCCCCATGTGATTTTTCAGCATACTTTTATTAAATGCTAGAAGATGACGAATTATTTCCGAATATTTGGTCACTCTAAGCGAGGAGTTAGGAATGAGGGTTGTGTCCTGCCCCCCAGGACAGCCTGGTGGTTATCTAGAGTACGCGCTAAACAAACTTAACACTAAGACTAATATGCAAACTATCTCCTACACCAGAACATCATCGCCACCATAACTAATTATCATCATGATCAACATCACAATTACCATCATCATCATCATCATCATCATCATCATCACCATCATCATCATCATCATCATCATCACCGACTTAACAATTCATCTTTTTGTTCTTTCGTTTTTCTAAAAAAACAAAAAAACAACAACATAACAATTTGCACATTGACAATACATTTTCACGTAACCAAACATACATGGGCACCAAAATCAGGGCACAGGACCCCCCCCACGGTTGTTAGGGATTTCAGCGGACCATTTTCCCCCATTAGATTATCTATCACTAGCTAGCAAGCTAGTTAGCTATCTGTCTGTCTATCGGTGGTTTGTTTGCATGTCTGCTACTTTGATGTTAGTTGTTGTTGCTTTCGTGTGAGGGGGGGGGGGGTCGTTTGTCTTCTAACGCCTATGTATAGACTGCCTTTCTTTTAATTTGTGTCTATCAGTTTATGGTTTTCTAGTCTATTTTCTCGTTTGTAGTAGGCCTACGTGTTTTGGGGTTTTCTTTTTTTTTAAATCTCTTTTACTATAATAACGAATGTGTCATTTATGTAGGTCTATGGCAGATTTGTTCTAAGAAATTCCCTCTGGGCTCTCCATGTTAAATTAGAGCTATTATTTGCGAAGAATAAAAAAAAAAAAAGATAAGAACAACGCACTTAAAGGCGTGGCATTTCGGATGGATTTGAAAAGATAATTGTGTTGATTCGTAGCTTGCACATGTCAAAGAGAGATCAAAATAAACAAGATGATGGCTTTAAACAATGCATTAATGATATACGAAAAGGATTCGCTAAACCGACGAAATGTTACTGGTAATTATAGCCATTCTATATTCGTAGTGAAGACATCGGAAAAATAAAAAGTCCCGGTTTCACTGACTGAATCGACAAACAGATGTGACCCGTTCGAAAAGTTTAACGGCCTGAAGGTAACCGGCGGTCGATGCTTTTGCATTCGATCTATGTTTTTATATTATACGTTACGGCATTCGATAGTGAATTGTGATCTTTGGTACAAATAGATCTAGAGCTACACACACTTTCTGTTTTGAAAATCACGTTGCAGGACAAATGAAAAGAAAAGGTCATCGTTAAGGAAAACAAAGATCACGGCAGGTGTGAGTTGAACTCTGAACTCTAACCCTGGGTTTCTAGATATTCATACGCCAAAGCTAAAATGAAACAAGAAAATTATTCTACGGCAAAACAACAAACTTCCCATAATGTTGATTCATCCCATAACATTTCATCTTAGACATTATTACTGATACCATTTGAAACAGTTATTTTGTAGTTCAGCAAAACTGAAAAAAAAACATTTCGCGGCAGATTACCAATGCAGCGGTGATCCGCCGAGTAATGACATCACATCAACAGCTGAGGAGAGGAGGAAGTCAGCGCTTGGATTGACCCAGTGCTTTGAGGCCGGCGAGGCCAGTCAGACGAAACGGTGTGTGTGAGGGTGTGTGTAACTCCGCCCCGAACTGTGCGCTAGAAATGTCTCGGCAGGTAGTCAAAAGGCCATAGCTGTGGTTCCTCACTTGTTCGTGATGTGTTTCTGTTTAGTGGGAGTTTGTGTTGACGCTGGTATGGGACGTTCAGACCAAACGATCGGAGTTTTATTTCCATGACAGAACTACACTACACGGTGAATGCTTTACGTTTACAGTGATTCACAAGCCTCACAGTAGCATCTCTTCGACACTCGGCTAAATCCCATGAGCTGCTCTGTTTGATTTGGATTTTTACTTCAGTGTGTGTATCAACCTGGAGCATAATATTGGATGTGTCCACAAATTCTGGATGTTTGGTCTTATTACTTTTTCTTTACTTCAGACTCATTCGAGACTTGTTAGTAATTACAATGTGACTTTTACAATCGTTTATTGACTGTGAGTTATCCGCTCTGTCTTGAAGAGTACCTACAGAAGACGGGATCATGAAGAAGTCTAGGAATTGAAATAGCCAGATATCTACATAGCTCAAACTGTTAGTTCTAGAATCTAGCCTAGATCTAGTGTAGATCTAACTAACTGTGTACTTTATTGACCAACCTAGATGCTGAGGCTAATTTTGTTAAATATGAGTCCTGTATCCCAGAAATTGATTGTTTTGAATGTTTGTCGATGAAGAAAATCTATATTCTAATAATAAGAGAAGAAAAGAACTTACAAAAGGATAGATAATCCTTGGCTTGAAATTGCTTCTAGCTTTATTATACTTTATAGAATCTATTCTAGCTCAGATGCATCTTACTGGGAATACAGGAGAACAATTAAGTGAGAATAATATTATAGCCATGTCTGGAGGAGGATTAGATGTTCGCCTGAGAAGGCAGGTCCCAGTGTCGTCCAGGCCACCTCGCTTGCGTCTGGGCACTCGGGCATTGTCCACTCAACAGCATGCCAAGTCACAATCAAATGCGAAATTTTTGAAGGAAAATGGTCCTGCAGATATTTCTCAAGGCTCTGCATTCAGTGTCGTTGGTTCGGGTCCTGTTGAAAAGTCAGCAGTGAACGATAATGATATGGGTTCCTCTGTGTATAATCAGTTTTCAGCTCGAAGGGCTGTGGACAGTGGTAACAACAACAGACCCCTTATCCATCACCAACGACATAACCTGAAGAATAGATTTCAGCTCTTGAGGACTCTTGGAGAAGGTACATACGGGAAAGTAAAACTTGCCTCTGACAAGACGACAGGAGAACAGGTGAATAGTTTATTTTCATTCTTCCATTCAATCTTTTTTTTTTCATTTTATTTTATTATAATAATAAATAGCATTTGTTTACCATATGTCCCCGCTCGAAAGCAAGCTCTATATGTGCTTTACACTATAATATTAAACGAAAAACGTTATTAAATCTTCCTTCTTCATTACAAGGTCAGCTGTCAACCCTGTCCTTGTTCTGTCTATAGGTGTACTTATGTTTCAAAGTGCTACTGATATATGGTAATTTAGTTTATTGTAATAGTGGCCTTTGTCCGGAGGGAAAAGTGGCTATAAAATAAATTATGGAGCGGGTCAAGATCCTGATACGATCATTTAAAACCAAAGGTAAACGTGCTGGCTGTTTGAGTGCTCTTTTCTTGAATTCAGAGATTGTAATTTATTTAGTTTGTGAATGTTAAAAATACTTGTTTTTACTTTAAAATTTGCAATAGATCTAAATTCTATGCCTTGATTTTAATTCAAGCACATTGGCTCATTAAAAATAGTCTTCTATTGTTGTGAGAGCAAATTTTAAAATAGATATATTGAGAAACTGTGAAAATGAAGTCTTTCACAACAAGCCACATTTAATAGTGCTTTTAGAAGTCTTTTTTTACTGTCTGTTCAGTGTATAGAGATTTCAGTGAACGTTTGCCTTGGTAATTCGCCTCAATTATGCCAGTGATTAGTCTACATCTACTTACTAAGCTCTAGCAAGACTTTTCTTTTTCATTTAAATCACTGAAGTTTCTGAAATATTTGCAATTGTAGCATGAGGCAGGGACATAAGGAAAGAAAGCTACAACTTTCAGAGCCCTTTGAAGTGTAATCAGATTCAGAATTTGAGAGATGTCTCCTTGTCCAGATTTTGCTCAGGTCCTACCAGTTTTAACTCCCCACTTTTCACCTACAGCTTTATAGCTGGCTCAACCAATGGGCTCAACCTTTGCTTCTATTTTCGAGTTTTATTGTTTGTTTCATGCTTTTACTTCTCCCAGTACGGGGTAGGCTGATTCTGGTTATAATTTAACTATAAATTATATTTAGATGGGCTTTGTCAATTTTTTGTTGGTATTTCTTTTTATGTGGATCTTTGCTGACTTTATAACTGAAATGGTGTCTGTAAATGTACAATTTCTTGCGCAGATGTGCGCATGCTGCATCAATTTGTTTACTGTTTACACCTCCCCCCCCCCCCCCCTTTTTTTTTTCCTCGTGTCTATCCATCGCGCTCTGTCTTTTCAGATGTCTCTGTCTGGCCTTTTTCGCACCGTGGTCTTTTCCTGTTCTTTGTGCTCAAAACATAGCTCTATTGCCCTCTGTCTATCCAGCGCCTAGCTCCGGATGAATGTGTGCGCTGGTCCACAGCCTCTTTCAAATACTCTGCGCTTTTAAGAAATAAAGAGCCTGCATTACTGTCTTCGTGCAGACTAGCGTGAAATATTGATGTATACAATCTAATTTGAAATTCCAGCCGTTGGAGTTAAGCTTGGGTTGCTGGAGGAAATAGACCAAGCTGTGCTAAATGTAGAATAGAAGATTTTTTTTTACAATCCATATAATATGCCAATATTGTCGGCTGTCCTTTTCAAAATATGTGTGCGTGAACTTAGAAAAAAAGTCTAACCGAATGTCTTATATTATAAAAGCACAAACAAGGGGATGATTTGAGCGTCAAATTATGAAATGAACCCGGTCAGTGACCGGTATTTTCATGTCAAGCTTATGACGAAAATACAGTGATCCCAGTCGGACTTTTTCCTAACCGTCAAATTCAAGCAAAAGTCCGTAGACTTTTTATAATATAAAAAGGCGATGTCTTTTTCTTAGGTTTTACGATGTTGTACGTACATGTGTGCAAGGCAAAAAGAAAAAAACAACATTTTTGTTAGGTCAGGCCTACGTATGTTCGAGAGAGGCGATCCTCGAATGTGTACAGGAAAGGCGAGTAAAGAATCTTTGTTTCGTGTTGACGCCCACAATGCGCTCACTGTAACCATCGTAGCGATGCACACGTGTGGCTTCAGCCCTAGCCTGCCGCAGAACCGTGTGTGTACCGTGGGTCGAGAGAGAAACCCTCCTTTTTTGGACCACATTATACATTATAGACGACAGTGCTGGCTTGGACTGTGCGAGAAAAGATCAAGCATACCTCTCTGGCGTTCACCATGAAATAGGATTGTGGCACCAGCTCCTTCACATGAGATCTTAGACGGACTGGTGCTCGCTCGGAGCTCTGGACTCTCCACCCACGGGTTCAATGCGTGTGTCTTATACACACACACACACACACACACACACACACACACACACACACACACACACACACACAGAGAGAGAGAGAGAGAGAGAGAGAGAGAGAGAGAGAGAGAGAGAGAGAGAGAGAGAGAGAGAGAGAGAGAGAGAAAGAGGCTCGGGGCTTGTTGTTACTGTGACTTTGTACTTCGGGAATTCCGTTGTACCTATGTGTAGCTTACTTACAACTTTACTACTTGTATTACTAGCCTACTGCCAGGTTTGGTAACGTTGTCTTAACGCTTTCTAAGTTCTAAGTAGGGTAGGCCTGGGGCTGGTGTGAGTCACACGGTCAGAAAGCTGCGGGGTGTTGTTGTAGTACTTGTCTCTTCTTAGTGCTGAAAGGTTTGGAGTTCGAGTGTAGTTCGGTCCCGGCTTTAGAAGCGCTCTTGACGCTTTTTCTAATTAAAAATATGTGCTGCCGGTAAACAGATGGCTGAGATGGTAATGATGAGAAGGAAGTAGGTTTATACTGAGTAAAGCGCTAATGGAAATCCCCCCCCCCCTCACCCCCCTTCCCAACCCTAGATGATGATTCCTGGGTCGAATGACATCAGGTTTTGTTACAGTATAACACAATAACGACGTTCCGCTAAGTAGATCAAGAGAGGGGGGGGGGATGTTAGATTCAATGAGTGGGTAGGATTTTTTATTCAAAGAAACCCGCGGTCGTTACAGCTGTCGTTTTGTTTGTTCTATAGTGCCGAGAAAAACGAATTGGCATGGTTCAACAAAACCTGTTTCAACTTGAAGCTGTTTATGGAAAAGATCGGTCTCCGATTTTACCTCCGTTTTAAGTAGGCTATATTATGTATATATATATTACCTGTAGGATGATCTTTCTCATTGTCAACGTCACTGACATATTCTGTCTTCGCCCCCAAGCGATGGGTAGTCCAGTATAATTGTGTTCATTTGTCCTTCTCACAAACTACACGAATTTTTATGTCCTCGAGTATTTGGGAGGAACGGTATATTTGTATCTTTTCGAGTAATTCAGTGTTTCTACCTGCTTGATGTATCTTGCTCAACCCTTATGTGTTGGCCTTAACAGGCAAGGTGAAACAGCCGCCTCCTAAACGATCTAACTGGTGTCGATAAAGGCCTCACTCATTATACTGACACTTTACGGATGGTGTAGCTACCGAGGACACAAACCTGGTAACATCTGAGACCTGCACGCAGGAAGGCGTTGTGCACTCAAAAGCCTAATCCAAATCCCAAAGGAATGTTCCCACTGGAATGTGATTGCCCAACTCTCACACAATAAAATTATATATTATAGTATAATATTAAGCTCTTTAGCCTTCAAGAGTATTAATACATGTCTGTTTGCCGTAGAGCACCTTTCTTCAAATCTTTACCCTCCATAGCCAATATCCTTTCTAGCGTATCGGACAAGAGCTGGGAGAAAAAATAAACGGGGAAAAAACCCCCTGTAAGAGCATGTTCCTTATTTCCCATAGTAATCGGCGCCTGTTACTTATCCTCGACTGCCTGGAATTTGGAATGCATACCTGCGGAGAAATTCCATCGTTAGTAAAATATCATTAGTCTTCAACCTGGTGGCAGTCGCTACTAATTTCCTTTGATCTTTACCGGAGTGTAGGTGTCGTGCGTGGCAGAGAAATGTCAATGATCCCGCGGTGCGCGGGGGCAGTGGCTTCTTGGGTTAGAGTTAATCTGGATTAGGAGAGAAGCAAGGCGCATGTCGGGGGGATAATCGCCTGTCTCGTGTTGTTGGGCATGGAGAGGAGGGAACGGAGGAGGTGGAGTTTACTTAACGACGTTGGCACAAAGAAAGATTATCGTGTCTTAAAGTTTTTAACATCTTTTTGTGCTGTTGTGACAAGCGCGACAAAGTGTCAGGAGCGCACGTGAAAAAAAATAGA
>NW_004797350.1:1687333-1690267 GCF_000002075.1 Aplysia californica
AACTGGCGTCTCAAGGAAAGGTCATAGCGTCCCAAATGTTGAAGTCTTGCTTTCCCCCAAACCCAAGACGAATGAATTAAAAGGAGGTTTTTTTTTTGCTATGTTGCACCTTGAAAAAAATCCGCTTTGCAACGTGGCGAGAGGTGACTGTGTGTTTATTTGTATGAACTGTTGTTCTTTGTGACGTGCACGTTGGTGGACGTGAATGAGCTGCTGCTGTTGTCACGCGACTCCATCTCCTCGACTCACGACTCGGCTGTTCAGTAAAATCCGGCGTTCTACGAATTCGAACGTGGTTGTCACACTTTCTCAACCCCCTCCTCGCCGACCTGATTGTAGCAGGTGAAAAAAGACGAGACGTAGGCAAGACCAGACACGAGTCATCAAATGGAAACGAACGATGCCTAGAGAGTTAAATCAGACTCTGTGTTGCCCTTGTACTGCCTTAACCATTGCCTCTCTGCGTACACACGCGCACGCACTCACACACGTGTCACACAGAGGCGCCGACGTGCTCGCATACTCTTGTTCATAATATTATTATATTCACGACCATGCTCACAATTTCCTCCACCGCATCCCTCCTACATGCACAAACACTAAGACTTAACTAACACATGTATACACAAAAGCACAAAGTATGTATATACATGTACTACAGCTGCTCACCGACACATGTGCACACTGTCACTTACGCTACAAGCACAAAGACACTCACGCGTTGGGTGGTTTATATGGGACTTGCTCGCTCTGAAGTCCCATACCCCCAGCCCACCTCCCCGTCACCCTAACCAACTCACTCACTGTTACTTGAGAATAGCTCCTGCCCTGAGTCCCAGGAGACCATGACCTCGTGACCCTTGTT
Source organism: Aplysia californica (assembly GCF_000002075.1). Classification (NCBI taxonomy): domain Eukaryota; kingdom Metazoa; phylum Mollusca; class Gastropoda; order Aplysiida; family Aplysiidae; genus Aplysia; species Aplysia californica. Next base: position 1,688,199 of record NW_004797350.1, read on the forward strand.
TTGGTCATGACCTTTGTAATTGTTTTGAAGGCCCTGTGGGTTATGTGTGTGTGTGTGTGTGTGTGTGTGTGTGTGTTATATCTGTATATCAACTCGTTCTTGGATCTAGCAATCACATTTCGTTTTAAAACATGTCCCTTTAAAAGTAAAATTTAGAAACAAAACGAAGACTGCATTACTAAGTCTTAAGTACACTAACAGCCTTCGTGCCTCGTGCTCTCTCGTATTCTCTTTTGTACCCAGACTCACTCACATACACACAAGCGCGCACTTAAATCAAAGGAGACAGTCATGCAATATGTACATTTACACATCAATATCTTGCACTCTGATTCAATGCGAGGCGTACAAGCATGACATGTACACACTTGCACACCTGTAAATGTACAAGTTGTCTTTGTTTAGACGGTTCACGTTTGTTTTTTAGTCTACTTATAAATGATTGTGGTCTGATCTTGTTTAATTTTGTTTACTGTGTGTATATTTTTATTTCATTCATTACAAATCTTAAGTAGTTTGTCCATTCGTTTCAGTTTAATTATTTCTCGGTCCCTTGCACCTTGTCTTAAAATAACTACTTTAGTCACCTGCCTTTGTGATGAAAATATGTCTCCTCCTCCCTCCTTCTCCTCCCCGGCCCGACCCCCCTTGTGGTTTATCTGAGGTCATGCCTGGGTCCCACGGCCGCTAGACATCATCCCAGGAGCCGGGCTAATTAATAAACATGTCAGCCGAGGTCAGGGGTTGTGATCGATGGCCTACGCTGATTGCCCGGCGCACGGGACAGCTCTCTCTTTCTCTCTCTCTCTCTCTCTCTCTCTCTCTCTCTCTCTCTCTCTCTCTCTCTCTGAACGCTGTGGCGTTTAGTCTTTGTCGACAACATGCTTTTAATAGCAATTGGACACTCGGACGTTCCGGGTTTATTTTTAACCAAAGGTTGATTACCACTTAAAATGGTTTACACCTCTGCCTGAGATTCGAAAAAAGCACTTCCTCAATAACGACAATAACAGCACCAAGGCGTAATTACTTTAGACTTTAAGGGTACTATTTTTAAGGAATGACGTACGCGTTATATTACACACAAAGAGAGGGATGTGGAACTGTGTTAAAAGAACTTCTATTTTGAAAATAAAATGTCTTCATCCACACTATTTTTGCTTTCTGTATTTCCACACATCGATTGAGGTCTTTTTTTGTGGGGGGGATAGGAGTATACACGTCAGCTTATTAATAGGATCGTATGATAGGAGGTTAGAAGGCACTTTTATGTGGTCATACTCTTCATTTTCAGGTGGGTTATTTTATTTTCATCGATCTGTGACCTGTTATTTTCACCGTGTTCTTGTTATCGTTCCAACTGGCCGTGTGCTGATACCGAATTCGACTTAGGTATTTTCCTTTTTTAACCAACATCTTTTTATCCGTTGTCGTCGGAAAGATCTGAACCGGACTCCCTTCAGGTGCAAGCACCTGGGCCAGTGCACAGGTATGGCAATGGCCACGTAATAAATAAAGCCTGTGTCCTAGCGGGCGTCTACCTGTTCTGTAACTCCTCCCCCCTCTCCCCCTCCCCCTCTCCCTCTCCCTCCTTCTCCCTGCTCCGTCGTCCTCAGCCCCCAAGGTTTGTTTTGGCAGGGCCAGGATAGCCCTGAGGGGGAGAGAGAGCCGTGGCCACAGTACTTTCGGGGTAACCGTTTTAGCCCGCTAAGCTCCCCTATGATCTCTCCTCATATTTTTCTTTGCGCTTCGCCGGTCCCTCCGCCTGCTCGCTGCCATTGTGTTACCTGATGCTGGCTGGACAGGCCCGAGGGGGATAGTTTTTTCTTTCTTTCTTTCTTTTTTTTTCATTTGGCGTGTGTGTTTTTTATACAGCACATGTGAAGCGTGGAAGGCACCAAGAGACTACATATTGCATGTTATCTTGGCTGTTCTTCCGTCCTTCTGTCTTTGTCGTGCTTCTTTCGGTCATCTTTCTTTATTCATTCGATTCATCCATCCATCTATCCGTCCGTCCATCCATCCATCCATCCATCCATCCATCCATCCATCCATCCATCCATCCATCC
>NW_004797350.1:1692202-1693294 GCF_000002075.1 Aplysia californica
CCAAAAAACCCCTAAAAAATCCTTTTTTTTCTTTCCTTTATTTTTGTTTCTAACTTTTGAGTTGAACTCTTTTTTTTTTAAATCCTCCTCCACGCTTCCTTTTTCCCATTTCTTTTCACCGGTCGCCCACCAGATCCGGAGGGGTCGCTCGCTACCAAAGTCGCCGTCCTCGTTGTTGTTGTTGTTGTTGGCTGGCGCTGCGTCCGGAATGAACCTTTTTTGTAGTGGACGGTGGCTGGCTTGCGACCTCTGACCTTTGCCGAGCCTGATCTCGACATGGAAGGGCTGTGGATAACGTTTGAATACTGAATGGGACGATGGGGGTCAATTAGTGCTCGGACGTCTGGTCTGGTCTCTTTCATTTGTTATGTGGCTGGGAGAACCCAAAAAATGAGAGAGAAAAAAAAAGGAGAGGCGGGTGTTCTTATTTGATGGCTGGATGCGAGACCCCGGCAAACGCCATTTGGTAATTTGATGTTTGTCGGAGTTCTGCACCCAAAGCCACCATGTTTCTTTAGGGTTTTTTGCGGAAATTTTGGGAGTTTTACTTTGTGGACGACATGAGACAAACATTGTCTAACCAGAGTGTGCACATGTGGTGGTAGAATGCGCACAAAATACGTCATGTCGATTCCCTGAAGAGGAGAGATGTTCAATCGAGTACTTTGTACCTCCGTCTTTCATACTGGAATGTGGCTCGGGTAATTGGAGGGTGCCACTGGTAGATCCTACTTCTTAATTTTCCTCTGTTGTTTCTATCTGTGTTACTTTTTCCCTGCTCTGAATGACCATTATTGTGTCGATGTGCTTCTCTTTACACAAACAAACAAACCGATGGAATAATTATTTAACGTGCACAAACACGGTGGGAGTAATGACTCTTAACAGTCTCTTTTGGGGCGTAAAATATACGATTACATTTTATTATTCCAGGGTAGACCTAGCAGGCAAGGTCGAGGTCTCCCGTGACTTTAGATGGTCAAGTTGTCAGGATGATATGTAACACCTTCACCGGTACTTGAACATTTTTAGAATACTCAAAATACTGCAGTGCACGTCGTATTTGTTCAATGCCCTTCATGCCCTGGTGCG
>NW_004797350.1:1695470-1698667 GCF_000002075.1 Aplysia californica
TGGGAGGGGTGATTGGAGGTCGCCGCTGGTAGGTCCTACTTCTTTACTTTCCCTCTGCTGTTTATGTCTGTCTGTCTTACTTTTTCCCCAGCACTAAATGACCATTATTGTGTCGATGTGCTTTTCGTTACTCAAACAATCAAAAACGATAGGGGGCAAGGAGGAAGAGTGATTGGAGGTCGCCACTGGTAGGTCCTGTATCTGTTCTTTCCTTCTGCTGTTTGTTCCTCAGCTCCGTCCGACGTTGTGTCATAGGGAAAGGCACTTTACACGAATTTCCCATTTGGCTTGGTCCTTTCGGAGATGGGCGTCGAACTCGAAGGTCCCTTCTCTTAAATGACCTAATTAATAGTGTTGATGGGGGCATTAAGCCTAAACCATTTCACACTTTTTTTAAAGTCGCTCTCTGCACTAAATGACCGTAATTGCCTCGATAGCTTCCCTGTACCCAAACACACTCATCATGGAGCCCCTCTTTTTTTCAAACCGGGGTGGGGCTTTGTGTGTGCTGCTTGACTAGCATTAATCGATTGGCGAACCCAGAGATCAATAGCAGTCACGTTTTGTACGTTGGACGCCTCGATAAGCTGGGCCTCAGGGGATTTTGTACCTGCGAAAGTGGGTGGTTGGTGGGTGCTTTGGTGTGGTCTGCTTGTGTCTTTTTTATCCATGTCTTTCAACCTATTTGGCTACTGGCGTCTTTAGTGTAGCTTCGAGCTCGATTCCCGCATTAGGATACATTTTTTTATCGAATATCACCACATTTCTGCCCGGACTTCATATCCCTCTCAACTCTCTGCCCGGGCTGGCTCTGATAGGCAGGGTCGAAGCAGCCTGCCTTGTAAGTGATCTAAGAAGTGCCGTCAGCGACGAAAAGCATCTACAATAATAACCTTTTACCCCCATAGCTCAGCTGCTGCTCTATAGGTGGTGGAAGTTTATAACTGAAGGTCCCAGCGACTAAATGGCGGTAACTAAAAGGGCGTTGACCCCCTATGTTCTGCCGGAGTATTGAGCGGCCTCGCAATGTCGGCCGTGCAGTAAAGTGGCAAGTCAGGCTCAAATGCGCTTGAATATACCGTGGCTTACGGACACATTAGATTCTGTTTTGTTAACTTCTTATCAGAAAATATTGCAGAGGCGGTGACAGCCCACCTGCGATATTTAACCCCCTCCCTTTCTCGCTACTCTCTCTCTCTCTCTCTCTCTCTCTCTCTCTCTCTCTCTCTCTCTCTCTCTCTCTCTCCCTCTCTCTCTCTCTCTCGGAGCGACAGTCAAAACGCCCGGAGGGTACAAGCTCAAGGACTTCCACTGACACAACTTTACTTATCACCTCGAGACCTACTCTCACACACGACAAAGTGATCGCCTTTTTTACCCCGGATTAAACAATGACTTACATCTATGACCTTATGCTCCAGCGGCCCGGTGTTCTATACTCGTCCTAAAACAGTCTAATCCACGCCTTGGGGCAATTTTCTGACCTTCTAGGGGGTCTCTCATTTTGCTGTATAGTCAAAACTGGTTGTATAACGTGAACTTACAATATGAACCCTTCCTCTCACGACCTGGAGCAACACCCATGGGTTATCGATGCTTGCCCACGGGCAGGATTACCCTCGCATATATTTACCTTATCGGGCGTCCTTAGACCCAAGAGCTTTCTCTTCCTGAGGTCAGTCCTTTTTCAAACGAAACGAGACCGACGAAATCGATTTCACTTTGGTACTATCTGCTTGTGACAACACTCACAAGAAAAGGAACCTAAGTTTATGGGGGGATTTTATCGAGGGGAAAACTAATCGCGGTGAGATATTGCTGAAATTGAAGGCTTTGTTACTTCGAATTCGATAAAACTTTTCAAGAGCTCGGTGGGCCAGGTCGGGTTGGGTCAGGTCAGTGGGTGTTTGACCACCGGATAACATGTACAGATTATCTTTGCTGGTGGTGCTGGGAGACCGGGGCTGTCCCATGAGGCGTACCTGCTTCTGTTTCCGTATGTCCAGGCAATTTCGCTAGTCTCCGTCAACGCGGTGGATTACCGAAGACATTCCCTGAGAAATCCCTGGTTAGAGCAGCGCTTGTCAAGTCTTTTTAAACCCAGCGCCCACTTTAGTCACCTTTAGGAGGCTGGAATTTTCGTTCCGCCCGCCTATATGTATTTTCAAGCTGAGCATTAAATAATACCTGTCACTATCCTGACCTCCCACCCAAATACCTAAATCGCCCACCAAAATACCTAAACACCCAAATCACCCACGAGTGGGCGGTGTCGTCAAGGTTGACAAGCGCTTGTTTTGAGCAAAGTTCTCAGGTCCATTTTTTTCTCATCGACACACGAGAGAGGTGCGTCAACGTGTCGACTTTTAATAATGTGTGTGGTTTGCTCCTTTTACTTTGGAAAAAAAGTATTTCTGCAGGTGGTTAGCGGGTGCTCTGGTGTGGTTTGTTCCTTCTTTTCTATCGTCCTTATCTCTCCCCATTCTTTTGTGTGTTTGCTACTCCTTTGTAACAGCTCTAATCTTCGGGATTTATTTGACCTTGCTATTTTCCAAATGCCGTGAAACACTTACTAATACTAACATCTATAGCATATTACTCCCGTTACACTTATTCTTTCTTGACCAAATGTAGCCATGTCTCTTTGAATTGACGCGGCATGACATCAGCAACAGCTTTCCCTAAAATAAAAATATTTTTCTCATTGGTGTTTAGAAGGAAATGACGTGGACAGATAGTTCTGAAAGCGGGTTACATGTCCTGAATGTCCTCATATTTTTACTTTCAGTTTCCATTTTCTCTTATCAGAGGGGAAACCCGATTTTGTCACGCTTATTCGATGTTATCTACACTTAAGAAAATAAAAAGAAAGAGGATTATGAGACATTGGCACCTTAGTCGTATGCAAGAGAGTGTGAGATTAATTGTTGGGAGGGGCGGGGGTGGGGGACAAGTTTAGGTTGGAGGTTGGGTTGAGGACCAGTCATTCAAAAGTAGAAACGAATAACGAAAGAAAGAGAGTGTGTATGTTTGTGTCTGTGTATTTGTGTGTGTGTGTCTGTGTGTGTATGTGTATGTCAGATAGAAAGATTCCAATGGATAGACATGCTTTTTTCTCGTTGTGTGTGTATGTGTGTGTGTGTGTATGTGTGTGTGTGTGTGTGTGTGTGTGTGTGTGTGTGTGTGTGTGTGTGTGT
>NW_004797350.1:1698767-1700085 GCF_000002075.1 Aplysia californica
TGTTTTATTGTAAACCCGTTACCTTGTTATCAGTTTTTTGGTGTTGCTGTTTTCATTTGAATTGAATGCATGCCATGTGTTAGTAAATGTGTATGTGTGTGTCTGTGTGAGAGAGAAAGAGAGAGAGACTGACAGACAGATGCCTAACATTGATGTTGTATTGAAAACCAGTCATCATTTGTCATCAGTTTTTTATTGTGTTGCTGTATTCATTTGAATGCATGCATGTGTTTGTAAATTTTGTGTGTGTCTGTGTGAAAGAGAGAGTGAGAGAGAAAGAGTGAGTGTGAGAGAGAGTGTGTGAGAGAGTGAGAGAGAGAGTGTGTGAGAGAGAGTGTGTGAGAGAGACTATGTGTGAGAGAGACTGTGTGTGAGAGAGAGAGTGTGTGAGAGTGTGAGAGAGAGAGAGAGATAGAGAACGTGAAAGAGAGAGTGAGAGAGAGGGTGTGAGAGAGAGTGAGAGAGAGAGTGAGAGAGAGTGTGTGTGAGAGAGAATGAGAGAGAGAGAGTGAGAGAGAGACAGAGAGTGTGAGAGGGAATGTGAGAGAGAGAGTGTGTGTGAGAGAGAAAGTGTGAGTGAGAGAATGTGAGAGAGAGAGTGTGTGAGAGAGAGAGTGTGAGAGAGAGAGCGTGAGAGGGAGAGTGAGAGAGAGTGTGTGAGAGAATGTGAGAGAGAGAGGGTGTGTGAGTGAGAGTGTGAGAGAGAGAGAGTGAGAGAGAGAGTGTGAGAGAGAGAGTGAGAGAGTGTGTGAGAGAGAGTGACAGAGAGAATATGAAAGAGAGAGAGAGAGAGAGAGTGTGTGAGAGATTGAGAGAGAGAGTGTGTGAGAGAGAGAGAGATAGAGTGAGAGAGAGTGTATGAGAGAGTGTGAGAGAGAGAGTATGAGAGAGAGAGTGTGAGAGAGAGAGAGTGTGGAAAGAGAGAGTGAGAGGGAGGGAGTGTGAGAGAGAGTGTATGAGAGAGTGCGAGAGAGAGAGAGTAAGAGAAAGTGTGTGAGAGAGAGTGTGAGAGAAAGTGAGAGAGAGAGAGAGAGAGAGTGTGTGTGTGAGAGAGAGAGAGAGAGAGTTATTGGTGTCGATATGACAAAAAGAATAGCGAGATGAATATTTCCCTGGAGTTCAAGACAGTCTGCCCTCTCATGCCTTGGCCTAGGGGTAATAATTTCAGTTCCGGTAATCATATTTGGTTATGCCGTGTCCTTTCTGCCCACATGACTCACCGCCCGCTCTCTGTTCTCTGCTACACGTTTCCTACACAATGCTGCTCAGTGCCCTTTGGTATTTGAACAGCATGACGTGGTTTCTTCATTGTCGCCCC
>NW_004797350.1:1701694-1724993 GCF_000002075.1 Aplysia californica
TGTCTGCCTAGATCTAGATCTAGACCATAGATCTAGAAGAACCTAGGTCTACCCTGAGCCAAGAGGGCGCTGAAACTCTCCGAAATCACAAAAGAGTTCCCCTACCGGGTCTGTATACTATAATACTTTGTGACTTTGTTCCCGGTTACTGGGTCTGTATACACTCCCATATATTGTACGAATAACTCCCACTATTAGATCTAGATCTAGTTATTTGTAGTACAATACAGTGGAACTCGGATTCAACGAGGTCGCCGGGCCTGGCCTAAAATCTCGTTGAATCCGAGTCTTTGTTATAGCAGACACGAGGTTTTGTACAGGCACTGAGCAAGTAATGTATCAGTAGATCTAAGTAACAAGTGGTGCCTGACTGAAATCCCTGGGTGAGAATAGCGCAGGCGAGTCTTTTGGCTGTTCTCACCCGGTGTGCGTTCACCGTGTTATAGCCTTGGCCAACCTGTGTAGCATTCACCCTGAACCACAGAATTTTACACTGTGATAACAGAATTATAGAATTCTGTGCCGTGAACAAACTTTCAATTTGTTAGCCTAAAAAAAAGCGTTCAATTTTGTCTGTGGAGAGAGAGAGAAAGAGAGAGGAGTAGGCTAGGCCTAGCGCGAGAACATCCGGGCAAAACAAAATGGCGATCCGATTCGAAAAGTTAAGTAGCATATTTGCATCTTTGTAGACGACCAAATTAATTTACTTTTGTGTTTTAACATCATTTTTTAACTTTGGTTTGGTCAATTTGATCGTCCACACCGATAGACAGTATTCAGAAAGAGACAGAGAGAGAGGGGAGGAGTAGACCAAACAAAAGTCTATCCTCTCTAGATGGCCCTTAATGGCTATGAATATATATATAATGAGATGTTAAGAAAAAAAGAAGCTGAGAAAGAGGAAATCCTTCAGGTGAAAGAGCAAAAGAAGAAGGAAAGAGAAGAGATGAAGAAGAAGAAGGCAGAAGAGAAGGTGAGAAAAAAGAAGAAACACGAGGAGGCTGAAAATAAGAAAAGAAAGCGGGAAGAAGCTGCTTTGAAAAAGCTGTTGAAAGGTAGGAGAAGAAAAGAGTGAATGTAGAAAGTGGTTGAGATGAAGATATTCTGATAGATGATGAGAGTGAGGTGGATGATGAAATGCATGGGATGATGGACAGAAGTTGTAGAGGGTGTCGGAGCCATTGGCATGGACTGTAGGTGCAATGTGAATTATGCGATAGCTGGTGGCATGCAACGTGCAGCAGAAAGGAAGAATTGAGTGGAAAGACAGGTCAAAGAGCTAAGAGCAGTGACTTTTATTTGTGATGTTTGCTTGCCCACTATTTCATAACTACCTTGTACTTACATATTTTGAAAACATAAATTTACTTGCATTTAAATTACTGGACATTATATGTAAATAAATCAACCTAAGAAGTATAAAGATGTTTGGTTGTAAATTAACAAACAGTCTACCTATAAATGTTTTTTGTCACTTTATCTAATGGCAATGTTAATAAATGAAATATCTTAACATAGATCTAAAGGTTTTGTTCATTTTTATTTCTTACATAATGAAGAATGAGTGAGTGGATAATAATAGGATGAAGAATGACAGACTGGGTGAACATACATCTGGATTCTATGTTAAAACATCATTTATTTCTAATATTATGAAGAATTAGGGGGTGGTGGCACTGACCAGATCTTGTGGACGCTTCACCAGCGAAGTGGATGCGTCACCAGACCAAAGTGGACGCATTAAAATGCAATGTAGAAAGAAGTCTATTAAGCATACTGAGACGATAACTAAGTCTGGTGATGCGTCCAATTCTGCCGGTCACGCCGATACTTTCAAATTTTGGATCAATAAGAAAATAGCCAAATTATGGCTTTCTAAAGGCCTTAAGGTGGATGCGAACCTGACTTTACTCTAATACTGGATCGTGCATCACAACGTTATAAACAGCAATACAGTTTATTATTGCTCTCTACAAAAGGCGGGAAGATTGAAGAACACCGGACCACTCGTATTATTGCGCCAGAATGGGGGGCGGAGGAAGGGATTAGGGGAGGGGGGGGGGGTTCAGGGGGGACCTACCCCTGACAAACTGTTTAAAATGAATAGATCAAGGCTACCGGTCTGAGATTCTTCATTGAGAGAGATTAAAAACTGGGGAACATCATGAATTTCTAAGGTTATCGAGACATAGGCAAAAGTAGTCCTATTCCGCTGATCCGGTATTCTTCAATCTTACCTACAAAAATATAATTATTGGAAAATTCGTAAAATCATGAATGAAAACTAAGTAAATCAGATTAAAATCATATCATAACAAAGGCACTAAAAATCATAGATCTAGTTTTAAATCAAGCTGAGCTGTGTCTGACTGAAGTTTTGTTGAGATTTCAGACAACTCAGGCAGGATTTCTTCAATAACACCCCCCACCCCCTTCTCTCCCATGAGTGTATTTCAAAAACTATTTAAAAAAAATAAAAATCAATTATTCCCCCGTTCAGGAGTGCCATACTTCGCGGCTTTCAGACTTTGCATGAACTTTTGTGACCCCAACAGCAGCCGGTGCTCACATGATGCCGTAGGGCCAATCTATCTTGTGATTAAGTTGTGATGCAAGCAATTTGGATGAATAAGAAAATAGCCAAATTATGGCTTTCTAGAGGCTTTAAGGTGGACGCGCACCTGACTTTAATCTTATGTTGATACCCACCCCTTGGCACTCATATGACCTTATGCAGTTGCGAGTGCCGTAAAACCCTCTACTATAAAAAAATAAATAAGTAAAAGAATTGTTTCTGGTCGCAAGCAACTTGACTCTTAAATTCTTCCTTGGTGGGTATATTAGATTATTCATATTTTAAATAGGTAGGAGGGGTGGGGGACAGATGGCGAATTTCCCCTCTTGGCGAAGTTACCTGGGTCTACTCTAGCAGTCATTTAGCGACTCAGATACTGACTAGTCATAAAAGCAATGGCATATTTTGCTTTCACTTCCCTACACAGCTGCACTGCTTTGGGGGCCAAACCGTCTCAGTATTTTTTTGCTGCAGATCACACATTTGGCCACTTAATCTGTCACATATTAATTATTTTCAAGAAAATTTCAAACCTAACTGCAAAACATTAAATTATGTAGTAAAACTGTTATAAACAAGGGGACATGCCTCCCTGTAACCCCCAGGATTTTTTAAAAACTTCACGGGGGCATGTCCTGCAGAGCATGGCTGCATAGCTCTTTGGGAATCGAAAGTGGGTAAAGGATAATAAACAAAACATGGGGTGCATAATCAGCAGGGCCAGAGTCAATCTTTGACGTGGTCTGCTCTTTAATCAACCATTGTAGTTTCATGTGACATTACTCTTTTTATTATACTATTTTATGACATCACATACAATTGCAATGGTTTGGGCTCTTGGGAGTAAACTGGGGGAGTTTCACTATATTTTTTATTTTACAAGCTTTGCATATCAAAGGAAATTGCTCATTCTCCCCGGCTAACTCGACCCAGTGATATAATAGTGTTGCTTAACCCATGAGAAAGGGTATAAAACCTATACTATTTTATTATTGAAACTTTATTTAACCACACAACGCAACACAATTTTAAAATGTTATTGCTTTATGTCATTTATAATTTATGCCATTTTCTCAGAAGTCTTTTCTGTAAAATGTGTATTTTTTGTGTGATGTGGGTCAGTGGCCTTCAACATTGAAGAAAAACATCTACCTACCTTGTGTTTGATATCATGTCATGGGAACATTACTAAGTGCCATGCGCAAAAGTTAGTACTGTGGTCGAGATATTTCACAACTTCCCGTAGTTTTTTTTATCCATCCTCGTAGAAGATCGATGGAGGAGGCATGCTCTATCATGCTGATTCAGTCGCAGTCACACAGCCCACACTCAACGATATGTTTTTGTCTGTGTATGCATTGACCAAAAACAAGTGTTGCTAGAGATTATCTTCAAATTCCACATTACCGATCCACTGTTTTATACTTTTAAAAAAATAATCGTAAAGGGCATATAGTCTTATCTCAAGTCAAGGTTTCACACAAGTTTAATTTATCAGCTAAGACATTGTTCTTAGTTTGATGTGTGAAGTTCAAAATGTTTTAGAGGAGTATGAATATATATGCCTAACTCCTCAAAGGAACTTAAGTTGGTCTTAAGGCAAAAATGGTCTTCTGATCAGGGAGTGAGTAACAAGAACACCATTTAAGTCTTCATTCTGAAAAGTTGAAATTGCTTGTTTCATTTTTTTCCATCATAAAACTAGTGCTAAAGAGTACTTTATATGTTTCAGTTTATGGTGTTTGTAACAGCTGTGGATCTCTTTCTGCCTCTTTTTTCTCTAGGCAACCTGACGCAGCTATGTGATTTCATCAACAAGAGTACTGACATGTTGACAAAGAATGCCTCCCATTTGGATAATGTGTTTGGTACTTTGGACATGCAGCAAACCTCGTTGGGAGTTTTGGGAGTTTTGTAAGTTTGGTTAATCAGAAATTTGTTTGTACATATTTTTTTCTTCTGACTTTGAGCGGATACTAAAATAAAGTGCTTGTAGATTTATGGATATAAAGTCAGGTGTTCTGTTTTCATGGCTTCCTGAAAAGCTGTTTTTATAACTATAGCTTCAGGTTGTATAATTCTTATTGTCACAAAAGGAAATGAGAACATTCAATGTGGCTTCAGGAGCTTCTTGCTCCCATGCCTATTCATTGTGTTCACTGTCAATGAAAAGAAATGTCTTTTGTCTTATTTTTTCTGGCATCTATTATAATCATGATTTTAAGTTAATCTTCAGGTATTTAACTGACCTGAATTGTCTAAGCTTTTGTTGAACTCATCATCAGGTCTTTCAGAATGGAATTCATATGGGGGGGGGGTTTGAGTATAAATTTTAATGACAAAGCTTTCATTTTACATTCTAGCATTTCTCTGCTGGCCTGTCTTATTGCTGACCTTCTCTATCTTTTGGCGTAACTAAACCAAAGTGCCAGGCAGCATGGATAGACGTAACAAAATAAACATGAAACTGTACCACAAAAAACTGATAGCTCTGCTTGCACTTGATAGTAAAATAAAATATGAGAATGAAACAAAGTCCAGTTTTATTTCACATATTTGAAGTTTCAATTTAAAAAATAATGGTTAAATTTGTGATGCAACCATTGATTCTTTTGCTTTTACCATGATGAGTCCCAGCACTAAATGCTGCTCTATACATATATATATGTGTGTATGTGGAAACTGTAGGAACACATGCGTTCTGTTGTTTTTTTACCATCATACTATTACTTCAGGCGCTTTCATGTGATGTAGTGTCTTAGAACCCCTGCTCATGCGTGCCATATTTTATTTTCAGGTGTGTTAAGTACAATCTTCCATTGTCCAACACGTCTGATATTGACACATTGTTGGTTCAAACAACAGAGTTCCTTTCCAAATGCAATGGTGAACAAGTGCGTTATGCCACTGACAGTTGTAAGTACCTTGACATCATGATGATTTGTGAAATGAATCTAGACGGGCACTTCAGTTTGAGCGCCTTGTTGAAAAGGATTGCGATTTTTTTGTTGTATTCTCTGTGTGTGTGTGTTTGTGTGTGTGTGGGGTTCTAAGGGAGCAAAGGGAGAAGGATTTCTCTTTGTAGAAGACTATTTTATAATTTTGGATGTGTAATCTCCCTTTATAATTGTTTTGTTGCTTGGGTGTGACACTGGCAGGGATATTGTTTTTTATGCTCGTTTTATTATTATTATTGAGCTACTGCTCCACTGCTACTGTTGTGATGTTATGAAATGCTCTAGCAATTAAAGTTAAGTAATTTAAAAACACAAGTTTAGAATGATCTTGACTGCCCATGTACCAGTGTATTTAGGTTTTATGTCTTGTCTGAATACTGCATGATGATGTAATGACTGTCATCTCGTCCTGTCTACTTGTTTACCGTGTTGTGTGGCTGATGGCCTTTGGTTTGTTCATGAAAGGACTTCCAGTACCTTATGAGCAAAGTTTTCTTTTTCACAGCAGGAAAACATAATGGATGGATGTGTATATTTTCAGATGCTGAACTCTGTCACAAGTATGCACAGACTTTGATTGACAGGAAAATGGTAAGAATGGTGCTAGGATGACAGCTGTTATGAAACAATATTTGATAACCCATTTTATATGTTTTTAGGTAGTGTTTGTGGCTCATTACTGGCGTCAGGATTGGTAATATAAATGACAGCAAAGGCACTGTCACTGTTTTGTTATTTAAGATTAATATCTTATCCCATTATTCATGTGAATTTTTTTTCAATCATATGATTATGTTACTGTTATGGTTGTTTTGACTCTTTCATGGTTCCAAACTAAATGTCAGTTTTGAGCGCTAAAGAATATTTGATTTGGTTTTTACCCCTTCATAAACAATATGAGGAGCGCTGTTAGTAGTTTTTTTTAAATGTGGCGATGGCGGCAAGATGCTGTTCGTTATACCTTGCGAAACAGGATGACCATAATGATAAGCACTGTTCGCCATATGTTATATTCGACGTAATGCTTCTATTAGGTGCACTTTGGAACACTAATGCAGATTCAAATTCAGAAATATGTTTTCTTTTCAAAGAAATTGTTTCTGTTTAGACACAGTTCATAGTATTTACAAACCTATTCTAATAGGCATTCGACCTCTAAATTTAGCGCTGCTTCTGGTCCCTGGAGATTGAAAACTGCCTAGTGAAACATGAAGTGACCCAGCATCATGGATCATGGAGGGGTTAAACTTTTTTTTACTTCCTGAAAATCATTGCTATGTAACTTTTGTTTAGCTCGGAAGATCTTTCTGGTTTTTAATCTGTTAACAAAAGAAGCGGTTTCATGTCTTATTCTTTTTCATGATAGCAGTAGAGTAGTGGCTTGAAGTTATATTGATTGCATACCTTCGAAGTGCATAAATGTGCTGCATCTTCATAGTTAATTGCTTTGATTTTCTTATTACCAATGTCTCTTTCAGTATTCCAGTGGGATTGCCCCTCTTTCTCAAGCCATTCAAAAAATCCAAATTCATCCTGCCCAACTGACATCAATTCACGCTAATCTTTGCCAGGTTGGTGAATGTTTAGTAAGATTATTTGTTTTCATTGTCGGTATGAAATCTGCATATGAAGAGTTTGTTGGAACACTGAAAAACTTATATCTCAAAGCGTAAAGGACATGGTTTTAAAGTTTCTTTCTCATTATCTGTATATCTGTCTGATTATGATTTCATGTGGATTTTTTTCCTCCCCAAAAAAAGACAACCCCAAATATTTCCCTTAAGACTGTAATCAAATTGAAGAGATGGCAACTTACTCTTTAAAGGTTTAGTTGAAACTGATAGTTTTCCATTAATGGCTGTGTTAATGTGACCTATTGTGAAGGAGGTACATTGCAAGATTACTTATTATTTGAGTGTTGAATGTGTGCAGCTCCTGTAAATTCAGTGAATCTGTCTTCAGTGGTGTTTAGTTGTCAGTGGAGACTCCCTATTTGGCTAGACATCTACTATCTTGTTATGTCATAATAATTATATGTCCATGTTATTGTAAAATGTTTGGTTATGAATATGGCTCTGTAATTTTGTTTATGGACGAAAAATATGCTGGCCTGGCTGTCTAGGAATCGTCAGTATTATAGTGTTATAATGCTGTTCATCTGTCCATGATGTGAAAAGCTGTTTTTTGTATGTGTCAGATGATATCTCTTAATAATTTTAGTAAGAAATTTTTACTTCTTATATATGGTATAGTATAACCTATGTTCACTCAGCACTGTATACTTGAATTTTATATACACTCGGTTTCTTGGTTCATTTTCATAGCTGCAAAGTTTTTGGGCAGTTTCCCTTGAATAGACTTGCTTGAACAGAAATATTTTATGGTCGAAAGAAGATAGGTTGTATTCAAGATTTGCTGTTTCTGCCTGAGTGTGAATCTGAAAAGACTAGTACTGGTAATGATTTCTCGACCTGCTTTTGTCCCTCAGCTTTGTTTGCTGTCCAAGAACCTGAAACCTGCATTGAGGTTCCTTGATATTGACATAACAGAAATCAGCAGAGAGGTATGCCTTGAACTGTGCATTTACAGTTACAATAGCAGTTAGAATGCTCTTTAAAAATTTTTTAAGGAGAAGAAAAATGTTTATATCTTATGCAAAATTACAGTTTAATTTACTTCTCTGGCCAGTTCACTAAAAGTGAAAAATTTATAAGATTCAGAGCATGTTATCAGAACTCTTGTGGAGTGTTCTTTTATTCTGTTATCTTTAATTAGTCTGAATTTGGTACCAGTATCATTGTAGAGCAAAAATGTGAGGCAGCGTGGTGGAATCAGGCTCCCGTCAAAATAAGGAAATCGAAGAAAACAGAACTTTTCTCCCTGCTTAGCAATTTTTATCAAATTTTTTGTTTTTTGGCTCAACACCTTTTTTGTCCATTTACAAAATATTCCTTTGAGGATTTCACCGAAAATGTTGATTAAAGGCACAAAAATAAAAATTTAGTCTCCATGGACTCTCCAGCTTTGGAATTTACCAAGCTTTAGCGACCATTTTTTCGCTAATGTTTCCTCTTAAATCAGGTGACCCCCATCTCCTTCAATCCAAAATATCTCCACTTCTATTGAAGTTGGATGGATATTTCACAAGGATATCAACTCATCTACCATTTTTCTCTATCCTCACGAAATATTTCAGCCAATTCTTTTAAGTATGTATTTAAAAGCTTTTAAAAATACATATTCATTACGTAATATTCGAAGTAGCGTTTATTTTCTCCTTTTTCTCAAAAGTAGTTGGTGCACCCCTCTCTCACAAAAGTTCTCAAAAACTTAATGAGATACATCTTGAAAAATTAAAAAAAACAGAGGCACCTGGAAAGGCCATTCTATACTAAAATGCAATAAACTACAAAAGTAAAAAGTTGCGCATTTGGACCCTTTTTTTCAAGTACACACACATTTACTTAAAGTATACAGACTTATCTCAGATGTATCAGATTTGGTCAGGTTATTAATAGTATTTTATAACGGGTAAGGGTCGTGCCTTTTGAAAACTGCTAATTATTTTTGTGAGGTGTTTCTATGTCAAAGTATGTCTCTAACTGGCTAAATTTATGACAAAAACTATATTCAGTCTCCTGTCTCTCACTGGTTTATCTTTATTATAGTGTTGATAGACCCATAAAGCCGAAGTTTTACTCTGCAAGTTCTTGAGACATCTTTTACTTCCTCTTGACTGCCAGGGGGGACGGTTTGATGCCAAAGACTACCTGTTACATTACTATTATGGGGGTATGATCTACACAGCATTGAAGAACTACGACAGAGCACTCTACTATTTTGAAGTGGTGAGTTGAAAATATTACCATAAGTCTTCTTGATGGATATCAGCAGTGTCTTTTTCTTTGCTTACTTCATTTGGGGGGGGGGGGTCCATCGTACAGACCAATGTCAAAAAAGTGATATGGAAGTTATATATTTTTATATGAGTTCTTTATTGCTACACTAAAGAACTTGCACTAAGTTATTCATTTTGATTTTGAAATAAGAATGACATTATATTTCTTCACTCTTATATCACGTCGCCCAATGTTTTTGTTTAGATTATTCTGAAATAATTAAAGAATTTGTTTTCCAAACTCTTGTAGCTTTCTAACAAATTCGTATTTCCAATTGCTTATTGTCCAACATTGCCAACATCAAAATCTATTTTTTCGGGAGTTTTACTGTAGTTTTTACTCTTGAGAATGGGGTTACAATTTGAGCGTTATTTTATTTTCCAAGGTGATTTTATTCACTTTTGGTCATGTTTTATATGTCCAATAAATTACTTCTTTTCATCGTTGTCTTTGTGACTGTATTTAGCTGTTGTGTATGCATCACAGGTGGTGACTACGCCCAGTGTAGCTGTGAGCCACATCATGATGGAAGCCTACAAGAAATTTATTTTGGTGTCTCTTATTTTACATGGAAAGGTATGTTTTCATGTAACTTGATTAAATAGAACAATGGGCAATTTTGTCTTGTGTAGTGTTCAGAGCGGGAAGGTTCAATTACTCTGTGCTTTTATATTCTAGATAAAGTATATAATAAGGCCATTGTGATATCACTTCAATCTGTTTATACACGTAATTGTGTTTCAAGAAAGATGCAAGTTTGTAATGTAAAGTATGTTATTTGTTGGTGGAAAATTTGAAATCTTATTTAAAGATGTTGTGTATCCCTTCTGAGTGAGAAGGCTCACACAACTTCATAATAACTCTGTTGCTAGCCTCATCATACAGCAAGACATTCTGTTTCTGTCAGACACATGCAGCTTCATTCACATAACTCCAAATGTCAAGTTCCCCTTTTCTACTCACTGAACTCGGGATAGAAAAGGGAAATCCCCTTTTTAACTCTGACTGCCAGCAGTTTTGTCTGAATAACCCTTATGGACAAATGAAATGAAGTGATCATATTAAATGTCAAGTAGATACTGTTTGATGTATATATATGTATATATTATTTATATACATATTGTTCTCATCTCTCGTCAGATCATCAATCTTCCACAATATACATCCCAAGTTCTCAAGCGGTACATCCGAGTAAGTTTTGCTCTATTTATGCAGGAGTATTTGTTGTTTTGTAAAAGGCACATAAAAGGTAGGGGTGGGGTCCCTAATCCTCAATGTTCTGTTTGTTCTTATGGGATTTGTTTCAGCTGGTGAATAAATCCTCTTTTGTTATTTACATGTGTGAACCAGTGTAGATGAAACAGGGTGTGAGGTGTGAAAACTTTTTATTCTTTGTTTCTAATTTTGTGAAGCTAAGTATGAAAGTATGGAGTCTCACTCATTGTTCATAAAGTTCATTAATGAATACAGGGTATCTAAAAAAAGAGGATCGTCTTAAAGGGCAATGACTCGGTCATCTCTGCTCTGATTTCAGCGAAACTTTGGAAAATTAAATTAAATCCGGGGGACGTCAAGCATGTAAATATGAAGAAAACCAATCCTAGTGTTTGAGAAAAGTCAAGCTTTAAAAATGTCCAAAGAATAGATCCAGAAACGTGCCACAGGAGTATTCAACATTTCTAGTAGCTTTTTGGAGTTTTTTTAGGAGAGAAATGGTCAACACCTGGAGCATACAACCACCAACTTCCCTGCGTTTATTTGTCAATATCAATTCTGTATAAATTTAATCTTCAGTGCACAGATCGTGACTGCTTGAAAAAGAACAAGTCATGGCTTTTTTTTTACTTTTCCTCGAAGGTACAAAAATCATATTGTTTTACTTCACTCATACACATGTAAACGGCCTGTTTTTCTTTGTGTGTTGCATTGTACATAATTAAGTTTAATTGTAAAATTAGCAAATATCTTCTTTTTTTTTTTTCATCTTCAGCCCCTGTGCCAGCCATATTTGGATCTAGCCTCTGTGTATGCCCAGAACAATCTTGCTGATCTACGCACAACGCTGACCAAACACACAGAAGTTTTCAACAGGGTAAGATTTTTGGTCTATTTTGGTCTGTTATCTTTTACTTAATATGTTCAAAGATTTCAGTATCTAAGAACTCCTAATATATGTACATTTCATGCTGGATATTTACTCCTTAGGCTCGCGTATTGAGATTCAGGTTGACAAAAAGAGTATGTCTTATCTGTAACTGTTTTGGGTTATACTGTCTTCCCATTGTTTTCTGAAAATATGATTTGATGGTAAAGAGGATACAGGATCTATTGGTTATGAGTAGTTATTGTATGTATGACTGAAATGCGCTACTGTTTGGTAGGTGGTTGGCAGGCACTCTGGTATGGGTTTTTTCTCTCTCTTTCCTACCAAATATCTGTTGTCCTTATCTTTCCTCCTTTTTTTTTGCATATTCCTGTCTAGTAACACCTAGTTTTTGACATTTATATGACTTAATTATGTTGCAAGTACTGTAAAACTCCAATTAAACGTAAAAAATAACTGTTTGGTCCTATTTCTTTTCCATCTGTCAGTTATTTGTACAAGGCATTTTTCTTTTCCCATGTTCTGAATAAATGTCATTGGGTCTGTGAACTTCTCCTTTCCTGAGAACTCTTATTATTTCGACATGTGTTGAGAAGCTTTGAAACATTGCTAGTATATGTGACGCTGATATTTTTAATGTGTGCGGAGTAATATATATAATAGTGCTTGCTAGTTGTTTCACCTCAAGATGTTCCTTATAAATTTTTTATCGGATAGCTCATTTGATTGTAATGCCCATCAAAAATTGCTATCAGTTATTATTATTTTGATTTATTGTGGCTGCCTGTCGATATGACGCCACTAGTTATGGGCCCGACAGATGTGACAATGTGTGGTTCAGATCTGAATGGAGTCTGGACTTTTCTCATTTTGGAGTGTTTCCTTTCTCATCTTTTACGGGAACCCAAAATTGTAGGAGGACATTCTACCTCTACAACTGCAAAAAAGCAATTAAAAATTTAGTATTTTTAAAATTCACCTTTTCATTTTCCTTGTGCCACAGGACAACAACATGGGCTTGGTGAAACAGTGTCAGACATCCATGATCAAGAAGAACATACAGAGACTGACAAAGGCAGGTTTTTCTCCTTCTGTGTCAACACAGTAGTCTCACCTAAACGCACGCTCTGCTGAAACGCACACTTTCGTCATCTGACTGGTTTTTTACAATATAATTTAGACGTACAAACACACAGTCACTCCCGCTAAACGCTCGCTCCGATCTGCGAAACATATCAACAGATAAAGCTTGACATAGGGAAATTTTCACTACAATCTGCACAGCTTGCATTAAGTATTAAGACAAGCCTAGAAAACCAGATATTTGGTGAGACTGCCCCTCTCGCCGAACAAAGAGAGTGATGGACAGTGTTTTCACACCCAACTTTTCACTGACACATACAGAGATGCCAACCAGTACGATTTTACGTATTTTAGTACGATTTTTTGCCGAAAATACGCGAATACGACTTTTCATGAAAAAATATGCATCCTGGAATGCGGAAAATACGAGATTCAGCTTGGACGAGTAATCCTAATTATCTCAAGTCCCATCTTTTGTCAAAATAGTTTCAGTATCGCGGAACTGGAATATTTGAAAACCAAGTCCGATAAGGTCTGTAAGTTCAATTTTGGCGGTCGGGATTGTGATATTATTCGTTCAGCTTTTCCCCGTCCGAGAGTACGTTCACTTTCACGCGGACAGGCGGCAGGCGGAAGTGCATGTGACACCCAGGCTCGATCGGGAAAATCAAGATGTACTTTCGCTTTCGTTACCACAGAGAAGTTTGCCAGCAGTAGTCTGATAACGCAACATTTGTGACATGCTGGTTGTGCAGTACAGATCTAAACGCTGTGTCGCCGTGCAAATAAAATTTAATCAATGCCCCAACTCGTCTCTGTGCTGTTAGTTGTGGAAAAAAAAAGAAAAGAAAATACAAGGGTCGTCCGATTTTTAGATTGTCTGGCTCGCCATCGTGACCGGTCAGTGACCCTGCACGCATTCGCATCATAAAAATACGGCATCGTGTGAGCTAAGACCGTCTTTGGTGGGAGTAACGGCGTGGCGAAGTATAGGACTACGGAATAGGAGAGGGGATTATTGATTTTTTTTTTTAAAGATACAGGGGGGGGGGGGGGGGGGGGGGGGTGACGGCAATGCCAGAGGACAACAACTTGGAAGCAATTTCAGTATTTTGATTAAAGCTTCTGCAAAGCGCGCATTGGTGCAGGCCGTGTGCGGAATTGGGACCTTTCATACTTTGCAAGTCTGTGTTATTGAAATAGAGTGTTCGCGTTTCATTGGCTGGGTGATAATAAATTAAACCTACAGTGTATGTTGTAGCTTTCTGTTCAAGACTGGTAGATTTTCAGTGTTACTGCATCTTTCACTCCCACAGTTGTTACAACTCTCACACTGCGTGGGTATACTTGAGCCATTCAAGTTATTGCTCTTCTCTGAGTTTGAGCAATAATTTAAGTCTGTCAGTTCATAACATGAATTATGACACCCAGACTGGTTCTTGATAGTCGAAATTCTTGTTCTAGGCCGTTCCGAACGCTCAAAGCAGGATTAATTTTTTTATTTAATAATGAGACGAAAATATTATAATAATAGACTGAAATACTTAAGTCAAACAAGACCCCAGTACGATACTGAACACTAACATGTTGTTAACTGGATACATGAATATTGTACGCGTGTGTGCTCCCTTTTTCGAGCTGGTGAGCTAGTAATTTTTTTTTCATGAAATATTGCTGGACACCCTGAACATTTTACTAGTTGGTCGGTCGGTCATGGGGAATACACATTTTCCCCTGAAAATACACATTTTCATATTTCCAAATACTCATTTAGGTCTTCTGTGGTTGGCATCTCTGCACATAGGTCTAGGACTGGTCCGTGAAATGTTGGAGGTTTGGGGGACTGAAATGTTTTTTGATTGGTCACTGGAAATGCATGATCTTTGAGAGAAGGTTTCTGACTGGTGGTTGGGTCACTGCATCTTATGTTTAATTAGACCTAGGCCTATGATGTGCAACACGTGTGAATGCTGTAAAACACAAGATAGGCCTCTGAAGGATTAAAGATTCGTCAAGTAAGTCTAATTAGCTGCGCTCGAAGAACTTACTTTTGCAACGAAACACAAGAAATATGTTTCTCTGAATGTAGAGATTTATTATTCTGATATCGTTCATGAATTTACGGCCAAGGATGGTTGCTTGGAAAGCCACGTGGCTGGGTTGTTGTCTTTATGACCATCACAGGCAATTTCCTTTTAGGCTATCTGTTTCCGACATTGAGTCTGTTTTTCTGAATGTAGAGATCTATGATTCTGACTAAAGAACTGTCTGTTTTTCTGGGCCCCCCTCCCGCCCATTCAATGCCGTTGTACTCTTTACCGCAGTTGGGGAATCCTTCGCAAAACAGTGACGTATCGTCATATTATCGGCCCAAAGTGATCCCCTCCCAAAAGGGAGGTCCCTAGAATATCAAGGCAATGAGATAAATGCGTCCCCTCCTCCTTTTGCAAAGGTTCATATAAACGCACGCTCGGTATAAACACAAGTTAAAGAGTCCTCCCACGCACCTTGCATTTAGGCAGAGACTACTGTACCTCCACCTGGAGGCTTGTTTGTAGGGTTGTAAATCTGTCTGTACTTTCTTTCTTTAGTTCTTATTGTTCATGCCTTTTTTTCACTTTTTTTTTTCTTCCATTAGTTTTATCTGCTGAACTGCATAGCTGCCAACCAGTGTGTAATAAACGTACCCTATACAATTTTTTAGGGTCTGTATAAATCCATTTTCGTATTGGAAAATGTGTATTCTCTGTTTTCTAGTACTGTTCCTCATGGAATTGCTGTGTTGAAGAAATATTATGAGCTTTCAAGACAGGATTTATGGATAATAATGAGAACGAAACTGATAAGTTAACTGGACAGGTCTTTGCTTCAGTTCTATTTTGAATCACTTGAATTTATTGCTTTCAGAGAAATGTGTGTGAAGGGTGGGGGAGCTGGGGTTATTTGACCAGTGTCCACCATCTTGCTGCATGGATAGAGCGTGGGGAGGTTTTTTTTTGTTTTGAAAAGTTGGCAGCTATGGGTTTGTTTGGTTTGGGGGACTTGAATAGAACATTATTTTGTCACAGTTCTATTCACTTTTGCTCTTTATACATGATTACTATGAATCAAGACATGTAACTCGGGTATACTTTTTGCTTTTGCCTGTCATAATTGTCTTTTATAAATAATTTTTTGTTGTTGTCTCCCTAACTTTAGACAATGTACAGTATGCAATGATGCCACTTCCTGATTAGGTACGTGGATCTATGTTGTAACAGGATTTTCGTGCGTTTCAGACTTTCCTGACCCTGTCCCTGACGGACATGGCCAACAGGGTGCAACTGTCTGGCCCCAAGGAAGCTGAGAACTATGTCTTACACATGGTAAGGGGAGACAGATTGTTTTTCTCTTTAATAGTATATGTATAGTAACTTCTGGTTGATCTTAATGCATCTCTCAAACTGTTGGTTAAAGACTAATGGATGAACCCTTTGCTCTCCAGGCTGAAGGTTCAACCAGTCAATTTTAAAATTATGAACAAATTTTGTATAGTTGTTTTTTTATATCTGCTTGGTGTTTTTTTGCCCTCTGTCCTCTCCTCTCTTTTTTTACTCTTCTCACTAGACCATGTACTTCCGTCATTTATATGTACTATCTTGTAGAGGGTAGTGCTTCACCACAACAACAAAATGTCACTGCCTTCCAATTTTATTATAGTTTCTGTATGCTTTTTAACTTTTTATCTAGTCCCTCATGACAACCATTTTGTCGCTATGGTGGTTCACTTTTATGTTAAAGCTTTTTCATTTGTGAGTAGTGTGCAAGCAAAGGTTGGCGAAATGGGTGGATGGTCGAGGCTCAGGAGTGGTCTTCTCCTCTTACTTCATTTTCAGACTTGTTTTTGTCCCAGTTAGTTTCCTGTTAGACAGATCGTTATTGAAGTTGGGACTCGCCAACAATGGTAACAAGCTACAATGGTACATAATTATGTTTTTTGCGTTGCCATTCATTTGTGGCTGCGAGGTAGAGGTAATAATGTCAGTTCTTTTTTAGTTCTAAACAGCTGCTGTGTCATGATTAACCTTTCTCCTGTGTATAGTATCAGTAGCCTTCACCATGTGATAAAAGACTTAGCAGGGGTCCATATTCCCCTTGCTGCACCTGTTGTCTAGTTCGAGGTGTATGCTTGGACATCTGGCCGGGGAAAGTTGAGGCTCATTGCTTCACATGCTGGCATGAAGTCATATATGTGTACAAAATTGTGCGAAGTTGTATAGATTCAACGCCCTTTGCAAAACTGTAAAGTTATTTTAAAAGGGAAGACCTGCATATTTAATTTTCATCTCCGATAGGACAGAACCATGTGGGTTTGAAGTCTGGAACAATGTTTTGTCAAAATGTCAGGCTATTGATAGTCAAGATCTACGGATATGCACAAGGTGAATTTTTAGTTATGTGTATGGGCCTTCTCGATATCTTTGACTTTTCATTGAAACATTCATCCATGTTTTCCTCCTTACCATGATGTTGCAGATTGAGGATGGAGAGATCTTTGCCACCATTAATCAAAAAGATGGAATGGTTAGATTTCATGACAACCCAGAGAAATACAGCAGTCCAAATATGCTCTTGGAGTTGGATAAAGAGGTGAAATATGTTCAAAATTTAGTGCATGAACATGTAGATGATGGTATTTGATTAGGAGGTAACATGTCAAAGTAACTTACATGATACTACTACATGTTGACTTCTCTCTTATCAATTTTGTTTATGAAATGTAGCCATTCTGAATTGCTGTTAACTTCGGCCCATTCGTTCACTTTTGTAAAATATGCTTATATCTGCTGTGTCACAGTAATGTATCGATTTCTGGCCTGGTACCAAATTGCCTGTCATCGTAGTGACCTATTCTGTGTGTATAACGATTTGAAACATCTATAACATTGAAGACAAAAGATTGGCCTCTTAGGAATTAAGATTTGTCTCTGAGGTATAAGATGCAGGGCAGATTCTTCAGCTCTGTTCATTGTGTTCATCTCACAAAATCTATAGTAAGGACCAGATTTATTTGGAGTGGTTGGAGGGTGGGACAGGAGGTCCTGCTTTTCTCTAAGCTATATTATTGCTTGCAGACATGGAGGTTCTTCTCTCCTTTCAGCAATGCTTAATGTGTTTGTTCCTCTTTAGATTTGGCTAAAATGTTTATGTTATCTGTATAACAGATGCAGCGCTGCATCCAACTCGACTCTAAACTGCGTGAAATGGACAGGGAGATCACAGTCAACCCACAGTATGTGCAAAAGGTAAGTCTTCAATATGCTCTAGTCATCAAGGGGTTTCATGTATCACTATCACATGTGCCATAGGACAGTTCATGTGGTAAGACTGGTTCTTGTGACCCAGGTTCAAACTCATTCTGAGCCTTTAAGATTTTTAGAGTTTTCAAAGCTTTCTATTGTGTCTTAGAAGAGATGGCTATTTGAAGGTTCTTTCTTTTTCTAACATCTAATTGAGTTTACAGAGCATAAAACTGTCATTGGTGATTAAAGACTAATATTATGAAAGGCTTTCTTGTATTTCTTTCTCCCTTTTATATTTTTACAGATAGAGACAGCTTTTCCATGTTCAATTTTCCAGTTTCTCTTTATTGTCATTGCAGTTTGCTATCCACATATGGAACAATATTTGAAAACTCTGGTCTAAAGGCATTTGATCTAAGCACAGTCTTAAAAATCAGCTCTCACATTTTATTTTAAAACCCATAAATTTATGACAGCTTACATATAAATTGTAAAAATCAAGAGGCTAAAACGTGTAGTAAACTAATGATAAAGTTTTTTTCTCATTTTCTTGAAAGTATGAATGCTCCATATGCAGATGTATCATAAAGGCAGATGACAGGAAATGCCGTTCATAAAAGCTATATTGTTGTACTAGCTGCTTTAAAACGTAATGCTGCTGCATGTGTACCACAATGGCTGGAGATACTGTGCGTTCATATTTGCTGGTCTTCTGTAATTTTTCACTATAATATCTTGTAGATTTCTGAGCACCAATTAATTTCTTAGTTCATCGATCAGTAATGTAATATTATAGAATTATTTTGTTAATGCTCATTAGAAAAAAAATTATTTACAGTTGTTCGTTTGTGACTTTGCAATACTCATTATATCTTTGGATTTTGTCGTCTTTTTGTAGAGTACTGGATCACATGAAGATGATATGCCAGGGACATCCACTGGTCCGGGAAAAATTCAGGCCTACTGATGCATTCTCTCCAGAGCCAACAATGAATGTAGAACAGTCCTGACAAGATAGTTTTCTTTTGATGGTTTACTTTTCTGGTGGGATCCGCTAGCTGTGAGAGCTGCCCACAGAATTGAGGATGTTTGTGATAGTAATTTGTTTTGCAATTTATTCTGGATAGAGCGTCTCACCGCAATGATATGACTGTCTTTAAAGTTTTTGGTGTCAAGTTTAAGAGGAGGATTTTGAAATTGTTTGCCTCTTGATTAAAAAAAAGGTATCTTCTTTTGTGTTAATATTTTTAGGAGAGGGGCTATATAATATTGATTGTGTCAAAGTTATTGAAAGAGTTATAGTGTTTTTGAGTGATAAAAGTTTTGATGTGTTTTGGTGGAAATATAGGTTTCAGTTTTCATAAGAGAGGAGGAAAGTGGTAGATAAATGGTTGTGAGGCAACCAACTCATGAACAATTTATACCTTTTGTATGTGTTCTGTCATTCAGAAAATGCAGTATGGCCATGAATGATTTGAATGATTCGCCTTTTTACCTAACTTCTGCGAGTGAATGGAAGGAGTGCATGTTTGATGGAAATCTGTGTGACTTTTTTGAAGATTTTGGAAAGAATAGTATTTCTTTAACCACTTTCCAACAAGGTTCAACTGCTTTGAGTTTTTGTTGTTATTGTTATATATGTGCGTATGAAGTAGAGATGAGCTTTGAAGAGATTTTGTGTTCAGTTCACATCTTGTTGATATATATTATCCTTGTGACTGATGTAAATATGTGAGCACCCGCTGTGCGTCAAATACAGTAAAAAGAATTTGATTAAAAAAAGAAAATGTAAAAAATATTGTCAGATTTATCCATTCTGTTTGTCAGTTTTTTGTCTCACTATGTTGTTGTTGGTAAAAATGATAAAATTTGTTTTGTGTGACTGATATTTTTTACAGAGAATTTAGACTGATTGGTCGTTGGAAAGATTATAGTTTGTATGTTGCTGACCTTTTGCGTTAAAAAGGGTATCGTCCATCTCCAATTGGATGGAGCCAAATGGGAAAATTGTGCCTTTTCCAAGGGAACCATGTCAGACAGCTGAGCCTTGAAACTTCGAACCTGCACTTTCAGGATTACAGGTCCTATAACCTAACCCCATGACTAGTGACGCTACTCATCTTGCTTATTTTTATACACCTCGCAAGGCCATGTCAAGGCTTGTGGCCTCGAGAATGTCTTGGGGAAAGGGTATACCGGGACACTTACATGACATAATCACACACAGTACGCATTTGGTCGTCGGGCCTACTTTTTGTCGGGATGTCAACTTGTGAATACACTTTCAAGAGCGATGTCCCTTACAATGCTGTCAGGCTCTAAGGGGCTGTATCTAGATTATTCTGTCCCCATCGTTTTATGCAAGAAAAATTCTGAAATTATGCAAACTTGAGCCCAAAAATGTGAAATTATGCGATTCTGTTAATTTTAAAAAGAATGATAAAGGAAAATAATAGAAATTATGCAAAAAATGATCAAATTTTGCTAAATTATGCAGGGTGCTTAAAACCTCAGGGACAGATTATTCTATTTTTTTGTTTTTCAGCTTTCTTTCACTCCCTGTCAAAGTCATGTTGTGTTTACTTGTCTTTATTTTGACAGAGGACTCATTTTTTATCAAACTAGCTGGGGGGGGGGGGGGGGCTTGTGAAAATACATGCGATAGTTGTCTTGTGAAGATTAAGTTGGAGGGTGTCACTGGTAGGTCCTACTTCTTTACTTTCCCCATGTAATTTCTGTCTGTCTTACTCTGGGTGGTTGGCAGGTGCTCTAGTGTGGTTTTGCTTCTTCTTTCCTATCAAACATCTATCATTCTTATCTCCCCTCCTTCTTTTTTGTGTTTGTTACTTTCTTGTAACACCTCCAATCTTCAGCACTTTTTAAATGACCTTATTGTATTGCATGTGCCGTAAAAGTAAAACTCTTACTAGAACTAAGAAGTTGCTTTCCCCAGCGCTAAATAACCATTATTGTGTCGATGTGCTTCTCTTGACTCAAGCAAAAATAAACAAACGAAGACTGAGTTCAAGAAGAGAGCATGGCTGTGTTGGCTTCTCATACGTTCCCAGTCAGATCTCAGCGTTTTTTTCCACACTTTCCCAATACCAGTGTCGGTTTGGCTTTTGGCCTTTGTCATAAAGAATGTGAGTTGAAATTGAATTGACCCTGAACTTTAAGTCAGTTCATACGTAGGGGAACCATTCTACCAAATATTTCTCTCTTTATTAAGGGGTGTCGTGGTAGCCTCTACACATACTAAATACGGCGGATAGGGGAATGGCCCCCATCTTGTACACAGTTACCAACCGTCCCCTGCTCAAAAGAGACAACCTGAACTGTAATTTATAAACTACCGCAAAATCAGCCTTATGCCATCCAAGAAAAAACGTATTAAAATTCTGGCTGAACGGACTAAAGCCATAAACTAAGAAAATCATATCGGAGGAACAAGCTGGCTTCAAAACACAGCACTTCACAACAGAGCAGATCATTATTCTCTGTGTACTCATTGAAAAGTGCCATCAACATCGACAAGACCTCTACAGTGTATTGTACCTAGACTTCATCATCACTTCATGGATTTGAAGAAGGCGTTTGAAATGATGCTTTATCACGTTGTTCAAAATGAACACCCTGAATTTTTCTAAATATTTCAGGCAAAGTAACGGAACACCAATACGACAAAATACAAGCGCAGATTATTTCTGAAGCTGCTTTAAGGATTTGTTCCAAAATAACAGTCGGAGTAAAGCAAGGCTGCATGCTTTCACTGACGCTGACTCTGTTCAATATCTTCCTTCATGAAAACATGGTAGAACTAGATATACTCAGTCAGCACTGGAAGCGCGATGATCTAACTTACGCTAGACCAACGATAAGAAATTTTTGGTCCAGTAGAAAGTCTGGACAAGTCCCCAACTGCCTACGGCTTTCAGGTAATTGTAGAGTGGAGTAAACTGGGGACAATAACACACATAGCATAAGCACTGACATCGCGGTCAGCGGTATGAAGCTGGCCAAAGTAGACAGCTTGGCGTACATGATGCACTTGAGAGTGAGAGCAATGGTAACTCAAGGGTCGAATAATGAAGTGCATTGTTTACTCTCCAGGGTCACACAGACAGCAATAACATTGATAAAACTTAGGAGCACATGGTGAAACAAAAATATTGACACCCAGCTCCAACAGTATTATACTGGTGCGCTCTTTTGTAACTATAATTTTGGTGTTCTTGTAATGTTCTGTGAATCGTGGACCCTTACAGCAGACAGTGTGAAGAGGATAATATGTATCCTCCTAGAGATACAGACTTCAACATAAGTTAAGGACCACCATGTCAGACAGCCCTGATTTAAAAAAAAAAAAAAAAAAAAAAAGACAGCAAGGAATGTTTCTAAAATTTTTGCTCAGAAAGTGTTAATGGGTTACCAATGCATACTACAAAGCTTTCTAAAGTGGCAAAACCACCACGTGCTGCACGGAAATCCTAGGGGATTTTTAGCCAAATTTGCTATTTTTTATCGACTTGTGTGCGACACCACGAACATTCCTCTGTCAAAATTTCTGATTGTGCTAGAGCAAGGCCTATGAAGTTGGAGCCTGAGAAGTTGCCAGGGGGCTTGCAGTGTTACACTCTGTCATTGTCCGCTTGAGGTAGCGCCATCAAGCCACTGGATCAGTCCAAGAACGCCCAAATGCAGGTCGACCGAAGAAGACCACTCAGAATGTTTGCAAATGGTCCTTAACTTATGTTGAAGTCTGTAAGGTGCTTTCATTAACTCCCATGCGTCTCTTACAAAGCAAAGACCATTCATCACGAATGATGAACAGCGGTGAAGTGAAGTGAAATCAGAATCAGGCACGCCAGCGGGCCATACGAATAACAGTGCAATACATTTACAATGTATAAGTAAAGCAGTCTTTGGAATAGAGACATCACACGAGCTCAAGGGTTTGCCAAGACAATCCTGCGATGTGCACAGCATTTGAAAGGAGAACGAGAGGTAGGCGAGGGCAGAGGAAGGTTAGAATTAGCAGGTTGTCACGTCAGCTCTGTCCGACGTTGTGTCCTTAGGAAAGGCACTTTACACCCGAATGTCCCACTTGGCTCGGTCCTCTTGGTCCCGCCTCTTAAATAACCTAACCGTGTTGATAGGGGCGTTAAACATATACCAATTGACCTATACATTTTTAGTCAGAGATTACGTACTAAGTTCATTCAAATGTTACAAGTTTTGACTGCCTATCCTACATACGTTTAACATAAACATGCATAATATTAAGTGTACCCAATGAATGAAGCAGTGAAATAATCATAATTGCAAACTAGATACAGGTGCATGTATGATAATTTACAAGTCATTATTGTCATTGTAGTGAACCCCCCCCCGTGTGGTTT
>NW_004797350.1:1725641-1726976 GCF_000002075.1 Aplysia californica
GTGTGTGAAAAAAATCACGCTTCAAAAAGTGACCAAGCACCTTTTTCAACCTTTTACGTTACCATTTATTCTGCAGACCCCTAGAGCTTCCAAGACATCTCAGAACATTCAACAAAAGATTTGAACAGAGAAGAAAAAAGGTACGAGCGTTTAAAAGACAGACATTTCGCAACAATAAAAGTAATACATGTACCGGTGATCAAATGCACAATTGGATGAACCTTCTTTGTGTTCTTGTGTCTACCCTTCCATTTTAATTACTTACTTACTTTACTTTACCCGTCCTCTTGTACCTCTAGGGCGTCGAGGGGAGAAAGAGCTTCTTGTCTCTAGCAAGTTTGATGGCCTGGCTGGGTGGGATTATTGTATGTTCTCAGGGCACCCTTCACACCCAGGACCCAGGTCTTTCTTGGTCTTCCTCTTGTCTTGTACCCTGATCCATTTTAATTTAACTCTATAAATATGATCATTTGATTGTAACTGTTGGCAGCTTAAGCCCACTAAGGCATCGTCGTAGAGTACTTAGAGGCTGGTTTGGTCGATACAATAACAAAGGATGACAGGGTCTATACCTCGGCCAAATGATTCAAACTCACTTTGTTTGCGTGCAAGGGGAAGAGGCTACACGAACCCGGCTAAGCATATTATAATGATAGATATCTTGATAGTTAATTATTACATGTACCATACCTCAATCGGCTTGTTGCACCTAATAGCTTTACTGAGTTGAGTAGAAAACTGTCCCAAAAAAAACCCAAAACCCAAAACAAATAAATATAGAAATATAAACTAAAGATTATACATTTTCCTGTGAAGCTGTTTGTTACGCTTATTATACGTACGCACCAACTTGCAGTTCTTGCTTGGGGCTTCCCAGAGCTGCATCGAATTATGTGGGTGCAGAAAACGGATGTAAGCCATCTGAATAGCCTAGACCTCAAAGGAAACAAAGCGAACACTGAAGAAAGCAAGACAGAAATCCACACACAAATATAGGCAGATAGGTTCTCTCTTCTTTGCACAGGACACCTTTCTCTTAAAAGCATTGCAGAGACCAGTTTTCACGTCTAAAAATTAACTGCGAATTTTGTGGTTCTCAAAGATTGTCCTTACGATTATAGGGACGTTTTCATAAATCTAATCCTTTTATTTTAGTCAGGTTTTACGTCCTCGCTATTTCTTATTTGCAGAGATTTCATCGATTTATTAATTTCACATCCTTTGTGTAATTAAAGATTTAAGGCATAAAACATATGATGGCCAATTTTTTAAAACAAAAAGATTAAATCGATCTTACGCAAAGAGCGCGGCAATGATAAGACAATTCTCCACCCC
>NW_004797350.1:1728914-1732467 GCF_000002075.1 Aplysia californica
CCCTTTCAATTGTTTAATATGTTGTGTTTTTTATGTGGGTTGTTTTAACTCCGCCATGGACACAAATTAGATCATTTAGGAGGCTGGCTTCGACGCTGCATGCGAGGGCTAACATTGGCTGACACTGAGAAGGATACATCGTCCCTGCATAAAGATGGGATACTCAATAGAAATTCTCTCCACACTGGAATCGACTGTAATCTCTACTCCACAGACACTGGTTTCCTCATTTGTAGGCCTTTAACTTAGTTTTATTCGTTTATAATGGTTTGGATGATTATGAGGGACATGGGAGGTGCTGATCGTTAATAGACATTGTATTTTCGTGGCGTTAAAATCTTCATAATATGGGTTAATTGCTTAATTGCTTTCTTCCCTCTAGGTCTTCATGCTGCGACAAACCACGCCCATATAATTGGGAGAATGACAGTTGCCCCACCCAGTACTGTCGGCCCGGCGGGAAAGCTGTACCTCCTTACGTCATCCCATACCCAAACCTGGGCCTCTACTTCCCACCCTGTGATGTGTTCCGTGTCAAATGTTGACCATGACCCGATATTTCGCCTTACATCTTGGCAAACTCTACGTTTATCAGTAATTAGTCTAACAAAGAACATCGGAGCATCTAAAAAAGAAGACAAACTGAAACCATAACTACAAATAACATGATCATCGCATCGTATGTACATGTATTTAATTGCAGTGACAAAGAAGAGGAGAATGGTACATGAATTCTAGCTTGCTACTTGACAGCATAAACCACATTAAGCTCAGCTGAGAAAACGAGTGGTTAAAGAGAAGAAAAATAACTTGGCTCTGTTTGCAGGCGTTTAAAAGGGCATAAAATATTAATAGAAATTTGAATAAAGTTGATGGAAATGAAAGTATAGCTCTTGTTGCTTAGTAATAGTCTGAGTAAAGGAAATTGAGGAAAAGTGGAGAGGGTAATAATAGCACACACACACACACACACACACACACACACACTCACATACACACGTACACACAGTTTGATTTTACATTATCACTGTCATTGCGTTCTCCATATTGCCATTTAAGTATACTCTTTCATCATCATCATCATCATCATCATCATCATC
Organism: Aplysia californica; assembly: GCF_000002075.1. Lineage (NCBI taxonomy): Eukaryota > Metazoa > Mollusca > Gastropoda > Aplysiida > Aplysiidae > Aplysia > Aplysia californica. The sequence continues at coordinate 1,730,015 of NW_004797350.1, forward strand.
ATCATCATCATCATCATCATCATCATCAGCATCGAGTAACGCTTTTTGTCACCTGCTTTCTAATAATTCTTTTAAGTAGGACAATTCCTTAGTTACTTCCCTTTATTCACAACCTGCATCGTTATGTGCGTCGTAGCTGAGTGGTGGGAGTACAGTTTTCGGTAAAAGTAAATTTCGACACCCCACCCCACCCCACCCCACCCCACCCCACCCCACCCCACCCCACCCCACCCCACTTCCCCCACCCCTCATCCTTTAATCAAATTAAAAGCGTCTATTACGAATGTCGTCCCGTTACTTTTGAAAATTTCCACCCCAAATAGTGGACAACTTTCAGGAAAACGCCACTTCCGGTGGTCTAGATCAGTGCCTGTCACAGAATTCTACACTAAGTGTAGAATTCTGTGGTGCCTGTCAACCTGTTTATACCCCGCCCCCAATTTTGCCACCTGTGAGAGGCTAACATTTTCGGACCACCCACCTATATTATAATTGCAGGGCATACAGGATACGCTATCTGTCACTATCCCGGTGATCCCCATTGCCCATTAAAAAAATATAATTGCCCACTAGTGAACGATGTCGTAAAGTTGGCAAGCACTGATCTAGACGGTCTCGATGATAGGCCTATTGCCTCTTACGTCTCTGTGTTCCACGAACAAGCGTTCCATCCGCCTGGCACTTAACGATATGGCCTGAAAAAGTTTGGACTAAAGGCACCAATGTCAGAAGTTCATATATCTTCGTTTAATGTCTTAGATTATCAAGGAAAGGGTATGTGCGATTAATTTCCTTGTCGAACCTCGCTAAACTACGGTATGTTACCTCAACAAACGTTTAGCTGGTCATATGGCATCTCGTGTTGGCGGTTGGCGGGTGCTCTGTTGTGGTTTGCTCTTTCTATCAAACACCTGTGGTCCTTTTAGACTCCTTCTCTTTTTGGGGGTTTGTATTACTCTCTTTTTGCACCTCTAATCTTCGTCACTTATATATGACTTAACTGTGTCGCAAGTGCCATAAAATGCTTACTAAAAGTGAACAGCAGAAAAAATATTGTATGCAGAGTAACAGAAAAAAAGTGGCTAGTCATCCCATGATGTCAACATTACCCCCTAACGCAAAATGAGTTGCAGTTCTGGGAAATTCGCCCCCCCCCCAAAAAAAAAGACTCATTTAAAGGGCAATAACTCGATTATCTTTAGACCAATATCAGCAAATCTGTAAAGACCTAAAATTCAGCCTCAAGTACGTTAGATTTGTGAATATGAAAGAAATCAAGCGAAATGTTCGAAGAATATCAAATTCTAAAAACATCAACCAAAATTGAGTGAAACGCAACACTTTGCAACTAAAAAAAAAATCAACCATAATTATTATTCAATTTTAAACAGTCACTAATTGACTGTTGTCATGTTTTATTACATTCAAAATGATTGTAACACCTTAAAGAAAAAAATAATTTATACAATTGATATTGCGCTGGGAGGTGATGTCTATTTAAATCCTCAGGTGTTGACCATTTCTGTCCCTTCCAAGTCCAATAAACCACTGGAAATTTTGAAACAAACTCGTGTCATGTTTGCTGAATTTAACTCTTCGACTGTTTGTGGGTTGTTTCCGTAGACTCTATCCCTAACAAAAGGAAGAGGTATTATAATAATTGAAAGGGCTCAAGTTAAGGGAAATGCGCAGACGATTCATTGTAAACTTTCGGCTTATAATAACGGGTTCTCTAAACCTCCCTTACGACCACACAAGAGCCACTCTTGACGTGTGGGGTGTGCCCCCACCCCCACTGGAACCAGGCCTCTACAGCATAACGCCTTCTCCCCAAACTTCTACAAGACTTTCTCAACACGATGAGATATCCATCTGATGCGACTGTCGTGGTGTTACCACTCTTATTGTCCTGAAAACATGCCTATCATGCCCCTTCAGCCGAACGTTGTTAAGGAATAAAAGGTTTGCATTTTACCCAATTTTGGTTGACCTATTTAAACTTTGATATTTCTCGAAAGTTTAAATTGATTTTCTTCATTTGTACAAACATGATGTCCTCAAGGTTGAATTGTATTTGTTCGAAGTTTTGTTCAAATTAATGCGAAGTCGTACGGGTTATTACCTTTTAGGTTTTTTTCCAATATACCCTGTACATGTAAGCACTCACCGTATCCCCTTTTCTTGCTCATTTTTTACAATTTGACTACCACCCCCCCCAACCCACCCCCATCCCCCCCCCTCGAAAAAACCCACTAGCAAAACAAAACAAACATTGAATAGAACAATTTTTTAAACTGGAGACGAGAAGACGGTTTTCCTTTTGTAAAGTGTTTTACGGCGCTCGCAACTGCATAGGTCATATGAGCGCGCGGGACACACCTAATATTTTCAGTTGGTAGGAAATTTTGAACTTTGCCCGGGTGGCGGCCGAAGCCTACTCTTATCGATTTTAG
>NW_004797350.1:1733144-1734164 GCF_000002075.1 Aplysia californica
ATAGTAGTATTACTCCATTTTGTCTCTCTGTAACGTTGATCTAACGAGTTTTAGTGTTTTATTTTATTTATTTATTTATTTATTTATTCTTTACCTACAAATGTACTTGCACGAGACCGCTCTTGCCTCTACATAAATGCAACTCGTTATCTTTGCATTGATAAATATTTCAGCCATATCAAAGATACTCTGATTTTTACGAATTAAAAAAAATCTTACAGTTGACATACACACAAGACAGCTTAACCTTTGAGAGTTAAACCCAAACATACAGACAAACAAAACAAAACAATTTAAAATAAAACAAAACCGGTGAATAAAAATCTCGAAAACAATTCTCTTCTTTTTCGTATTTGTTCTCACTAGAGTATTGATTCCTGTTCACGATTTACCGATGGGGTATACCCATATTATATCGTGTACTGATATGAAATAGCCTATATTTTGTGCACTTTACGACTGCTTCACGCGTGATGTGTGGGTGGTTGGCGGGTGTTCTTGTTTGGTTTGCGCCTTCTCTCCCATCAGATATCTATAGTCCTTAACTCTCTTTTTTCTGACCGCGTTACTCTCTAGTAAACCTCTAATCTTCGGCACTTACATATATCATAATTCTTGTATTTCTCTGGAGAATTTTCCTCTGCGGGATGTATCGGCCAACGTCAGACATTGACGGACGAGCCCTTATTATATTTTGACTTAATTCTGTTGCAAGTGCCGTAAAACTCTTCACTGAAAGCTAAAACGCGTGGTATCCTGACTAGGTACATACTGCCTGGTCGTCGAAAGGACCATCATTCATTTCTTGTATGTGCCTTACATTGAACTTCACTAGAATCCCCGCCCCTCCCTTCTTTGTACATCCCCCTAAAACAGATTGACGTAGGCCTATAATGTGTTTTACAGGTTGCACTTATCCTTCATAGGCTACGAAGATTTCAAAGGAAAAAGAGAAATGAAATCTTTCCTGGACTTGCTTTTCGTCTAGCCGTCTAGTTTTTTTTAAAGATTCACCCCCCC
>NW_004797350.1:1734908-1738092 GCF_000002075.1 Aplysia californica
TCTCTCTCTCTCTCTCTCTCTCTCTCTCTCTGTGTCCTTCTCTCTCTCTTTTTTATAAGTGTTTTACGGCGCTCGCAATTGCATACGGTCATATATGAGCGTGAGAGACACATTAAACATTTTAGTGGGTAGCAAATTTTGAATTTTGACGGGTGGCGGCCGAAGCCTACTCTTGTAGATTTTTGGACCACCAAAGGGATCTTTAACGTGTGCAACTTGCACACGGGACCTACGAGATTTTTCGCCCTCGTCCGAGAGGGTAGGTGTAGATCTTTCCTGCCATAAGATCAGGGGTGTTGCTGAAAGACAGCAGTAAGAAGGAGCCAAGGAGTAGCAGTAGAAAGGCTGCATAAAGAGTCAGGAGCCGAGAGGAGAGGGCATAGGAGGTGAGAGGGGTGGTGGCAGAAAGTGGAGACGAAAGCAGACGACAGAACATTGCTAGAGAGTAGAGAGCAGGAAAGGGCGTGAAAAGAGACGATTTAAGAGAAGAAAAATTTTACGTCGAAATCCGGATTCGAACCCAGGACCTATTAAATGAGAAGCGAACACCTTAACCTCTAGGCCATGAGAGCCCCCTTTCTCTCCCTGTAAAAGTAACACTGAACGCCATTAAAAACGCAACGTTTTCAAAAAGCTATAAAAAACCCCCCCAACAAAATATGCTCTGATCGTCACGATTGTTGGAGACATAAGTGAGCAGTTGTTATAGTCCGCACACCGATGCACGGTTTTTGCTATTTCCATGAGTACTTTTAATCACGATACAGTAAACTATGCTTGTGTAAAAATGTGTTCATTAGTTGCTATATTAGCAATGAATAAAAACAATTATTTACCTGGAAGATGACCCGTAGCTCTTTCCAAACAAAAGTCCTAGCTTTTTTCGACCAATTTATTCTATTTCGTTCATTACAAGACTCCTCAACTTAGCGAAGCTGATTGAAACTTTCACTTCCGCGGAAAATATGCCTGAGAAGCAGCAATACAGCTAAAGGGCTTGTATTGTTCTCGACCTGTACAAAGATTTTTAGCACACTTGAAATGTCCGGGATGGGACATGAAATAGGACAGCCTCGAGTGACCAGTCCTGTTCAAGAGAAGAAGATTTTATAGTCGCATCTGCGAAATCCTTCGTTCCTAAAAAACCCCCAGCTTAAGGCATGTATGCAATGTTGAAAATATTCTTTAATCAGTGTGAAGCGCGGAGTAATAAGTTCAGGACCTTGATCAAGAACGTCTTATTTAGGACTACAATTAACGAGGCCTCGACAACAGCGTGTCTTCACTGTGCGAAACAGCAGGACCCCTCCCCAAAGAATCTCTCAGTCATCCAACTCGACTCTCCTGTCCTTAAACTGCTCGCTCATTTTACAAAGAACACAGTATCTGGAAGATCATAACATGAATGTCATGCACTGGCCAGTATAGTACAGGATGTCTCCAACAACGCACGTATGGGATCAACTGAACCGCAAAGTTTGTGCCCTTTCGCGAATCTGCGGCTATTGGTAGATCGCTCTGCCGCGAAAGTGGGACACAATTACTCAACAAAACATTGAAAGTGTTATAAAATACATGTGAAGAAGTTTTTTGGTCTGTATACATGTTAATGATGGCCGTGCAATTTACTAAAAGTGAGAGATCTGTATTGAGTTTCGATTTGCGTTTATCTGCAAAATTGTCTAAAGGGGGTACTCCGAAAGAAGGAAGACAATGTATTGAAATCAGTTTCAGCGTGAGATCAACATGGTTCACATTTTTTGGAAATTGAATAAACTTAAAAAACACTTCTTTTAATCTATCTTTATTTGATACAAAAAAGTTCATACTCTGTGAACTAAGTGTTGCGTTTTTTGATGGCGTTCAGTATATACTGTAAACAGTCAAACCTCGTTATACCGCCTACCTTGGGACGAGCATGAAGTTGGCGGTACAGCGGGGCTGGCGGTACAACGAGGTTTTCATGTCCTCTGTTGAACACTTATAGCACCAACTGCCCAACGTCAGGAGAACTTGTTTACCAATCACTAGATGAAGTAATGCGTTATCTCCCTTCGATCTGTTTCTTAAATTTGAGCGAGTCCTCTTTAAATAAAAGCCCCACGTGCATTCGTCAGCCTGTAAATTATTTTTGGGCTGATAGGTCTATATGATATGCAATTCCATTAAAAAAAATATTGACTAAAGCCTAACTATATAATATTTTCCTAGTCAGCGCATTAAGCGGTGAGGGAAATTTAATGCTGGGTTACAAAGTTGTGTTTTATTTTAATTGTACAATTTTGTACTCTTCTACATTACACATTGTATTGTGTTCGCTTGGGACACATTTAGTCATCACTGTGTAGATAAATCCATATTGCCTGAAATCTACAACAACACAAGAATGGGGTGATGGGAAGGGCGGGGAAGGAGCATCGGCGAAAAGCGTTTGATCTAGACCCTTAGCTCGTAGGCCTAAAGACTTGTGTACCCTCCGGGGCGGTGCCGCTGACTGGAGTGTCTTTAGGCCATTCCCAAAGGGGGGACATTTTTCGTTCTAATACACAGTAGAATTGTAAATGGGCTGATCCTACAATGTCATGCTCAAACTGTGCCTGAACTACAACAGAGGACTGCTGCTTTTTCTTTCCTAATCCTCACTATCGTTTTTTCCTCTACTTCTTTTGTATGTTTGTCACGCTCTTGTGACCCGCTATATCCGGGGTGCCTTGATAGTCGAAGCAGACTTTGTGCTGTTGAAGCAAGAGATGTGAACAGAGCAAGTCTGATTCCTTGTAAGGACTTCTCTGTTGACATCCACCCCTTGGCGCTCATATGAACTTATGCAGTTGCGAGCGCCGTAAAACCTCTACTAAAACAAACAAAAGACTTGTGTGTGGAAGATTGTCAAGTAACCTTCGAGTAGATGTGCTTTGCGTCGTGTGTAGCCTAGTCCTAGTGTTTACTGTATAATTCTGGCAGCCAGTTCACTGGCGGTACAACGGGGTAAATTTACAGTAGTTTAAGTAGGACTGTACAACTGAGACAGTTTTCGAATGGCGGTGTAAAGGTGTAAATACAATGTACTATGTTTCTATAGGGAAGTTTTTGTCGTACATTAGCAAAACATGGCGGTAAACGGAGCTGGCGGTACAGCTAAAAAAATGATATATACATACACACACACACACACACACACATA
>NW_004797350.1:1738192-1741557 GCF_000002075.1 Aplysia californica
TGTGTGTGTGTGGGGGGGGGATTAAATGTGTCCAATAAACAAGACGGAGATTCGCTCAAAATGACCCTATAATCACCTGGAATTCGCCGACGTGGAGACATTTTGAAGTAATATTATACTAACCTGCTTATTTTCTTATATATTATTCTAGCCTTGATGAAACTGCAAAGGCAGCATAAACAAATCGTAGTCCTTGTCTTCATATTATAGTTTACCACAAACATTGCTGTCACCGTAGGCTGGTTTAACTTAGCGACTCACGGGCGCCTATCATATTTCCGATTGCATTTATGCATTCGAATAAGAAATACAAATCACAACCAACGTCATCCACGATACTGGAGCATTTGGTGTAAACCTGTTTCAAATGCCATCGACATTTTCTTATTGCTTAAAGTCCCTTCTATAGCGCTCTGGTGTAAGTTTCCTTCGAACCGATGTCATTTCATCTGGGGCTATTTTGAATGTGAAATGAAGCTACATAACATTAATATTAGGCTATAATATTAGTCTTTAGTTTGCAATTATCGATTTATTGCGGAGATGAACTAACTGGATCCGCATAATTTTCGTTGTCTACGCCGCATTTACACTTTTGCTTAGTGTGATTGTAGGCATTATAATCTACAGAGGGGAATAATATTCTAGCTTGTAACTTACAATCAATCAAGCTCTTTGGCTCTACTGCTGTTGCTGCTGTTTTCTTTTATGATAGTTATGATGATGAAGATGATGATGCTGTTCTCATTGTTGCTGTCATTGTTGTCGTAATTGTTGCTGTTGCTGTGCACTTGTTATCATTTTCATCATCGATGTTGTTGTTGCTGTTGTTGTTGTTGTTGTTTGTTGTTGTTGTTGTTTGTTTGTTTGTTGTTGTTGTTGTTTTTTGGGGGGGTGGTTGTTTCCTTAATGGGCCTGGTAGACTCCACGAAGAAATCTTCGAGCAAGAGCGACTCTCTTTTTCGGCGCCGTTGTCAATGTACTTACAGGCACCTCCACTCGTCCAAATAACTTCATTCGAATTGCCATTGTTCCTGGACATTCAAACATATGTTTGACATCCTCCTTTTTATGGCTGCATCTTCAGCAACGTAGACTGAGCTCTTCATTTACAAATTTCTTATACCATCTCAAGTGTTGTTGTTGTTGTTGTTGATGATGATGATAATGATGATGATGATGATGATGATGATGATGATGATGATGATGATGATGATGATGACGATGATGATGATGATGATGATGATGATGTAGTTGTTTTTGTTACTCTTACTGTTGCTTGCTTGCTCGGATGCGCGCAGATGTTACTGGTGTTTTTATAACTCTTGTTCTCATCATTTAGTTTGACTTTATTTTTGTTACAACGGTTGTACAACTGTAATAATTAATGCTAGTCTGACATTCATCACTATTAGTCATCATCATCATCATCATCATCATCATCATCATCATCATCATCATCATCATCATTGTTTGGAAAGCAGAGTAGGAGGGAGAGTTTTGTTTGAGTTTCAGACAAAATAACATACCAATATAACTTGTTTAAAATTTGTTTAATAGACACAGCTCAACGTTTCACCTCTAGTGCTTCCTCAAGAGCCACTGAGAGAAAAACTAAAAGGGCGCTGTATCATCATCATCATCACCATCATCATTCGCCTCTTTCCCCTTGGTAGTGGGTATAAGCCGCCAAGAAGAGCTCTTCACCTGTCTATGTTCTTGGGGATCTTCCCTACCTCCAGTGAGCTGGTGAATTCCATTTGCCTAAGATCTGTCTCCAGATCTCGCCCCTAGTTGGATCTCGGCCTTCCTCTCTTTTTTCCCCCCGAGGATTCCATCTAAGGTTTTGTCGTGTCACATATTGTGGGCTTGCATCCTGAGTATGTGTCCAATCCAGTGCCATTAAAAAAAATCTCACAGTTATTTGGTTCTTGTTTGGTTCGCTTCCATAATGCTACGTTTCTGATGGTGTCCGGCCAGTAGATTCATCACTATTACTATTTATTTGACCAGAGTATTTTGTCAGCCCTCTGACATTTCATGTATCTCACAGTAAAAGCAAAAACGATCGTGTGTTTTCTTAAGAAGTGGAGAAGTTTCGTTGGTTTAGAATGTACTCAACAGTGGTCATTAATGTTATTATGTAGTCGCTTTTGCTGCCATTTTCTTCTGCTATTTTGGTTGTAGTGCCGGTGATGGTCGTTGAACGGTTGGCTGTTGGCGGGTGCTCTAATGTGGTTTGCTTCTCTTTTCCGGTCAAACACCTTTCGCCCTTATCCCCATCTGCTTCCTTCATTTTTGTATGTTTGTTGCTCTCTTGTAGCACATCTAATCTTCGTCACTTATGTGAACTTACTGGGTTGTAAGTGTCGTAAAACTCTTACTAAAACTAAAAGGAACGTTGTAACTTAAGATACTGGTGGTGAAAATGTTGTCGTTGACAATATGTGACCAGAGGTCGTTGTGGTTGGAACAATTAAGTGACATTTTTGTTCTTGGTGACTGCAGTTCTGTTAGTTGTAATGGAGTTGAAAGAAAATGAGAAAAAAAACCAAACGTGAAAGGTATAGGGAAAAGAGAGGGGGGGGGGGGGTAACAAGAGTATGATAGCAACACTGCTATCACTACAGCAGTAACATGTTTATCCATAGGCCTAGATGAAATTCAATTCAAATAATAATGATAATGATAGTAACAATAATCGTATAACGCAACTCTGGGCACTTTACAATGCCTTCATCTAAACACAAAATATGCATTGACGTGCATACATACATGATACACTCTTTACAATTACACAAACACATAAGCAGACATTCGTACTGCCACTGCACAATCAATGACAATGTGCACATCATATTAAGAATATATATAAGAGTACTTAGAACAAGAAAGACCAACGATCACAATTGAGATGACATTTCATCAAGTAGGCCCCTACATGTTTTAAAATAAATTTCAAATTTTGTCTCCTTCTGTTGTCGGACAGATTTCCTAATAGATTGGACTAAAGGAGAAAAGGACCTCCCAGCGTATTTTCGAACTCCATTTCTAGGTGCTCTTTATAGAGACTGATCACCTGTTCTTTGTGATCTTCGAGGAACATACATTTAGATGCGATTTTATTGATAACACATTTATGGCAACGGACAGCAGCAGTCTTGTAAGTAATCCTAGCTGTTGTTGTTAGCCAATGGAGTTTTCTTGAATTAAAGGCGGTATGGTCATTCTTTCTATTTGTAGGCACGATCGAGACTTGGTTTGAAAGAGCTGCATTTCAAGGTGGTGATGTTCCGGAGGTTTGCAAAGAGAAGGAGAGAGAGAGAGAGAGAGAGAGAGAGAGAGAGAGAGAGAGAGAGAGAGAG
>NW_004797350.1:1743899-1745049 GCF_000002075.1 Aplysia californica
GTGTGTGTACGCGCGTGATTAATGGACCTGTGTAGTGAGCAAAGTCCGAGAAGTTGTAGGCCTGGTACGAACAAACAAGTAGGGGGCCACTGCAGCTATCTAAAGTCAGGTTCGTTCTTGTTCGAAACAAAATGGCTTCCATTTTGTGAATTAACGTCGGATGCTGTTCTGTCTTTATTCATGGGATAATAGCGAGCAAACATGCCTAGATTTTAAAAGCACTTAAACATATTATATTTAGTGGTCTCTTCTGTTTGTATAAGTTATGCAAACTGTCGGTGTGTTCAGCTAGAATCTAATAGCTTAAGAGTCCATTAAGGCATGGTAGATTCTGTTAGAACGATGTATCTTATGGGCCATGTGTATACTAATTATTGGTAGCTGAACATTCTCCTAGTCCTTTGGTGGTGACATTCTTTCATACCTGTAATATCAGACTCTGGCCTCTCTCCTTAAAACATTCATCAATAAATTCCTCTGCCATTGTCAGCGACCAAGACAAATTTCTCCCTGCGAGATGAATAAAGATTGTCATTGTCAAATGATCGTTTGACGGATTTATTTGAAAGATTTCCTTCTCTTCGTACTTGCAACTGCGTGTACCCCTGTCAGAACCTTTGTGGTTTGCAGTTGTTACGTGCCTGTACTCAATGCTGTTACGTTTCTCTCGCTATCTGCCCCCCCCCCTCTCTGTCTGTCTGTCTGTCTGTCTGTCTGTCTGTCTGTCTCCCTCGCTCTTCTTTCGTCCTTTTCTCTCACAAACACATTACATATACATGCAAACACACACACGCACACACACAACCACACACATACACACACAGACACACGCACGCACACACACACACACACACACACACACACACACACACATCCATTGGCACATATTCACACGCGTGAAAATATTATTAGCTACAGACATATATATACACACTGTTACACATACAAAAAACACAAACATACACGCATACACCACTACTGACACAAATTGACAGATGTTCACCACATATACTGACACCCCCCCCTTTCCACACATACACTCACGCACACACAAATACATACAAACACACACACACACACACACACACACACACACACACACATATATACACATACACATATCATACACAAATACAAAAATACACGAACA
>NW_004797350.1:1746931-1748175 GCF_000002075.1 Aplysia californica
CTTCTCCTTCCCCTAACAAAAAGAAAAGTGAGAAACCCAAACTAAATGCACAAACAAGGCAAAAGAAGCTTGACAGAATAAAAATAATAGATAAAAACCATACAGCTCTGAATCACCACAAGCATGAACACTGAGTACGTACAGGCTAGAAGAAGAAAACGTGAGGGGCAACATGAAACCAAAATACTGTTTTTTTACGTACTTTTTATCTATCTGAAGGGTGATAGCTGCTCCTATGAAGCGAAACGCATTTTTCTAGTAAGTGCAGAACTGGATGCGACATGAAGAGAGATGAAACACACGAAACTGTTTGTCGCTGTAGCGAAATCAGACGCTCGTATAATAATGGAATCGAAGAAACTGACACCCTCCCCCCCCCCTCCCCCACCCTATTGGGTTAATTTCCATCATTTTTTTTTATTTTGGGCTCAAAACCTTTGATATCAACTTAAAAACACATTATTGTGTAGATTTACTGAAAACGTTGATCAAAGGCACAAACAATGTCAATTTGCAATTTCAAGGGACACGCAAGCTTTGAAAACCTCCAAACTCTGACGGCTGTTTTCTCGCTATTGTCTCTGATACCAGGCGACTATCATCTCCTTCAATCTTCAATCTCAAATACCTCGACTTCTATTCAACATTGATGGGTGCTGGGTTTTTTTGGGTTAAAAAAAATAATTTAAAGCAAGACAAATGAACAGGCTAAAGATTATACCAATAACTCCATATGCCTCAAAACTGACGAGCAGATGATTCCACAGTGTCATAACGAAACTGATCACGACAGGCCTTGAGAAGGTCCTTGCAGAAAAGCTGATAACCGAATCACTTTAGGTGACGCTGCTGATATCGTATGTAAATGCCAGGGTCAATAAATTGTTATCTTTAGCTAGCTTTACACTGTAGGTTGTAGACCTGGTTTTACAATATCGTTGTGGGACTGTTACGTTTGAATTTGAAATTGAAACTCATCTCTTCCCATATATAATAAAGATCAGCTGATTGTTTTCTGCAAGCTAAGACGTTATAAAATCACAATTTTAGACCTAATCTTGTTTGGCTGTGAGTGTTATAATGAATTGTTTCAGGATTAACCTTGACGAATTCGCAATAACGCCCTTGCCTGAAGCATATTATTAGAGGTCGAAATTATTCCCCTCCACTCTCACTCGCTCTGTCTCTGTCTCTGTCTCTGTCTCTGTCTCTCTCTCTGTCTCTCTCTGTCTCTCTGTCCCTCT
>NW_004797350.1:1753326-1755178 GCF_000002075.1 Aplysia californica
AGAGAGAGAGAGAGAGTATGTATGTATGTGTGTGTGTGTTTGTGTGTGCATAGGTTTATTTGCCAGCCAGGGTTTGGGCGTCAAGGGGGAAAAGGGGGGGGGTAGGGGGTACTTAGCAGCTTTGAGAAGTCAGCGGTGTGTTTCGAGTGTGCTTTTATCTTTCATCAATGGGGCTGCAGTAGAGTACTCCATCGGGGCATTCCAATACCATCATTCCTTCCTTAAAGGGTACAAGTACAAGGTAGCATGTACCATAGCCATGGATTATAATATTATCATCCTAGCTCGTACACTGTCATGGCAGTCGCTTCTTTCCTTTCCAAAATCTTCGCTGCGAAGTGTCCGCACAATGGGCAAAAGAGGGCAAAACATGACTCTAGCTATAGTCAAATGCGTATGGCACCTTTCTACCCATGTCCGAAATTTTGGTTTCAAACTGAATCAAGTTAATGCAAATGGCACCTTACTTCCCTCGTCCTTAATTTTGGTTTCAAATTGAGTCAAGTGTCGCGTCCAATAGTATGAACTGGAACTACGCTAGAGGGCATGGTCTAGGATATTGTAATACGAACAACGATATTTTCATATCGCTTCAACGCCCCGTATCACGACTCCTGGCTGTTGTATACTTCACTCTCATCAAGGTTTGACTGAAAAGGGTAAAAGTAGACCTCTACCCCACATTTTAAAAATAAAACGTCTTTGGTGCAAGACATCAAGGCGACCCAAATGTGCGTAGCTTAGGAGTTCAGAAAGGAAGGCAAATTTTTACTTCTACCCATAGAGTTACCTAGTGTACATCTATGCTTCTACCCCAGTAGTAGAAGGGTTTTAAGTCTTTCAGTAATAGTTTTGAAGCGATGCCACTCATAAAATGACCTAGGTCTTTGCCATTACGTCAGTGACATGGGACTTGCGATAAGGCAAAGAATATACAGTTCTGTTGTTGACATTATGTGGTGAATATGTCTTACCGATCTGTTTTGTTTCATTTAAATTTATTTTTGCACACCCATCGGCACAATTTTGATCATTTAGGAGGCAGGCTTCCGACCTTGCCTGACAGGGCCTACCCGGTCTGAGAGGGATACAACATCCCAGCAAAAATATTTCAATACAAGATACAATTTTTTTCCCTACTCGGAAATTGAACTTGTGTCTCCTGCGTACGGAAGCAAAATGCCTAACCGCTTCACCACAAGCATCGGGGTTTTTTTGTTGTTGAAAAAAATGTAAAATCTGTTACGTGGATGGCTGTGTAATTAATCTAAGATTTTATGGGGTACCTTTTAAGAAATAACTGTTGTTTTTCTTTGAAACACCTGACAGTTCGACGAGTCCTTTAAAAGGACTTCGCTGCTACATTCTTTATCTTTGAGAGTAATTTCAAGTTTGAAATAGTAATCTAAATACTTCAGGATTTGAAAATTGACGTGGTATGATCATGTGGACGATCGGTGCATTTATGTTATGTCTCCTGCCTCCCCTCCTCCCCAAATCCCAACCCACACCCCCTGCCACACCCGTTTTCCATATGTCTACTTTGACAGACAAGTCAGTTATAACTTCTTTGTTTCTTTACAGGAGACGGACGCATGTCAGTTTTCCTTCGGTAAAGGTCAACTTCAGTCTTCCATATGGACCTCACTTGACATGTTACACTCATCCGGGGTCTCTACCCTCTGCGGGGCCAACTTCAAAGTAGTCGGGATATCATGTGCGTAAAACAATATTGATCTATTTTAAGAATAGTGACTTGAAGTAGACCTTTTCATATCTTGCATGAAAGCAGATTAGGAAGACATTTATTTAATAATGGTAATGGAATATCAGGAGCAGATCACATCAAGAA
>NW_004797351.1:0-1768 GCF_000002075.1 Aplysia californica
GGAGAGAGAGAGAGTGGGACGGGGAGATGGAGGGAGGGAGGAAGGGGTATTCTCAGTTTTCTCAGGAAATTCCAGGGAATGTAAAGTAATATTGAGATGTGGAATGGAGAATGAAAACTTAGCTTTAGTAAGTATTTTACGGCACTTGCAACACAATAAGGTCATATAAGTGCCGAAGATTAGAGGTGTTACAAGAGAGTAACAAACATTAAAAACAAGGAGGGGAGATAAGGACGATAGATGTTTGATAAGAAAGAAGAAGCAAACCACACCAGAGCACCTCCCAACCACCCACGGTGAATGAAACTATTCGAGAAGGGGACAAGTTGAAAAGAATAGAGATAGACAGATAGTTAATTAATGGATGCACAACGGCATTTCCTGTAATCTAGTTGTACAAAAAACACGGAACGTTTTTTAAGAGACAAATCTCAGACATACTTGAACGAACTTAATCCCACAGGTAAGTAGATCTAAGTACCACTTACACGTAGTCCGACAAACAATTAACTGTAAAGAGCAACGACCTTTCGGAAGTAAGGTTAAGCAGTGACTCGGCATACTGCGATAGGAAGGTGAAGGTCGTGTGGCAGGTGCGTTGAGAGGTGAGCTCTAGATTGACCGAGCTCGGAGCTCTGCTGATCTCAGTAAACAGCTCTGAGTTTGTTCCGGGGATCACATTAAGCACGCTTTTCCATCACTGAGAACGTTGAACAGTATAATATTATAGTAGCTGTAGTATTAGTATTTGTTTTCGTAACAGTTTTACGGCACTTGCAACATAATTAGGTCATATAAGTGCCGAAGATTAGAGGTGTAGTTTTAGTTTTAGTAGAAGTTTTACGGTGCTCGCAACTGCATAAGGTCATGTAAGTGCCGAAGATTAGAGGTGTTACAAGAGAGTAACAAACACAAAAAAGAAGGAGGGGAGATAGAGACGATATAATGTTTGATAGGGAAGAAGGAGCAAACAACACCAGAGCACCCGCCAATCACCCACGTACGAGTACAGTAGCTGTATCTTACACCTTTCTTGGTTCTAAATGTACGGAAGATGTCTCTCCTTTGGAGCAGAATATAAAGTAAGTCAAGATCTGAAGAGAGGGAAGTAGTACAAGGATAATTGTGAGGCAGCGTGGTGGAATCAGGCTCTCGTCAATTTTTGGGCATGTAAAGTTATTGGCATCATCTTAAAGCTTGTTCACTTGTCTTTATTTTGATGAAAACAATATCCATTTATCTTGAATACAAGTCAAGATATTTGCCAAAGAAGGATGTGGGGGTCACCTGTTTTCAGAGGTAAAATTAATGAGAAAATGGCCGCCAAAGGTTAGTTATTTCCTAAGATTAAGAGTTCGTGGTAACTGAAAATTTACGGGGTTTTTTAGCCTTTAATCAAAGTTTTTCAGAAAAATGCACACAGAAATGAGTTCTTTAATGGGCATGAAAGATGTTGAACCCAAAAACAAAAATTTGATAAACATTCACAAACCTGCGAAAAAAATGCAAGTTTGATTATTTTGACGAGAGCCTGATTCCACCACGCTGCTTCACAATTTAATTCCTCTGGATGTACACCACCGAAGCAACGCTTTATCATGCACACGATACATTTATTCAAAAAAAGCAAGAACAGACAGATATAGATCTAGTATAGAATTCATTCGTACCAACTGTAGTGAGGTTACTGAACACACAGTGCTACAAATGAAACAGAGAGAGAGAGAGAGAGAGAGAGAGAGAAAGAGAGAGCGAAAAAGAGAGAGAG
>NW_004797351.1:2725-4310 GCF_000002075.1 Aplysia californica
GATCACAAGCATCTCAATCCAGCCTGGTATTAACCTAGACAGCAGCGCGCCTCCAAAAGATTGTACGGTAGAAAATATAAACGAAGTACCCAGCAGCCTCGGAAAGAGAAGTCCCTTTCGGTATCCATGTTTATGATAGAGCAGGGAAATTCTAAGCAAGAAACTGTCCCTTCTTCGGATCTACTCGGCCTCCCGTTTACAATGGTATGCCTCCTTTTTAAAAAATGGTGAAATGATATGGGTTTAACGCCCCTATCAACACTATTAGGTTATTTATGGGGCGGGACCTCATAGTTTAACGTCCGTCTCCAATAGGACCGAGCCAAGTGGGAAGTTCGTGCAAAGTGCCTTTCCCAAGGACACAACGTTGGACCGAGCTGAGATTCGAACCCCGAACTCACAATCTCACGATTACGAGTCCGGTAGCCTAACCACTAGACCACCGACGCCATGTCCTCCTGTTAGATAGTAGGGCCGAGAGGAGGTGGGAAAAAGAATGGACAAACAGACGACCAGATAAACATGACACGAACATTGGTATTGCCATTATGCAGGTTAGTTTTAACACGCCTTTCAGCAGTGTAAGGTTATTCAAGAGGCAAAACCGCCGAATTTAACCTTCAGCTCGCCATGATGAGACTGAGCCGAATTGGCTCCAGATCTAACCCCCGTCCTCCCCCCCCCCTTTTTTTCTTTAACTGTAAAATAAAACAAAACAAAACAAAACGTTCAGAATGCCCCGTTCGGTATTCAAACCAGCGCGACCCACTTCATAGAACAGCATGATTCCAACTGAGACAACTGTGTGCCCAAGCATAAAGTAAAGTAAAGTTGTTCCCGCATCAGATCCGGACATTGGGGATTGCCGTGTTAGTGAGACAACTTCCTGGGCCTTCGGCATATTGTGGTAGGGTGGCCAGTTCCTTTCCAAGCCGCCTTTACTTCCCCAACTCGAAGTTAGCCACCCATTACTGCTGGGTGGTCAGGAGGGGGCGAAAAAGATCCGTGTCCGAACCGAGGCTGGAACCCGGACTTTCCCCTTCGGAGACAAGCGCACAAACTGCTTCGCCACCGCACCCTCGTCGAAGCATAAGGAGAGGTAAATACATAGACTTGTCGCTACCCCAGAATTTCAAAGTTTTATCAGCTCAGTACATCCTAGTTTTGAGAAACGTGTCATGTAAGTTTTGAGGTTCAAAACATGTCAAGCTTTTTCGAATGTAATTCTTTGAATACCTTTATAACAACTTCGAATTATCTTACGACATTTTGACAGAGCAGATAGAACATTTTGCCTTCTTTCCTCATGGTCTTAGTGACTGAGTGAAAACCGCCAAAATGTCAGATAGAAACTTTGTAATTCTAAAGGTAGCGGAGTGTCCTGTGTCTTCGTCTGTCTGCAGGGATGCGCATCCTACAGCACTTGGACGGGCCCAGACACTTTCCCCGAAATACTGTGTGTATTTAATAATAATAATAAATAGCATTTGTATAGCGCATATCCCCGCTCAACAGCAGGCTCTATGCGCTTTACACTATATTATTACCCCAGCAGACCATAGAACACTCCGAAATATTCTCAGCT
>NW_004797351.1:5350-6563 GCF_000002075.1 Aplysia californica
CGCCACTGTTGCCATGTTTCTGTTAGAACGACACTGTCAAAGTCGCCCACCCATCTGAAACAATCAATAAATTTGCTCCTTGACAATAGTTTTAGTTTTAGTAGAGGTTTTACGGCGCTCGCAACTGCATAAGGTCATATGACCGTCAGAAGATTAGAGGTGTTACAAGAGAGTAGCAAACATAAAAAAGAAGAAGGGGAGATAAGGACGATAGATGTTTGATAGGAAATAAGAAGCATACCACAACAGAGCACCCGCCAACCACCCACTGACAATAAATGACCGCTTTGGACAATTTCAAACCGCAAAAGGTCATATGAGCGCGCGGGGCACACCTAACATTATTCAATTGGTAGACAATTTTGAATTTTGCCCGGGTGGCGCCGAAGCCTACTCTTATCGATTTTTAGCCACCAGCGATCTTTAACGTGCGCAACTTGCACATGGTATCTCCGAGATTTTTCGCCCTTGTCCGAGAAGGCTAGGTGTAGGTCTTTCCTACCAGAAGATCAGGGGTGTGGCAGAAAGACAGCAGTAAGAAGGAGCCAAGGAGAAGCAGTAGAAAGGCTGCAGAGAGAGTCAGGAGCCCAGAGGAGGGGGCAAAGGAGGTGAGAGGGTGGGGACAGAAAGTGGAGACGAAAGCAGGCCACGGAATATTGCAAGAGAGAAGGACAGAAGGTAAAAGGAAACAACTTTAAAGAAAAAAATAGGTCGCTACACGGATTCGAACCCGCGACCTTTGAATGACACGCGAACATCTTAACCTCTAGGCCACGAGAGGCCCCTTGTTTTCTTCTGACAGAGTTTTAATTGCAAAAACTCAGAAAGAATGACATGCAAACCGCCCTGAAAATAAACTCTGGGCTCTTGAAAAAAATAATAAAGTTCCAGACAAGCATCCAGGGAATCTATCCTTTTGTTCGTGAAGAAGGAAACAACAGAACCAATCCCCAGATGAACTATACATGTATTATTGTTATCCATAGACGTATGTATATATATTTATGTACCATCTCCCCTCCAATGTCCATGATATTCCTTATCAAAGGACGAGTGATACCTATGGTTCTAAACATTTGGTAGATAAATGTTTCCACCACCCCCACCCACCCCCCTTACAAAATAAAGAAGAACAAAAATGCGAGAACACACACACACACACATGCACACACACATACACAAATACACACACACACACACACACACACACACA
>NW_004797351.1:32297-33551 GCF_000002075.1 Aplysia californica
GCATGTGTGTGTGTGTATATGTGCATGTGTATGTGTGTATATGTGCATTTGTGTGTGTATTTGTATGAATGCGTGTGTTTGTGTGCGCGTATGTGTATGTGTATGTGTATGTCTCTGTGTATGTGTGTGTGTGTATGTGAGGGTACAGCCACTCAGACATCATGACAGCCCACAACATCTATAAATCACCTGGAGGTTACACGTAATTTAATTAAAAGTATTTGCTTCACATAGCGCCAGGGCAACACTTGAGGCTAAAAGACATTGTATCTTGCGACAAACACTACATAGACACTCAACCCAAAGACAACGCAGAACGCACTAGGAACACCTCGCGTCTATATGTGAGGCAGCGTGGTGGAATCAGGCTCTCGTCAATGTGTGGGCATGTAGACTTATTTGCATCATTTTAAAAAGCTTGTTCATTTTTCTTCATTTGGGTGAAAAAAATATCCACTTATCTTGAATACAAGTCGAGATATTTGCGAATGAAGGGGGTGAGGGTCACCTGTTTTCAGAGGTAAAATTAGTGAGAAAATGGACACCAAAGGTTAGTTATTTCATTAACTTAAGAGTCCGTGGTAACTGAAAATTTACATTTTCTGTGCCTTTAATCAGCATTTTTCAGAAAAATTCACACAGAAATGAGTTCTTTAACGGGCATCAAAGATGTTGAGCCAAAAAACAAAAATTTAATAAAATTTCACAAACCCTCGGAAAAATGCAAGTTTCTTCACTTTGATTATTTTGACGAGCGCCTGATTCCTCCACGCTGCCTCTCATATTATTATGAAGGTTTTAAAGGCTGTGAAAGGGCAGAGCAAAAAGCTCTCAGCAAAAAAAGTAATTGCAAAGTATGCACGCACTCAAATGCCAAGGGGGCACATTAAGCTAACAGGACAATAATGGCATCAATACAGACTGAGCTCTTGTTCTTTCACCTTAGCCCCAAGCCTCGGAGAGCACCCGCAGTCCAAAAGCATTGCTCTCCAGTCTATATATAGCCGTGAGAATGGAAGGCTTTCTCGCCCACTGATAGATTTCTGATCGATTTCTTCCAGCCATCAGATCGATATCAAGAGGGGGCGATCGGGTATTTCGTCCGGATCGATATTGATGGATAGATTGACGTGTGGAGGAAAATTAGAAAAACAAGGTGGGTTTTTTTTTTCTCTCTTTCCTCGCAATTCGAAAAGTAAAAGTTATCGTCTTATGGTTCGATTCTCTCCCTTTTCTCTCTTTCTCTCTCTCTCT
>NW_004797351.1:33786-45738 GCF_000002075.1 Aplysia californica
TGTGTGTGTGTGTGTGCGTGTGTGTGTGTGTGTATCTCCGTAACGCTTTCGTTTAGGAAGACACTACTAGATTATTTCAAATGCATGTTCCTAAAACATGAAGTATGTCTACAGAGAAAGAGGTACAAACCTACACATACCATACAGAAAGACCAAAAAAAAAATATTCGCTTAACAAATCTTTTCACAAGATAAAGAAGTAGAAAGGAGATTTCCGGAAATTACCAGATTGGCGTAGCCTATGTTGTACTTTTCAAAAGAACCCTTCTCTCTTTTACATATTTACAATAGACTTACTGAAAATTCCTGCTCTTGTTTTGTATAGACAGGGGTTGGGTAATCCATTCAGGGAAGCATCCATTCTCAGATCAACTACATTATTATTACGTGCACTTAATAATATATGACATTTATATATATATCGCTCAACCGTGATCAAAAAGCTCTAGCAATGAGCGCTTTCTATACACAATAAAAAATTGTAATTAACCGGTATTAACCAGTCGACGGTCTATAAAGTGGGGGAACAGCTTATGATCATATGAATGTGGGAAATAACTCAATATAATATTATTAGATTTTTAAAAAAAATATGTTTGAGGAGAAGTCCAGTGCAGCATTTGGTGAGGCATGATGTAGGAATAATACTACTTAACTTATTACAATTTACTGGCTTGGCAGTCGCCTCCATGATAATATCCTGATGGGCGCAAATGATTAAAATAGATAGATAGACAGACAGATAGACAGACAGACAGACAGACGGACAGATAGAACGATAGATAGAACGATAGATAGATAGATAGATAGAACGATAGAACGATAGATAGATAGAATGATAGATAGATAGATAGATAGATAGATAGATAGATAGATAGATAGATAGACAGACAGATAGACAGATAAATAGATAGATAGATAGATAGATAGATAGATAGATAGATAGATAGATAGATAGATAGATAGATAGATAGATTGACAGATAGATAGATAGATAGATAGATAGATAGATAGATAGATAGATAGATAGATAGATAGATAGATAGATAGATAGGGGGACCTTGAGAGAGTGCTATAGAGAGGTAGATAATAACATGTTGACTGAGGTAGATGGATAGATGGATAAATTGATGAATTACTGGATGGATGGATGGATGGATGGATGGATGGATGGATGGATGGATGGATGGATGGATGGATGGATGAATGGATGGATGGAAGGATGGATGGATGGATGGATGGATGGATGGGTGGATGGGTGGATGGACAGACTGATTGACAGTGAGACGCTTGATAACAACATTTTAACTGATGGAGAGCTAGATCAGGTGACAAAGGACTCCAATAGGCAAACCGATGAAAAAAGAAATAGATGGTGGGAATGGAGGTTTATGTGTGTGTGACAGGGATGGGGGGATGATGGTGAGGGGATGAAAACGTCACTATGTCGAAGCACAATCTGTGAGAGAAACACTACAGACACCTTTCAAACTTAGTACGCTTATAGAAAAACTACCCAAAACAGATGAATCATAGTGGGTGAAACAGTCAAATCTACCAGCCCCCCCCCCCCCCCCCCACACACACACTTCTTACCCCCCCAAATCAGAAACAAAAGTAGTCTCAGGAAAGACCGCTAAAGCCTATCCGTAGGTCCTGTGGTAATTTTGTACCCCCGGGGTTGTATTCTTAACCTTTTAGAATACTTCTAGTAGGAAGATCTCTTTGGAACTTTCAGTATTTCTCAAAATATCATTTTGACAGACTTGTATGCAAAGCGTACGGATAAGATTAGCTAGTAAATTTCCTCTTAGGAAAGTGATGGCGCAGAGTTCCCCACGTCGTATGGATACGATAGTAAAACACGACGTACGGATAGGGATAAGTGGTAACAAAGAGTTCCCCACGTCGTATGGATACGATAGTAAAACATGGGGTACGGATAGCGTTAAAGTGATATTCACTCCAAAGTGACGAGCAAATCGACAGATAGACACACAAACAAACAAAACAAACGTTGCAACTGCCAGCAAGATGACGGATTTGGTGACCAAAAACCAAGTTGATTTAATAAGTGCAAACACTCTTCCTAGAGTCGATGTAGACAGTAGTTGTCGGTACAGAACCACGGTGCCATGAATACAGCGGAACTGAAAATGGTAACCTACAGATAGGGGAAAAATGGGGGGGGGGGGGGGAATACTAACAGCGATATACACCAAGATCAACTGTGCGGGACACAGCGGGGACACATTTCAACAAACTGTGAGTATACGATCAAACGGATGCGATTATGTACAGTATAAATATATTTTATATATATATATATATATATATATATATATATATGGTCGTAGTGCTGTAAGATATATTATATACGTGTGTGTGTGTGTGTGTGTGTGTGTGTGTGTGTGTGTGTGTGTGTGTGTGTGTGTGTGTGTGTGTGTGTGTGTCTGTGTCTGTGTGTCTGTGTGTAAATATATAATTTGATATGCTTAACAACAATGAATTCCAAAAAACAACGGTAGTTTGGTCAAGGTGATTGATTATACAGAAGTTGGAAAATAAACGAGCCCTTTTTCGGGAAAACGGGGTAAAATAAAACGAAGTGCCGGTGTGAAACTGTGCTTATGTTGTGAACACTCAGAAAACGGTGCCAAAGTAAAATCAATAAAAAGGCAATGAAAAAAGAGAAAATCTAGGGTGTCATTGGGGAGTTACATTGGTGGCTACTTGGGAGGAGCACGGGTCATCAATCAGGGGAGAGTACTCACTTGAACTTTGGCGTGCTCCCCTCCAGGCTATAGAAAGGTACAGAGTACTGTACGACCAGCTTACGGAGCGGACAGTCGTAGTGGGGGCGTACCCAGTATCCGTCCTTGGACGTAACTGACACGGTCTTACTCCACTTAGACTCGAAGGTGGACACGTTGGCCACATCTGTACCCGGAGCGAAAATCCGGTCTCTCGTTTTGAGCAGCGACCTGGCCGCCGCTTTGTTGTTGGCGTGGTAGGAGAACCAGGTGGCGCTCTGTGGCAGGTAGATCTTGGACAACTCCGTGACCACCACGGTGCCGTCACGTGACCGGTATGCATAGGGGTACAACGACGTCCGAGATTTGCCAGATGGGGGCGGAGATGATGCTGTAGACGACGACGACGACGATGATGATGATGAAGATGACGATGAAAGCGACGGCGAGGGAGAAGGGGGAGACGAAGAAGAGGAGGACGAGGAGGACGAGGAGCCCTGACCCAGATCAAACGCAATAGCGCAACCTATGACCTTTGGCCCCATCTCAACGACGGATTGTGTCATTGCAAAGAAGGCGCCAAGCAGCGCCTCCGGGGTCTGGTCAGTATACAGAAGTAGGTCATTGACAATATTCGCAACCGCTACCGTCTTGTTTACTTCCGCTTCGAACATGGGGAAAAACTGATCCGGGGTAAACTTGGGACCGTTCAGCAGAATCAGTTTCTCGCACTTCTCTTTGGATCTCTGCAGCCTGTCAATGTTGTGGATGGCCTTGGTGAGGAACACCTGTTCAGGTTTCAGGTACAAATCTTCCACCACCTCACTGTTCTCCCCGGCCCCGGGATCCACGGCACGCGCGTAACGCTTCATCCTCCCCTCCTCTCTGTTGTTGTTGTTGTTGTTGTTGTTGTTGTTGTTGTTGTTGTTGTGGTTGTTGCTGTTGTTGTCATTGTTCTTGTTGTTGTGGTTGTTGTGGTTGTTGTTATTGTTGTGGTTGTTGTTGTTGTTATTATAGTTAAAAACATTTCTGTTCTTATATTTCTTGTCGTCGTTTTTCTCCCATTTGTCTTCTATTCTGTGTCCATTCCTCACGACCAACTCATCCCCTCGCTGCCGTGTTCTGCACGGTTTGTCGTTATACAGACGGTCTCGTTGTTCCTCCCTCTTCAACAAACTGAGAGAACTCCTAACCTCCTGCTCCACGCGCCGCTTTCTGCGAACTCTGGATTTCCAAAACGACAGAGCTCGCTGGGGTCTCCGAGGAGCGATGTTTCGAGACTCCACTATAGACGATATCTTCATTGGCGGCTTTGGCAGGTCAAAGGTCGTTTTCGGAATATCTACACTAACCTGGTGCAAGGTCGACAATAGAGAGAGATCGTCTTCGTCTAAATCACCTCTCCTTCTCATCTCTTCTTCTTCTTTTTCTTCTTCTTTTTCTTCTTCTTTTTCTTCTTCTTCTTCTTCTACTTCTTCTTCTTCTTCTTCTTCTTCTTCACGGTCTGTGAAAGTAACACTTCCGTCTTGGTGAGAGCCATGGCCCCCACCTCCCAGTGCTATCGAATCATGTGGAGAGCGTGAGTGTGGGGGGTAGAGGGGGTGGGGAGTTTTGGCGGGCAGACGGGCGGGCATAGTGCTCGACAAGGAGGAAGCTTGAGGGTCAAGGTCGTTGTGCTGTAAGATCCTACTTCGCGGAGACCTGGCGACAAACGCTGAGTCGCTGTGAGGCGGTTCTCTATGGAAGCTGATACTGCTGCTGCTGCTGCTGCTGCTGCTGCTATCGCTGCCGCCATTGCGGGTGATTCTGCGGACCGTGCCTGGCACAACGGCTGCCACATCGTTGCGTTCCTTGCTGAAAGTGGACACGGTCTTTTTGTGCAGGACTGCATACTCCAGCGGGAAAGTGCCGTCTGCAATATCGGTTCCTCTGATGCTGCTTCTCCCACCGCTGCTGCTGCTTTTGTTGTTGCTGTTGCTGCTGCCTGAAAAGGCCCAACCGTCTGCCGAATGTAAGGGGGCAGTTAGGCGTGCGTCGTCTGCCGTGGAAGCGGAAGTGACCAGTGCGGAGAGGACGCAAGCGATAATCAGCAGGGTGGACACCACAGCGGGACTGGAGCTGATTGGGAAGCTCGAGACACTCGCCCATGACGTCATCGTGGTCGTCAAGGAGACGTGATGCGTCCCTGTCGACATTGCACTCAACGTGGAGGCTCAATTGAAAATCCCGACAGAACCCCCAAAGATTGGAAGATCGGAGCGTCACCATAACCCTCGACCTGCACTGCTGTTGTCACAGCTATGGAAAAAACGTTCCGCCAGGAGAAAGGTGACAATTTGTCGTGTCGTGTTGAATGAAATATTTCCCTAGAACGAGGACAAATAGGAGACGAACTAGTTCACCCTGGCTAGATCTATCAGCAAAATTGTTAAGACTTTAGTTTCTCACAAAGACGCGAGTCCACCCAGACTGCAGACTGTTATAGACTCCGGAATATCCTGTGTTTAGTTAAAGCATGCAAGTAGTGAAATACACGTCTATGCAAGAGTGAAGACCAGCATTCCGTTAAAGAAAATAATATCTTAGATTTGTTGTTGGTTAGACCGAGTGCGCAGAAAGCAGATGGACGAGCTATATATTCAAATTTGTTAGAAGATGTACAAGTGCTTCAAGGAGCGCTCTGAATTACAAAAGCTTCAGTAGATATCCATGCATAGGGAAAGATTAAAATCATTAGCAGTATTCGCGCAGAAACCACTCATTCCAGCTGAAATCCTTCTTCTGAAATGCCATTTCGATTCTCTCCGTATTCGACAACACGTAATTCAGAGCTTTTCTAGTAACAAAAAGTTAGCATCTTATTTGTGGCAAATATTTACCTCAGAAATATGAGAAAAATTCATAGAAATACAAACCATAGGAAAATTACATGTTGTTAGTGAATACGTTCCCTACAGCTCCAGGAACACCGAGAAATAAATGTAAAAACATCTCAAAAACTATCATCCCTTTAGACAAAATATTAGGTTGAATGTAAAGCTTTATCTCTAAGCCCTGCGATTTTCTAATTCCTTACTTCCTATTGCAAGCTCGCATTTGACTTCCAACTGTTATTACAAAAAACAGTGCTGTACTTTCTATTTTAAGCTCGCCTTTGACTTCCAAATGTTATTTTTAAAAACAGTGCTGTACTTTCTATTTTAAGCTCGCGTTTGACTTCCAACTGTTATTATAAAAAAACCAGTGCTGATAAAGCAAAAGTACAACGTACTGTACATGTACAAGGAATGTCCCTAAGCGCACAGCATAACGTGAGAACACCGTGGGCCCCCGGGGGGTAGACCGACCCTCTCGGACAACTGTCACTGCCTTTGTCAGCAGATCGGAGAGAGAGAAGGAGAGAGACGCGGGGACTGGAGGCGTCTACTCTGTCTTTGCCCTGCCGGAGCCTAGCTTTGTGGCGTCCGCTGATCTTCTGACCAGACCTGCAAGGACAGAGAAGATCGCCTATTAGTGCACATCCATCTTTATGGGGGGAGAAATTTCCATAAGAATCTTTTCTTTTATCATTTTAAGTGCACTAATTGTTCTTCAAAAACTTTTTGGTAACTTGTTAAAGAATACTCTATCTCTTTCCTCAGGAGGAACTATTTCTAAGGTCATTGCTACTTGGGTACTAAATGTGAGGCAGCGTGGTGAAATCAGGCGCTTGTCAAATTTCTCACCGAAAATAATTTTCTTTCATAAATTATTTTTTTTTGCTTAACATCATTGTTATCCAGTTAAAAACACATTTTGGGGCGAATTTTACAGAAAAACGTGGATTAAAGGCACAAAAATGTAAATTTTCAGTTTCCATGGACTATCAAGCTACAGAAATAACCAAACGATGGCGCCATTTTCGCGTTAATTCTACCTTTGAAACCAGGTGACCCCACCTTCTTCAATCTCAAAATATCTTGACTTCTATTCAAGATAGATGGGCATTTGTTCCGCCGATATCAAGACAATTGAACAAGTTTTAAGATGTTACCAATAAAAACTCCAACGCCCCAACATTACTGTCCAGCGCCTGAGTTCACCACGCCGTGACACATATTGTTATTTTATTTTCCTTAGACTGTCTCGCCGCTGATGTTTTAAACAGTTTCTCTTTCATACATAATGTAATAACACAGTGGAAATGATTCAAGACGGCTTTCTGTTGTCCATGAAAAATAATATGGTAGTTTGAGATATCACAGTGGAAATGATTCAAAACGGCTTTCTGTTGTCGATGAGAAAAGTGGTAGTCAGAGATATGGCAGTGGAAATGATTCAAAACGGCTTCTGTCGTCGATGAAAAATATGGTAGTTTGAGATTACACAGTGGAAATGATTCAAGACGGCTTTCTGTTGTCCATGAAAAATAACATGGCAGTTTGAGATATCACAGTGGAAATTATTCAAAACGGCTTTCTGTCGTCGGTGAGAAAAGTGGTAGTCTAATAAAGGTGGACGTCTTGGACCGTGTCATTATTATACAAAAAGTAAAAATCAGGGAGAGGGGTTGGAAGGTGATCATTTTGTAATGGCAATTGTCTGGATAGTCGTTAGAGCAGGATCAACGGTCTATTATACTGCTTATTTCCATTGTCAAACCGTCGCTTCGCTACATGATATAATTATATCTGTACGACTAGAACGGGGGCTCTCGTGGCCTAGAGGTTAAGGTGTTGGCCTCTCATTCAAAGGTCCCGGGTTCGAATCCGGGTAGCGACCGAAAAATTTCCTTCTCTAAAATTGTCTCCTTTCATCTCCTTTCCTGCTCTCTAGCAATGTTCTGTTGTCTGCTTTCAATTCCACTTTCTGCCCCCACCCCCTCACCTCCTTTGCCCCCTCCTCTGGGCTCCTGACTCTTTCTGCAGCCTTTCTACTGCTACTCCTTGGCTTCTCCTTACTGCTGTCTTTCTGCCACACCCCTGATCTTCTGGTAGGAAAGATCTACACCTAGCCTTCTCGGACAAGGGCGAAAAATCTCGAGGGCCCGTGTGCAAGTTGTGCACGTTAAAGAACCCTTGGTGGTCTAAAATCGATAAGAGTAGGCTTCGGCCGCCACCCGGGCAAAATTCAAAATTTCCTACCAACTGAAAATATTAGGTGTGTCCCGCACGCTCATATGACTTTATGCAGTTGCGAGCGCCGTAAAACACTTTACAAAAACAAACAACGACCAGAAAGCAACAGGAAATAACTATCTCTACGACTAGCACCTTGTATCCACTATATCGGTAAGTTCCCACAATAGTAGAAAGACATTCAGACTTAAAGATAGTTTGACGACACCCAATGACAATAATACTAATATATTACCTATAATAATTCATCATTTTTTTTTCAAACAAGTACATCGTTCACATTTCCGGCACCAAAAGAAACAATACATTGACTATTCCTGCACGGAAGATCGAAGAAGATAAACGTTAACTCATATCTCATCGTTTCGAGTCATGCAACGTTCCAGGACACGCCATGAAACATGTGCGCTTGGAAAAAAAAACAATTAAAAAAAAAACAGGAAAAAAAAAACAGTATAGAAATGTATTTGGGTGAATAAACAAGAGAAGTTAAGTTTGGAACGATTATTTCAAAACACAAAACATCAACAAAGAAAAGGCGATTGAAATGTTCAGTATGACATTCTGTCTGTCAGCTTGACAAGCTAGATGCGCACTCGAAAACATCTCACCACAGACTTATGTCGTGGGTGGTTGGCGGGTGCTCTGCTCTGGTTTGTTCCTTCTTTCCTTTTTTTTTTGTTTCAGTAGAGATTTTACGGCACTCGCAACTGGCATAAGGTCATATGAGCGCCAGAAGTTTAGAGGTGTTACAAGAGAGTAACAAATATAAAAAAGAAGAAGGGGAGATAAGGACGATAGATGTTTGATAGGAAAGAAGAAGCAAACCACACCAGAGAACCCACCAACCACCCACCTCCTTCTTTCCAATAAAAAAAAAACAGTTATGATCCTTATCTCTCCTTTAATTGTTGTACTTTTTACTCGCTTGTAACACCTCTATTCTTCGACACTTGTATAATCATGCTCTAATTGTAGAACTTCTATGCCCTAATTGGGTTGCAAGTGCCGTAAAACGATTACTTCAAGGAAACAAGACTTGAGTCACTGACTCGTGTGTCCGTGAGTGAGTGTGGCCCGGCTACACGCGCACAGACGTGAACACGATCCCCTCCCCGGGCTATTTCCAGACGCCAGTCGCGTGAGGCAGAGACCATTTGGCTCACCCACATCAGATCGTGACCGGAGAGAACCGAGTGGCCTCGGCCAATAGATAATGTTCTTTCGTGAGTGCTTTGACGTCACACTTGTCAACTTTACTCGTTTTATTTCCCAACTGCATGTCGTGCTTTTGTTTCTGGTTTTTTTGGTTTTAGGATCGTTGTTGTTTTTTTTGTTGGGTTTTTTTTTTTTGGGGGGGGGTTGTCTTTTTTGCTATTTAATTTCTTAATAGCTATGCTAGCATTTCCAAACAGAGCGACAAATCAAATGCTCTTTGCTTTTTAAAAAAATTGATTTGTTACTTAGAATTCAATAGAAGAAGATGACACAAGTGATGACTTAAAGTCGTGAAAATGAAAAAAAAACCTGGAAGACCGAAACATCAAATAAATTATATCAAGAAAGATCGGTCAGCGGCGTGTTCCCAACACCTGCTGGGGTTGTTGGGATGTTATTTACAGCCTGGCCAGAAGGAATCTGCTACTACTCGCTTCAAGAAAGGCTACGGTCATTTCGAAAAGTAACGTAGGTACGCGACATAATAAAGAAAGGCTACGGTCATTTCGAAAAGTAACGTAGGTATGCGACATAATAAAGAAAGGCTACGGTCATTTCGAAAAGTAACGTAGGTATGCGACATAATAAAGAAAGGCTACGGTCATTTCGAAAAGTAATGTAGGTATGCGACATAATAAAGAAAGGCTACGGTCATTTCGAAAAGTAACATAGGTATGCGACATAATAAAGAAAGGCTACCGTCATTTCGAAAAGTAATGTATG
The DNA here is from genome assembly GCF_000002075.1 of Aplysia californica. NCBI lineage: Eukaryota > Metazoa > Mollusca > Gastropoda > Aplysiida > Aplysiidae > Aplysia > Aplysia californica. The sequence goes on from NW_004797351.1 coordinate 43,598, forward strand.
TATGCGACATAATAAAGAAAGGCTATAGCCATTTAGAATAGTAAAGTATGCGGCATAAAAAAGTCGAATAGTAAAGTATGCGACATAAAAAAGTCGAATAGTAAAGTATGCGACATAAAAAAGTCGAATAGTAAAGTATGCGACATCTTAAAAAGGCTATGGTCATTTCGAAAAGTAAACTATGCGGCATAAAGAAAAGCTATGGTAATTTCGAATAGTAACGTATACGACAGAGTCCTTTGAGAAAGTCTTTTTTAAAAGAGGTTGTTTTGCTGCAAAAGAGCTTGAATAATAATAATAATAATAATAATAATAATGTTTCCTAGGTATAGTAATTAATTCTGCCGTGCGGTCCTTGGCCACAGGGATTGAATTTGGACAAATGTTGTACGCCCCCTTCGACACAGTTTATAATATGTGACGCAGCGTGGCGGAATCAGGCTCTTGTCAATTCTTGGGCATGTAGAGTTATTGGTATCATCTTAAAGCTTGTTCACCTGTCTTTAATTGGATGAAAAAAGTATCCCTTTATCTTGAATACAAGTCGAGTTATTTACGAAAGAAGAAGGTGGCGGTCACTTGTTTTCAGGGGTAAAATTAGTGAGAAAATGGCTGCCAAGGGTTAATTATTTCCTTAGCTTAAGAGTCCGTGGTAATTAAAATTTTACATTTTCTGTGCCTTTAATCAACGTTTTTAACAAAAATCCCCTCAAAAATGAGTTCTTTAATGGGCATTAGGGGGTTGAGCCAAAAAACTAAAGTTTGATAACAAAAATTCACAAACCTGCGGAAAAATGAAAGTTTCTTCACTTTGATTATTTTGACGAGAGCCTGATTCCACCGCGCTGTCTCACATATTATTATATATTATTATGAGGCAGGTTACGACCCTACTGGACAGACCAACCCGACCTGAGATGGATACAACATCTCAGCAGAAAGGCCGAGGCATTCGATAAAAACTCCAACACCCTCCCCCCCTCTCTCAGAGCGATACAACATCTCTCTCGGACAGAGACAGATCTCTCTCTCTCTCTCTCTCTCTCTCTCTCTCTCTCTCTCTCTCTCTCTCTCTTCCACCCCGAATCGGGAATGGAACTCGAGTCTCCTGAGTGCGAGGTCAAAAGGACTATACACTAAACCACAGGCGCCAGTTGGGTTGAAAGCGTGCATATCGTATAGTGAATAACTCACATTGTCCTCGGCCATGGGCTTTGAACGTGTGTAGATTATCGCGATTATTGTATTATTGTTTATATATATTATTCTTTTACGGAAATGTAGGCAAGCAGACATGACAACCATAATAACAAGGAGAAGATGGAGATGGATTGGACATGTTCTGAGAAGAGAACCAGACTCAATTATGAAGACTGCTCTCCACTGGACACCCCCAAGGACATCGCAAGAGGGGCAGACCCAAAGTGACCTGGAGACGCACAGTAGAGTCTGAAATGAAGTCCTGGAACCATTCGTGGGGGACGTTGGCCAAGATGGCCCAAAACAGACAGAGCTGGAGATCCTTTGTTGCTGCCCTAAACGCCAGAGGGCGTAACGGGTAGTAAGCAAGTAAGGAATATTATTGTAGCAAGCGTAAAATATGGCACGCTCCTTCTTTCCTACCAAACATCCATCGCCCTGATCTCCCCTCCTGCTTGTTTGTGCGTTTGTTACTCTCTTGTATCACCTCTAACGTTCGGAACTTATATTATGACCTTATTGTGTTGCAAGTGCCGTAAAACTCTTACTAAAACTATAGTATGACATGGTCTTTTACGAATGCCATCCAAATTCTTTGCCATATCGACAGACCGAAGGATCGGAAAAGTAAAGTAAAGTAAGTACGAATGTCATCTACACCCAATGATTTGTCTATGACGTACTAAACTTCGTGGTCTGGTTTGCTTTTCTCTGTTTTTAGATTGCTACACCAAGCGACCGCAAATTTCCTCCTCTGTTTCGCTATTTGCCCTATGGCTAAACGAGTTACTTCTTGGATTCGAGCCCTATGGAAATATATATATAATATACATCACACTTATAAGTTTTTAAATTACATAAGTATGAAATAATAACAGACATATTAACACTAATAGAATATGACATCAAGAGAAAGCCTACAAATGTGACCCTAGTGTTGA
>NW_004797351.1:45852-48388 GCF_000002075.1 Aplysia californica
CCCCCCCCAAATATCTCCATTTGTGGATTGTCAGAAGTAACTCATTTTCTCTGCACGCCTCACATTTGCCCAATGGAGACATCAGCAAATACAGGCACAGAGCACATTATGGGATCAATAAAGTCTTGGCGATGACACACGTCGTAAGTGGAAAGGGCCATAGTCACAGCTACGTGGATTTGCCTTGCAAATGTCTCGCATTATTCACAAGTTCAGTCCAACTTTTAGGGAATTATCACATACAATAAGCGGGGAATGCGCTCTCTGCTTCGGTACTGAAGTCGTTCTATTATTATTATTTTACCTAGGTGGTATTTGATCTTAGACCACAATTTATTATTTTTCGGCACTTTACTAAAGAGAAAGATATCTAAGTGAGTGATTTCTCGCGAAAATGTGTGTGTGTGTGCGTGTGTGTGTGTGTATGTGTGTGTGTGTATGTGTGTGTGTGTGTGTGTGTGTGTGTGTGTGTGTGTGTGTGTGTGTGTGTGTATGTGTGTGTGTGTGTGTGTGTGTGTGTGTATGTGTGCGTATGTGTAAAGGGGGAGGGGGGGTAGACAAAACATAATGTACAACCAAGTCCCGTCTTGAACGACCTACGACAAGATTCTCTTTTTTCGACCACATAAAAGAAAATAAAACTCAACATGGGTTTACTTCCGGAAACACACGTACGGGCGGCGAAAGTTGGACTCAGAAGGTCCTCTATCGTTCTGATGGCGCCAATAGACACAAAATCGATTTAGTTTTAGTTTTAGTAGAGATTTTACGGCATTCGCAACTGCATACGGTCATATGAGCGCAAGAAGATTAGAGGTGTTACAAGAGAGAAACAAACATAAAAAAGAAGAAGGGGAGATAAGGATGATAGATGTCTGATAGGAAAAAAGGAGCAAACCACACCAGAGCACCCGCCAACCACCCACACAAAATCGATGGGTTCGGTGTTGGAGATTCGCTCTGAACGACCCCGGGCACATTGCATGTGCTGAAACAATCAATATCTCAGCTAATGGAGAGGCATCGTGGTCAGATCAGGCGCTCGTCAAAATAAGGAAATCCGAGACATCAGCATTTTTGGGCCAGTTTAGTTGGGTGGGGGGGGGGGGGTTGGTCAAATGGTTTTTTTGTGGGTTTTTTGGCGCAACACCTTGTATCTCCATTCACAAAAACACTTTTACATGTGAAGTTTATAAATAGAAAAACTTTGAAGAATAAAGGCACAAAAAATATAAATTTGCAGCTTCCAAGGACTCTAAAGCCATGGAAGTCACAAAACTTTAGCGGCCATTTTCTCGCTAATTCAACCTCTGAAACCAGGCGACCCCACCTCCTTTAATCGCAAATACCTCGACTTCTTTTCAAGATAAATGTATATGTTTTCTTCAAAAGCAAAGCAAATGAACAGGCTTTAAGATGATACTAATCACGGGGAACAGATGGGTGGTCACTGGGGTGTGTGTGTGTGTGTGTGTGTGTGTGTGTGTGTGTGTGTGTGTGCGTGCGTGCGTGCGTGTGTGTGTGCGTGTGTGCGTGCGTGCGTGTGTGTGTGTGTGTGTGTGTGTGTGTGTGTGTGTGTGTGTGTGTGTGTGTGTGTCGGTGACACGGGGATCAGATGGGTGGTCACTGGGGTGTGTCCTTGAGCAAGACACGACAACCCTAGCTCAAAATACAGGGCGCTGCACAGTGGCGACCGACAGTGGCATGGTTGTAAACTGTTCTGTATTTGTGTAATATTGTGTACTTTTGTATGTATTTGTGCATGTATTTATATATGTACGTATTTATAATTATGTATTTATGTATGTACGTATTTATAATTATGTATTTATGTGTGTACGTTTATTTTTATGTATGTACGTCTTTATAATTATTCATGTATGTATGTGTATGTATGTTTGCTATTGTAAACCAAAGTGCCCTTCTGAGACAAATAAAAGTGTAATTCATCTTTCATTCATAAATTATGCCCCAAAATTGACGAGCGCCTGATTTCACTGCGGCGTGACGCGTATGTCGTGCAGACGATGCGGGAAATCCCTCCACGCAAAATATGTGAGGCAGCGTGGTGGAATCAGGCTCTCGTCAAAAAAATCAAAGCGAAAAAACAGGCATTTTTCCGATTTTTTGTGAATTTTTATTAAATTTTTGGTTGTTTTGGTTCGACACTTTTCAAGCACATCAAAGAACCAACTTCTGTGTAGATTTTTCTGAAAAACGTTGATTAAAGGCACAAAAAATGTAAATTTTCTATTACCACGGACTCTTAAGCTGAGGAAATAATTAATCTTTGGCGGCCATTTTCTCACTAATTTTACCTCTGAAAACAGGCAACCCCTCCTCTTTCATTCGCAAATATCTCGACTTGTATTCAAGATAAATGGATATTTTTTTCTTCCAAATAAAGACAAGTGAACAAGGTTTAAGATGTTACCAATAACTCTACATGCCCAAAATTTGACGAGAGCCTGATTCCACCACGCTGTCTCACATATATGTAGTAGGACCACAGCCAGTCTTGTGAGAGATGGGGCGG
>NW_004797351.1:48845-57515 GCF_000002075.1 Aplysia californica
CCAATCGATTCCCTAGTCGGGAGGATTTTTTATATTCTCGATTATCTCGACCCTTTTGTGAACCGACAGTACGTGCCAGATCTCGGGGCCATCAAATACAAACCTTTCCAGTTTTCTGGTTCTGAATTTCGTTGATGGCACAATAGTTTGGTCACTTTTAAGCACAAGGGAGCTATGTCGAAAAATGCTGGTTTGAGAAAATCGAAGGTAAAGTTTTTGCCCCTTGTTCAGTTTCTTTAAAAGACAAGGAGAGTTTTCTCTTTACCCAAAACAAAAATACACACCAACAAAACCAAACTTCTCCTATATGTAGGGAAATGCCCACTTTTGGTGTGGGTCAAGATTTCTGGAAACTCCCGAAATCTCGGTCAGCCCGCTTGACCAGAAGAAGAATAGGAATAGTGCCCCCTTGTGCATCAGCTGTTCCGGTTCGTTAATTAAGTGCACGTTTTGGGTTTATCTATTATCAATTTGTGGTGGCCGAATTTTGCTATTCAAAAGGCTTTTTAATGGCTGCATCGATTGACATGCGGTTTTAGCCGAAATTTTCTTTAAGATATTCTCCAGATCATGACGCCTTTCGTTTTTTCAGTTTTGAGACAGTTTTGCTGCAAAAAGCTAAATTGCTTTATTTCGCCGTTCGCTTTTGTAGGCCGACGCTTCTCTCTCTGTAATTTTAGAAAATCCGGTGTGGAAGTGATATTTGGCGAGGCGCATTTTGTTTTGAGTGTATAGATCTAGATCTAGACCTTCTATTTTTTTGCATCTCTCAAGATTTATTGCTCCATTCAAGTAGAGTGTAAAAATCGTAGGCCAATGAATTTCAGTTGATATTAATGGACCGATCATTCCTTTCGTCGAAAGGGGGCCTAGCTAGTTTTATTTAAACGACCTCTCGCCTCTCGTTCTATAGCCAAATTAAACGAAGAAAACAGTCGCCCCTTCCTCCTGAAGAGGTTTTTTTGTCAAACCATTTTAAAAGGCGTTATTCCGTTATAATTCATACAAAAGCTTGTGAGTTTCACTTTGATTTTTTTCCCACACAAGTAGGATAACTGTTCGCAGAGCGGGCGCTTTTTCGAAGAGGGCGCCACCAGATTTTGAGGATACTTTTTTAATTGGTTCAAAGAGAAGAGTGAACTATCTTGTTATACAGAATCTTTGGGTGTACTCAGGCAGAGAGTCTACATAACAAGATGGTTCACTCCTCTCTTTTAGCCAATTAAAAAAAGTGTTCTCAAAATTCGGTGGCGCCCTCTTGGCAAATGCGCACCCTCTGCGAACAGAGTTACCCTACTTGGGTGTAAAAAATCAAAGTGAGACAACCAAATTTTAGAATGAATGAGAATTCAAATTTCGGAAGAATCCTTTTTTTATAATGGTTACGCTGACAAAAAAAACTCTTCCGGAGGAGAAGGCGAATGTTTTCTCCGTTTAATTTGACTTATTAATGAGAGGTGAGAGGTTAGTAACATTTAAAAAACCAAAACTCCGCACTGAACGAACCCGAACAGCTGAAGAACAGCAGTCGATCTGCGCACGCAAGGGGGTGCAATTCCTATTCTTCTTCTGGAGAAACGAAAGAGAGCTTCAAAACAAACACTGCAGCGCCATCTGAGCCATTGCGCGGACTTCCGTGGATACTTTTTGGCTGAGTGAATCATCTTGTATTATTAAATAGGCATATGATCTAGATCGATGCAGTAAAATTGACCGATTAAGTATTGTATATATTGTCGCAATATCTATCTATCTATCCATCAATCCATCCATCTATCCATCCATCTATCCATCCATCTATCCATCCATCTATCCATCCATCTATCCATCCATCTATCCACCCATCTATCCATCCATCTATCTATCCATCCATCCATCTATCCAATCAACTATCTATCCATCTGTCGATACATCCATATATCTATCCATCTATCTATCCATCTATCTATACATCCATCTATTTATCCATCTATCTATCCATCTAGATCTATCAATCCATCTATCTATCGAGAGCTATAATTCATCGCTCATGCGCCAGTGGGGCTGCCAATGTACCATCTTTGACTGAGAGAGGTTTGAGCTTGTTCAACTCGCCCACTGTGACGGACGGTGCTTTCTGGTGCGCACCTACATTTCCTTTCACTGGCGGCAGCGCCTCGATGACACCAACACAACACACAACAATGTGCGTCCTTATCTTTGCGGGAAAGATTTCTGTGGGCTGTGGAAAAGAACTTTTGTGACAATCCTTTCTTCTGCCTGCCCCGCCAACCGGAATGTGAGAATTGGAATTGTAGATGTATGTCATTTGTGATTCTGGCACTCTGTCCTGCCCTGACCTAATGTATCAGCGAGTTCATGCAGCTGTCGCGAAAACTCTCCGTCATTTTATTCGACTCTTTGGAACAAGAACAAAACAACTAGCGGATAGATCTAGATCTAGATATATCTAGTCAGAGAACGTTAGGAGTACGCCATGGGCCGATATTTATAGTAACAGCCATCTTGTTTGACCTTTTCTTTTACCTTCATAATAATATAATGAGCATTATCATAACACTTTGCTGAAATGAAATTTAAACACGCTTTCTTTTTTTTTACTCCATATTTTTTTTTATGATCAGACAGTGAGACAGCAGGTCTGGAAGTTCTTTTGTCTTTTGTCAGAATGAAGAACACTATGATGAGCAATTTATGAACACTATGAAGAACAATTTATGACACAAACAAGATGGCTGTTATAAAATATCGGCCAATGGCGTACTCCAAACGTTCTTTAACCATCCGCTTGTAGCAAAGCATGGCAGAACAATTCTGGAAGGTAAACAGTACAGCCCCCTGCCTGCAGTTACGTCTCCTCATGTTGACGATATATGTATGGACTGACTAGCAAACTGCTATCTGGTGAAGGTTTATTGATCCGACCGGTCCCTTGCGACGCGTGATTTTGTTCGATTATGTGGAAAAACATTTTGTTGACACCATCGACCACTCCAATTGATATTGCAATCGGTTCCAACAGATTATTCTAGTTCACTTTCAAACAAAACTATCAAAGTGGGAGAGTAATTACGGGTAGTGTTTTGTGCCAGTAAACATCATACCACGGGGCCCATCCACGCTCTGATTCAGTACAGAGAAGACAAAAGGTGTTTTAAAAACTTAAAACCAAATCAGCGTATTGTGGCCACGTCGACAAAAATTACAGCAACATGTTGGCGGGATTCTTGGCCAGGTTTGCCGTGCTAATTGCAGGCTTTTGTTTGGTAGTTGCTCGATTACTTTGTCCTGAGCCGTGTTCGTGTCGCCACGCCCCTTCTGACGTCACAGTCAACTGCAGCTACAGAAGGCTGACGTCACTTCCTGACTTCTCTGTACTGGAAGAAGGTAACCTTCCACTGGACATCTTTCTGAACGGCAACAAACTCTCTCAGCTTCTGGCCACCTCCTTCTGGCACGTGGCGTTGAGGCTGAGAACACTGGAGATCTCGAAGAACGAGAAAATCTTAGAAATATCTCCCCGAGCCTTTGCTCGATCTCGGGGAGTTCTCAAGGTAGTAAAACTTGACCCCATTCAAAACGACCTAGCAGAAGATCTGAGAACATTCGCAGAAGCCAGCGTCTTGGAAGAGCTTCGTATAGAAACAAGCTCTGTGGTCGCCAAGGCTTTGCTTCATAGCCCCCTGACAGACACACCCGGAGACGCCCCCCTCAAGGTTCTCCACATACGTAACTCCGGCGTGACGTCACTGGAAGCGACGGCAGTGAGAGGTCTCTCCCTCACGGAGCTTGGCCTCAGCGACAATCACTTGTCCGATTTCCCGACATCCTTGAGGGGCCTGATGTCCGAGACGCTCCAGGTTCTATATTTAGACGGGAACCGGATCCAGTCCCTAGAGCAGCGGCACTTCCCTAAGGGTTGCAAACTCCAGACCCTCCACCTCCAGGGGAACTCTATTTCGGCCGTACAGCCAGGGACGCTGGACAGATGTCCAGACTTAGAAGATCTCAACTTAGCTGGAAATAAACATATCGTCTCGTTAGACTCGGGTCTTTTCGTGAACGTACGCAATTTGAAACTAGATGTAAGTGGAACGGACATTTCAGACCTGAGTTTCGTCAAATCACATCAGGTTCACAGACTCACAGCGTTTGACACAAAAGTGCTGTGTGAATGCAACACCAGAGGCAAGCAGCTGCAACATTTTGGGGTGAAACTTGAAGGAACGTGCAGCACACTAGAGGCTGGATCCGCGCTAGATCTAAAACAGCTCAGCCAGTACTGCCCTGCTTTCATAGACCCGGAGTATCCAACCGTTCTCGAGGGTCAAGGGCTGAAGGATAGAGGATTGTCGAGGTCCTTGGAATTTCTTTGGGAGTTTTTCCAAGACGATTTGAGACCTACCAAAGCCCGCGAGTTCGGCCATGATTCTTTTGAGGAAGTCAGAAAAGATCCTTCACAATCCGTGTATCAGAAAATACAGTCAAGGAGTCACGAAAAATCGTTAGAAGAAGATACCCCTGAGACTAGTGTCTCTGTAACCTCTCAAAATGCAGGACTTCCAGATGAGCAGCAGCGAGTTAGAGAAAGCACAGAAAAAAGGCTGGCAGAAAATCTACGCCATATTGAAGAAAAGCAACAAAACGTTCCCTTGAGCGGTGAAGCGAACCCAAGAAAACAAGACTCGCCTAAGGTACAGCACAGAGCGACGGGAGATGACACAGCGAGCCATGCTCGAGACAGACTCAGAGACACCCACCTGGCAGAACCGGCCAGGTCATCGCTTCCACAGTCGTCAGCTGACAAAAAGCGCGTGCGGCGAGAAAACATGGCAAGGAACAGCAACGGTCAGGGAAAGTTGAAATGGAGACAAAGTTCACGCGTGTCCATGTTTGGTTCATGTCTGGAAACCTGTGAGGAGATTTGTTCCCACAACTTCCCAGATGTGCGTGTGGAGGGACAGGCACCCCGGAAATCAAAATCAAAGCTCCAATCGGAACCGAAACCGGAACCGTCATCCACCCCAAGTGTTGGCCTATTTATAGATACACAAGCAGACAACATGGCGGACAGACAGAGCCAGGGTCACCGAGAGGCGTCGCAACAAGGTCATGTCATGAGCAGACTTGCGCAGGGAGAGAACTCATCATCACACGCACAGACTGTCAACAAAACCTCGACTGTAGGACACACGTTAGAGACAAAAGGCACACCAGTTGAAACAGTATCACTAAACAGACCGCTCACACACCCAGATAGACCCGTCACACATCCAGATAGACAGGCCACACATCCAGATAGACAGATCTCACACCCAGATAGACAGACCACACACCCAGATAGACAGACCACACATCCAGATAGACAGGTAGATAGACAGGTAGATAGACAGACCACACATCCAGATAGACAGGTAGATAGACAGGTAGATAAACAGACCACAAACCCAGATAGACAGACCACAAACCCAGAAAGACAGACCACACACCCAGATAGACAGACCACAAACCCAGATAGACAGACCACACATCCAGATAGACAGGTAGATAGACAGGTAGACAGACAGACCACTCATCCAGATAGACAGACCACTCATCCAGATAGACAGACTTCAAACCCAGATAGACAGACCACACATCCAGATAGACAGACCACACATCCAGATAGACAGACCACACATCCAGATAGACAGACCATACATCCAGATAGACCGCTCACAGATCCAGATAGACCGCTCACACACCCACGAGCAAACGTAACTCACCAAAAGAGAAGGAAGAAGCCGAGCGGGAACAAGAAATCCTCGAGCCAGAGCCAAGAACCATTCAGCTGGACGTTCTACGCGTGCCTGCTCCAGGGTTTCCTCACCTTTGCCGTACTCACCAGCCTCAGCCAGAAGAGGAAGCGCGGGCGGCTTGTGTTCTGAGAAAAGGTACCTTACGCTTACAGTTATCCGCTTACTCGGGGGGTCAGGCAGCAGACTACATTCGATGTAGAGACAACAAGAGTTTTAGCACAGGCGTTGTACAATATTGATACAGGCTACCATTCAATGGAAGCTACGAGGTGCGCACCGTTTTCATCATCATTATCATCATACTCAAGTCAAGTGCAGATGTGAAATAGAGAAGGGTGATCATGTTTCTCCATGTGTTTCTCTTCTTTGGTGCCCTCAGAAATTCTGGTCTGTCCCCGTCACCCACAAGTACACGACAGGTCATCATCATCATCCAGTGCCAGATTTGCGACAGACATCGGCGTTCATGGATTTCCATTCATTCCTTTGCTCGGATGCTCTCAGAAAAGCTACGTTTCCCTGATCTTTCCCTGTTACCCATTTGTCATAAATAACTAGAGTCACTCCGATGTGCACAAACATTTGTTTATTTGTATTTTCATCAAAAATCAAAATGAACAATGTTGCCTTATCCTTGCAAGGCATCTCCACATCAACGACCGCCATATTTGGATACAGAATATTCTATCAATACATGATAATCAATCAAATTCAAACATATTATAATACTGCACAATAGCAAGGACGACGTGGAACGTTTTTAATAAATAACGTTCCGCCAAAAATATAGTGCACATCGGGTAACAAAAATGTAGGTCCCCTAAGTATGTTGTTCTGGGCCTACCCCTGCCTCGCTTGCCCTCAATTTTGTCAGTGAGAGCTAGATGTTCAAGACCTTTATGTCTATTCAGTGTCCCAAAAATTGCATTTGTCGTTTCCTGATTGTTTTTAACATTGAGCGTCCCACGTGGGCTTCATTAAGCACTACACGACAGGTACTTTAAGAAAATTGCTTGGTCTGCCTCTGCTTCTTTCGCCATCTGTTTCCCCAGCAATCACAAGATGATCAATACATCTGTGTCTACTCAAACGTCCCAGAAACAACCGTTGACAGTCAGCTGCTCATGCGTACTGAGCTAAAACTTTTGATTCTTTTTTTTTTTTTCACTGACGTTTCTTAATCTGTGGTACCGGTTACATAATAATGTACTCGCAAAATGTTTGGTTGAAATTCACATTCTAAATGTTGAAAAAAGGGCAACGGATGATTTTTAAAAAACGTAGGTACAGTTGTAGAAGGGACTGAATCTTTTTTTCCTCTTCTGAAAAAAACTGTTGCTTTCTGGCTTTAGAGCAGTTAAACAGCTTGGCGAGGTTGTTTTTTTTTTAAATTAAAAATAATTAAGATAGTATTAGATAAGATAAGATAATACTTTATTATCCCATGACCGTAAAAACACATGCAGATATACGTGAAAATATAAATTATATATTACTTTCCTTAGAATTCAATATGAAAATAAAAGTAATGATGACAAAATGTACATATCACGTCAGATGCCTTATTCAACCACATGCAGGAATTTAATTACAAGACCTTTAGAGTTATATAGATATATCATATACTCGAAAGAGCAATACACATGGATGTTTATCCTGACGATAGCCTTATACTAGATGGTAAAAAAACGTATTTTATACATGTATCTTTCTTTCTTGGTTTTTACAGGTACATATCTACCTCTGCGTGATCTTACAATTTGTGTGGAAAGGGTGTGTGGTGGCTCGTTTACAATACTTTTTATATTTTTTATACTCGTGTTCTTATATATTTCATCAATTCTAATAAAATCACATCCAGAGATCTGGCTTTCGCAATGGTTCTGTCAAATTTTTCTTTATCTTACACTCTACAATCTCCTGCCCATCAGCAAATACAAATTAATAGTAACACGCTTTCAATCACAGAATAGCGTAAAAGGGACATAATCTTATTATCGACACGAAAACATCTTAATATCCTTTTAAGGGAAACATTCTTTGATTTATTTTTTTATGAACAGGAACAGCGTGTGGATGCCGGTCAAGTTTGTGGTCAATTGTTACACCAAGATATTTGTAAGAGCTTACCACCTCCACCTCCTCATCTTTAATAAATAGTGGTTGCAATTGGTCTTTTTTACTCGTTAAGTCTATTATTAATTCCTTTGTCTTTTTTACATAATTTAGTCAAAGGAAGTGGCTATCACACCAATGTGTAAGTACATTTACAGCGTCCCTGTATTCATGATCATTTGTTGTTATAATGCTTTGTGGAGTGGAATTTATCCACACATTTTATCAGTTTGATGTGTTTGTCATTAAAAATGCAATGTAGGTAGTTGGCGGGTGCTCCGAATGTGGTTTGCTCCTTCTTTCCTACCAAATAACGATCGTCTTTATCTCCCCTCCTTCTTTTTTATGTTTGTTACTCTCTTGTAACACCTCTAATCTTCGGCACTTATATGATCTTATTGTGTTGCAAGTGCCGTAAACCTCGTACTAAAACTAAAAAAGTACAATCGTTGGAGTAGAGCGTAAACAAGATAGGGGAGATTACACAACCTTGGGGAGCACTATTAAATCTGAGGATTCCTTTGTATGCCTCTACATTGTCACTGACAAGAAAACATTATATAAAACACTGTGCTTTCTCAGTATGCGATTGTTAAGAACCCTATCCGTACGCCCTGGGGTTATTTTGTACCCCGGGGGTTGTATTCTTCACATTTGAGAAAACTTTTAGTGCGAAGTTCTCTTTAAAACTTTCAGTATTTCTCAACAAAAATATTTTGGCAGACTGTTATGCAAAGCGTACGGATCGGATTGACGA
>NW_004797351.1:60524-62918 GCF_000002075.1 Aplysia californica
GAGAGAGAGAGAGAGAGAGAGAGAGAGAGAGTCCACACCGTGCCGCTCACACACAAGTATGCGGGGTTGTCGTCAACTCACTCGCGGCACTACAAAACAGTTCCGGAGATTCACGCGCCGATCTGTGTGCTTTTACAAAGATTAAAGAGCTGATGTGTGGAGGGCGCAGTATCTATCCGGAGACGTCTCCAGCGGAGATAGACCAATCAAAATGCTTTGTGCCTCTAGACCAAGTAACAAAATCTGGGGGTTATATGGATATCCCATATTTTGATACTTTGCAGTTAGGCTTGAACATTTTCTTGAAATTAATTTATTTGCGACAGTTTTAGTGGCTATATGTGTGACCTGCAGCAAATAATACGCAGTTTGACAACCCCCCTCCAAAAAAAAAAACCCAAAAAAAACAAAACCCAGTGCATCTGTGTGCAGGAGTGCGTCTCCGAATAGTTCCTGGGTGCTCGCCGGAGACGTCTCCGAATATCTTCTGCCTTCTACAGGGAGAGGCTGAGAGTGTCATGTGACGGTCTCATTTGAATTTCACCATCTAGTCTAGTCGGGCGCTCGGTGTGTCTGACAGTGGTGGCCAACTTATCGCCGGCAAACTCCTCCAATCTTCTCAGCCAAAACAGCAAAATTGTTTTGAGGAGAGAGAAATAATGTTTCGATTCTTTCACAAAATGCACCAGCGTTATATATGTTTATTTGCTTTTTTCAACTTTTAGAATTTGAATTTCGACCCAACATTTCGCGAGTGCAAGCAACCATTGCGGCAGATTGAGGTACCGTAAGACTTTTTTTTCTCTCAAGCATTTTGGCCGTAGTACATAAACAACTGCCTGACGTCCTGAGGCATGCCGGTATAGATTCTGCTTGTGCTACACCTGATTTTCCACAATCGTTGCTGGTATAAATTATATTTGTGCAATAGTGCTACACCTGGTTTTCCACAACTGTTACCGGTATAGATTCTGCTTGTGCTACATCTTATTTTCCACAATTGTTGCCTGTATGGATTCTGCTTGTTCTTCACCTGATGTTCCACAATTGTTGCCAGTATAGATTCTGCTTGTTCTTCACCTGATGTTCCACAATTGTTGCCAGTATAGATTCTGCTTGTTCTTCACCTGATGTTCCACAATTGTTGCCAGTATAGATTCTGCTTGTTCTTCACCTGATGTTCCACAATTGTTGCCTGTATGGATTCTCCGTGTGCAAAAAAAAATTGTATGGTGAAATGGTATGGGTTTAACACCCCTATCAACGCTATTAGGTTATTTAAGGGGCGGGACCTCCTAGTTTAACGTCCGTCTCCGATAGGACCGAGCCAAGTGGGAAGTTCGTGTAAAGTGCCGTTCCCAAGGACACAACGTCGGACCAAGCTGAGGCTCGAACCCCCGAACCCGCAATCTCGCGATTACGAGTCCGGTAGCCTAACCACTAGGCCACCGACGCTACTCCTTGTGCTTCACCTGGTTTTCCACAATTGTTGCCGTATAGATTCTGTTTGTGCTACACCTGCGACCAAATAGTCAAATTTGTAGACGGGGGCATAAACCACAAATTCTCCATTTTGAGAGGAACGAAAGAGGAGCAAATACTTCGCAAAAAGCGCACGGTAAAAATGTGTTTGAAAGTTACACTCTTCTTTCTGACATGTTGCCTTCCCGTCACCATAGAAGTTAAGGGGTGGGAGGGGGGGGGCTGCAGCTAAAAGTCCCGATTCGGCTCAAAGCTATGGATTTCAAGTTGTAGGCATTTTAGCTTCATCAGCCTCTCCTACAACTAGATCTATTTCATCGCATAAGAACCCCCTAAAGCCGTATTTCTCCCCATACCAGGCATGTTCGTCAACACCATTTCCTCACAAAGTCAATCTGTTATTATTTTTATTGCCCGTTTTCTCGAAACGTGGTTTTTCTATATACGTTTCTTAATAACTCTACCATCTTTATGAAATTTCACAGGATGCAGAGAAGATGTAGTACTAAACATTTGTCTCATGAATTTTTGATATATGGAATAGTTTTTCATTGGTGGTTATTGGATTGTGGATTTTCACGGATTTTTTGCAAACGTGAATATTATCTCAGGAAATTCATTAAAACTTTCCTGTACGTTTAGGAAAAATTCATCAAACGAATTTGTAGATCTATGGTTTACCAAGAAGCATGAAAAAAAACCCAATCTTTTTCCATTAAAAATATGTGGGATATTAATTACGTAAGACGTGTTAACAAAATCCAATATGGCCGCCGTATCCATGGAAACGAAACTTTTTTCTCAAATTTGATTGCGGATTTTAAGATTCCTTTTTATGCATGTCATATGTGTGAAACTTGCTAACATTTGATCCTCTGATAAGCGAGATAGCCTTCAACTGTAGTCCCCCCC
>NW_004797351.1:63616-65788 GCF_000002075.1 Aplysia californica
ACACACACACACACACACACACACACACCAGAGACACGAACTTGCGTATATCCCAGTGTTAACGCTGTTGCCCGATCTTTTAAGTCTGTGATAAAGAAAACAGGATCGACAAAACTCTGTATGCAAATAACAGACTTTTGTTTCTATCACAGATTGGCACCAAATAGCGCGACTTCCCACGCTGTTAGATGAGCAGTATGGGCGTGGTCCGTGAGTTCACGACCTTCCTGGCCGTGTGGCTGGTGGTGACCTCTGCCCCCGCCTCCACAGCCACCAACACAACGTCCACTCCACCCTCTACTGTCTTGGACAATCTCACACCCTCTGCGGAGGCCGTCTCGACTACAGAGGGGGAGGTCGTCACCCCCTTCTTCGTCTCAGACACGACAAAGGGAAGCAACGACAGTGTGATTATTGAGAATACATCAATAGATACAACAAAGACAAACGACGACATCATTGAGAATACATCAACAGATACAACAAAGACAAATAACGACATTATTGAGGACATTATTGAGGACATATCAACAGATACAACAAAGACAAACAACGACATTATTGAGAATACATCAACAGATACAACAAAGACAAACAACGACATTATTGAGAATACATTAACAGATACAACAAAGACAAACAACGACATCATTGAGAATACATCAACAGATACAACAAAGACAAACGACGACATCATTGAGAATACATCAACAGATACAACAAAGACAAACACCGACATCATTGAGAATACATCAACAAACACAACACCCCCCACCTCAACAACTTCTCACGACCTCTACGACGAGCCCACAGACACAACACCGAGCTCTACGGTCCCTGACGCCGACTACGATCTTCTCTACGAAGCACAGAGAGTTTACAAACAGCTCCACGGGATCATTCACAACTCAGACAGCTTCAAATACAGAATCCCGCCCTTCAGGACCAGCATTGAGATGTATTTCGAGCCTGTCCAAGTCGTTTCGGTCAACGACGGGGAACAGTCGGTCCACCTGAAGGTGTTTATTGACCTCTACTGGACGGACATGAGTCTGGCCTGGGATCCTCTGGACTACCAGGGACTGGACATGCTGGAGATATCGTCTGACAAGATTTGGACGCCGAGGATCATCATCCCACACGCCATCGAGAAAGAGGAAATACAAGTGCCCAAATTCTTGCACCTGAGCCATGATGGAGGAGTGAGGGCCTTGGTTCCTGGGTTTGTGAAGTTCCTGTGTTATCTGGACCTGGAGTTCTTCCCCTTCGACGAGCACAAATGCCAGCTGGCGTTCCTGGAGAGCAGCCGCAACACCCTTCTCCCGCTCACCACCACCAGCGCCACCACCCTCAAGGCGGAGTTTTCTACTAGCGCAGACTGGGTTCTCCTGGGCTACAACTGTACACAGAACACCCTGCCGCGAGAGGACACCACCTTCGTGTCCTGTGATATGCGCATGCGTCGCAGGAGTACCTTCTACGTCGTCAACCTGGTGCTGCCCATGGCCTTGACCTCTACAATGACCTTGGCGGTGTTCCTGGTTCCGGTGGAGTCCGGGGAGAAGTTGTCGTTCCTGGTGTCCATCTTCGTGTCCACTTCCGTGTTCCTCAACTTTATCGTGGACCTCGTGCCGCGCAGTATGGAGAAGGTGAGGTCAACTTTCGGTGAGGTCAATCTTTGGTGGGGTCAACCTTTGGCGGGGTCAACCTTTGGTGGGGTCAATCTTTGGTGGGGTCAACCTTTGTTGGTGGGGTCAATCTTTGGTGGGGTCAATCTTTGGTGGGGTCAACCTTTGGTGGGGTCAATCTTTGGTGGGGTCAATCTTTGGTGGGGTCAACCTTTGGTGGGGTCAACCTTTGGTGGGGTCAATCTTTGGTGGGGTCAACCTTTGGTGGGGTCAACCTTTAGCGGGGTCAATCTTTGGCTGGGTCAACCTTTGTTGGTGTCAATCTTTGTTGGCGGGGTCAACCTTTGGTGAGGTCAAGCTTTGTTGGCGGGGTCAACCTTTGGTGAGGTCAAGCTTTGTTGGCGGGGTCAACCTTTGGTGAGGTCAAGCTTTGTTGGCGGGGTCAACCTTTGGTGGGGTCAGCCTTTGGCGGGGTCAACCTTTGTTGGTGGGGTCAACCTTTGGTGGGGTTAACCTTTGGCGGGGTCAACCTTTGGTGGGGTCA
>NW_004797351.1:67904-72915 GCF_000002075.1 Aplysia californica
GGGGCTACACCCCAAAAGTCACGATTCGGCTTTAAATTATTGATTTTGATTTGTAGGCATTTTTAGCTTCTTCAGTCTCTCTGACAACTTTTTCATAGCTTCGGACACCTTGCATGTTTGTCACCACCATTTCCTCAAAACGTCAGTCTTTTATTTTTCTTTATCGTCCGTTTTCTCAGAACACGGTTTTTTTAATATACTTTTTAAAATAACTGGTGGGATGTAGCTCTCTCAGAACGGGTCGGCCCTGACAGGCAAGGCCTCTCAAATGTGTTTATTTGTGTTGATGGAGGCGGCAAAACACCTCCACTTCCTTACAGCAAAGAGAAAGAAAGAGAAAAAGAAAAGAAAAGAAAAAGAAAAAAACCTCAATATTTTAAATCATCAAAAAACCAACGTGACATAATTATTTATCGGTTCACGTGGTGTCGACCAATCCCCAACTCACGGGCACGTGGTGCTGTGTAGTGTGTGATCGTCCATCACCATAGATTTACACAACAAGGAGTCTAAAAAGGAGATAACTCTTATGTCCACCACGAGACGGAGAGGCGAACAGGTCAAGGGAAGTAACCTCTACACTGAGATCGCTTACAGTTCTTGTACCTTTAAAAACTTGGTAGCTTCCCTTAGTATACAATGTCTGGATGGAGAGATGAGCTTGTTCTTTCCTTTCATTCCACCTCGCACTAGTGGTGGGCAAAATCCAGATAGCCTATCCAGATAACCGGATAATTCTCAATGAAACATTATCCGAATTTAGACTCTCTTTTCTAACTCGTTTGCCGAAATGCGTACTGCCATTTGTTGAAGTGGTTCTAATCCGTTTGTCGTAGTGGTTCTAACCCATTTACTGAAGCGGTTCATACCATACGAAGAAGCATATGAAGAAGGGCACTAACATATTATTCCAATTTTGCTAAAGCGACTCATTGCCCAGCCCTATCTCGCACACCACGTCAGACCCTGTCTTTTGGCGCATCCATCCACGCAGGTTCGGGTTCAAACTACTCGTTGGTAACCTGTGTCCGTCAAGTATACTGTAGGAACAAAGCAGCAAAGCAACAAAACCAAGATCACTTCAACGACCGGGCAATATCTAGATGTATAGCGTGAAAGAGTGGGTGGTTGGCGGGTGCTCTGGTGTGGTTTGCTTCTTCTTTCCTATCAAACATCTATCGTCCTTATCTCCCCTCCTTCTTTTTTATGTGTGTTACTCTCTGGTAACACCTCTAATCTTCTGGCGCTCATATGACCTTATGCAGTTGCGAGCGCCGTAAAACCTCTACTAAAAATAAACTAGCTTAAAAGAACAAGCGTTAAGAGCTCTGCAATCTTTGATCATAACAGGTCGCTTTCACAACGAAGTGAAATGACTCTTCTATGCAGGTGTCTTCACGCCCTCATCCACACAGCCATAGATCAAATGGTCGCTTTTAAGCACAAGGGGGCTATCCCGAAAAATGCTGTTTTGAGAAAATCGAAGGTAAAGTTTTTGCCCCTTGTTCAGTTTCTTTGAAAGTCAAGGAGAGTTTTCTCTATAACCAAACAAATACACACCAAGAAATCAAACTTCTCTTATAGGTAGTGGAATGCTCACTTTTGGTGTAGGTCAAGACATCTGGGTTAGCCTGCTTGTCCTTAACGTCATTGATCTGAGAGCAATGATGATTTTAGAACTAGTTGTGGTAATGAGTGATGATTTGGGATTGCGTTTAAGTAATGTCAGCGTTAGTCCTATATCTTCCTCTGCTCCAATGAGTCACGAGGGACGTAGGCACCCTCTCTCTCGTTCCCTGCTGGAGCCATCTTTACGGTCATGGTGAAGTTCCGAGTGTGGGGAATTTTCTACAACCGAACAGACACACTAAAACCCAGAAACAAGCGCAGAAACAAACAGCTCACTGCGACAACGACAAGTACTCAGCTTTTACACTTTGGATAAGACCCAGTGCGCCCTTCTGACTGTATGAACCAAAGATGGAAGTAAAATATCCTAGACCGTGCACTGTCAGGGCCGCCCATAGACTTGTATTTTAATATCCTAATTCTATGTATTCTTATATCTTAAGACTTGTATTCTTATATCCTAATTCTATGTATTCTAATATCTTAAGACTTGTATTCTAATATCCTAATTCAATGTACAAGTATTATAATACACCTGCTCATGCAATCCGAAGCAGTTCCAGTTACCCTGAAGGGCACCTTGTGACTCAGTCTGGAGCTGAATGATGGGCAAGGGGGAGGAAGGGGGGGGGGGTTGTTGTGTTCCCTCTAAATATCACCGTCAGGGTTGTCAGTTTGGCGCCATGTTGTGCCAGATCCCGGAACTTTTGCTCTTCTCTTCTACGTCAGGCCCGCTGAATTTCATTTGGCTCTTTGTTAGGACTCTGAGTGGTCCAAACGAGTCTAAGGAAGTTAATGAGGATTAAATGGACAGACAGGGTCACCAACGAGGAAGTGTTAAGGGAAACAAGATAGATCCCAGTCAGAGATGAGGTAGGAAGAAGGCGTTGGCAATGGATTGGACATACTCTCAGGAAGTCCGCTGCATAACAAAGAACGTTTTGGTTTGGAATCCACAGAGTGAAAGATCAAGTGAAAGACCGCGTGGAACCTGGAGAAGAATCACAGAAATTGATGTGCAGAAAAGTGGAAAGACATGGAATAACATCAAGAGGCTAGCCCAAGATAGAGAAAGGTGGAAAGTGTTTGTCCATGGCCTATACCCTGGTGCAGGGTGAGAAAGTCTGTGTCCGTGGACTATACCCTGATGCAGAGTGAGAAACGCAATGATGAAATAATGATGTAATGGTCCAAAAACATGTTTTCTCCCCCCCCCCCCCCCCCCCCCCGTTTTTTTCACTTTTTATTTTTTATTTTTTATATTTTTTTAATGGGTAAGGGCAGTAATGGGTAGCTGACTTCGAGTTGGGGAAGTAAAGGCGGCGTGGAAAGGAACTGGCCACCCTACCACAATATACCGAAGGCCCAGGAAGTTGTCTCACTAACAAGGCAATCCCCAATGTCCGGATCGGATGCAGGAACAACTTTACTTTGCTTTTAGGGCAGTAAATCACATTATGTATTTTATGAGCATCCGCACGACAAGCTCATATCTACACAGAATGTGATTGAATGTCCTTAACCCTCGCAGCTGGTACAGCTACTCCAACACAAACAACATCATAGATGTTAGTGAATAACTTTTACTTTGAGCCCTGACATTTTAGCTATACAACAAGCTCATTTGATTTTTCAAGGAATGTTTTGTTACATTACAGGTTGGGTCACTTTTCCTCGATTCGGGTGGCTTTTTTCTGTGTCCTTATGAGGTTGAAAATAAATTTACTGTACAGTGCGGGGACATGTTTCTGCTTCTGTTCTACTGTCTTTGGTTCAAACAAGCGAAACTCCCTTTTCAACACATGATAATTGGAAACTTCTCAAAGTGAACTATTGCACATTAGCAGGGAGTCTTGTAAAAAGTGGGGAAAAGTCAGCTTCCTCTTGGGCCTGTAAAATACAAAGAACTATTAAAATTTAATTATGTATAACTAAGACAAACTGACACAAAATTACTGGTAAAAGTTGGATTAAAAAATCGATGCAGGTTGTCGAAAGTTATCTGCAAAAAACATGATGTATTTGGTTCGCCCGAGCTACATATAGATCTAATAATGTCAGGCGTGCTGACAAAATAAGTCACTTCTCGCAGTCCACAAATAGAGATATCGGCCAAAGATCAAACCATGGTCAAATTTGTAGATTTTCTATTGATGCCAAAAATTCTTTAAGTATAACATATCTTTTATTATTTCATACTTATAATTTGTAAAAATTCATCTATAAACGTGATGTATATGATAATTTCCATAGGGTTCGAATCCGATAAATAACTCATTTTGTCAGTACGCTTCATATTTTACTAGCTGGGCCCCTTTTCGATGAAAGGAATGATCGGTGCATTAACATCAACTGAACGCCATTGGCCTACTTTATTTACACTCGACTGGAATGGAGCAATAAATCTTGAGAGATGCAAAAAATAAGAAGGTCTAGGTCTAGATCTAGATCTATACTCTCAAAACAAAATGCGCCTGGCAAAATATCATTTCCGCTCCAGATTTTCTAAAATTACAGAGACAGAATCGTCGGCCTACAAAAGCGATCGGCGAAATAAAGAAATTTAGCTTTTTACAGCAAAACTGTCTCAAAACTGAGAAAACCAAGGGCGTCATGTACTGGAGAATATTTTAAAGAATCTTTTAGCGGAAACCGCATGTCGATCGATGAAGCCATTAAAAAGCCTTTTGAAAGGCAAAATTCGGCCACCACAAATAGATAATAGATTATATTAACCCTCTACAGTGTGAGAAGATGCAGCTTCGTTCATTCTGCCCCTTCCAATTATGTATAGGTTCATTATGCCCACCCCCACCCCCTCTTAAGAAAAGCTTAAACATCGAGTAATAATGCATATTTTTCGAAAGGTTGCAGTCATACAGATGAGTCGATTTCCTTTTTTTCTATATAATTTAACTGTGTCATATTTTAACCCACAACCCCTACCACGCCAAGCAATAACCCCTGTCTTAGACGGCCACCTCAGTGACTCCATTACGTTTTGTCATAAATCATGCATTGGCCCCTGGCGTTGTGGGCGGTCCATCATAACCCAATCACTTGTTTGTTGTTAGGTAGTCCCTCCAACTGACCATGTTGCGTAGGCCCCTCCAACTGTTGACCAATAGGTAACAAATTTTCAGCTGCTGGTGAGGTAAGTGAGTGATCCCTCATGACCTATAAGCCCCACCCAGAACTCATAAGTGAGATGAGTGGTCACTGTTTACCCAGTCTGTAACAAAGTAACAATAGACGTCGCTCGTTCTCCGAGAGGTGGCAACCCATGTGTTTGTTTTACCATAGCACTCG
The DNA here is from genome assembly GCF_000002075.1 of Aplysia californica. NCBI lineage: Eukaryota > Metazoa > Mollusca > Gastropoda > Aplysiida > Aplysiidae > Aplysia > Aplysia californica. Next base: position 72,843 of record NW_004797351.1, read on the forward strand.
GTCCTCCTTGTATGACACATTTCGTTTTATTGTCACCCTTGCACAAAAGCAGCAACAAAAGGGGAAAAAAGAC
>NW_004797351.1:73918-79192 GCF_000002075.1 Aplysia californica
ACACACACACACACACACACACACACACACACACACACACGATACACACTACACACACACACACATGCGCGCACGCTCCAAAAGCAGACTAAACCCTAAACATCTATGTATCTACATTATAATAATATTTTAAGAGGATAAATTTTTATACAATTACATGTACTAGCTGGGTACACGTTCGATGAACGTACCTAAAATAATCGTTGATCGCCAAGTCATTGTGGAAACAGTGTGCACAGCTAGTGAACAGAAACCTCACTTGTTCACAATGGCGTCTTAGAAGGCGGACTTTCCAAAGATTAGATCTAAACGAAACGAATGAAAAACTAAAAATTAAACTACAGTGACTTCAAACTCTTCAATAAAACTGTGCACCCTTTAAATGCTTCTGAACCACCGTTATTGTTGTTCAAAATTCGAAAGTTCAGTGGTTCGGAAGTTTTAGACGGCCAAAGTGACGAACTTTCTCAAATATAAAATGAATAGATGATAGTCTGAAGAAATAACTTAGTACCATACCCACGACGTGACGCTGTCCCGTGCAGATCAAGTCTATAGCTCGGTCAAAAATTCGTTGCGCAAGTTATCCTCAAATATCTCTATAACGGGGGAGTCAATGTCACCCATACGTTGCACAGCAGTTTGTATCAATTTGTCTTAACTTTATCACATTTTTCCACAACAACCGAGGCTCGATTTTTAAAAATTTTCTTCATAAATCTAGTCCTGTATAAAATACTATAAATCTTCATCATGCGGAAAATGGGATTGTTCACAGCACTCTCTGCTTCTCACACACATTTTGCATACGTATATGACCTACGTCACAGCTCGCCAATAACTTTTTTTTAGTGGCAAAACTAGTTACAAGAAATTAATTTTATAGTGAAGACATTTTTTGCACTAAAGGTTCCCTGAACATATGTTCAATAAGCATAATGGTGCAATTAGAAAAAAAATGACAGACTTACTTTTAAAAGTGATATTGCCCGAGCTATAAACTTTTAAAAATCTGAAGTAACCATCGACTGGGATTTTTTATTAGTATTTATTTAGGAATTTTCTAGAACACAGTCTGCAAGAGTTTGAAAAAATATTCACATGTTAAGCCAAATTGATATAAGTCATTGTGTAAAAGTTGAAGAGTCTGTGTTCGATAGTTAATTAAGTAGATATTTGACAATAAGTTGCGCCAGGCATTTTTTTACCGCACTATAGAATCAGATACAACCAAAGAGGTTATAATAGTCCTAGAGATCGCAGCTGTGACGCCATCCACGTAAACTCACTACGGCTGTGTGGGCCCACTCAGCTCGCTTTGTCGCCATTTTTGAGAAGATTAGAAACAGCGTTGTCACGCTGCGCGTCCCTCGCAACACCTAGGTCTTTGTAGAATTTGAAGCTCTTCATTGCCTTTCTCACCTTGCACCAGGGTATAGGCCTCAGACAAACACTTTCTCACCCTGCACCAGGGTATAGGCCTCAGACAAACACTTTCTCACCCTGCACCAGGGTATAGGCCACAGACAAACACTTTCTCACCCTGCACCAGGGTATAGGCCACGGACAAACACCTTCCACCTTTCTCTATCCTGGGCTAGCCTCTTGATGTTACTCCATGTCTTCCCACTTTTCTGTACATCGATTTCTGTGATTCTTCTCCAGGTTCCAAGCGGTCTTCCCCTTGATCTCTTCCCCTGTTGGTTCCAATTCAAAACTTTCTTTGTTATGCAGCTGCCTGACTTCCTGAGAGTATGCCCAATCCATTGCCACCGCCTTCTTCCTACCTCATCTCTGACTGGGGTCTGTCTTGTTTTCCTTGTTTTCCTTAACACTTCCAGTTTGAAGCTCAGTTCAGTTTTCTTTTAGTTTTCTTTTTGTTTGCTGTTGTTGTTTAGTTATAAAACATACACACATGCACAATACCGCACCTGCCGACCGATTCTGGGAAGCATAAATGCACTTAAAATAAATGCGGGCTACAAATGAACAGAGAGAGATATAATTAATATGAGGTATTGTTTGTTTTTCCTGGTTGTGATGGGGGAGGGGCGGAGGGAGACATAGATTTAGTGAGTAATTGAGTTTGTTAAGAAAAAGGACAATTTCATACATACAAAAAGGATTGCTTTTATGCCATGTTATCTACACTCTGCTTCTACCAATGCAAAGCCTAAGTCTTCATAGAGTATGAAGGGGGTTAATTATTTTATGTATTAATTCGTTATTGTCTCAAAATGAGCAATTCATTGTAGGCTGGGATACTGTAAATCACTCATTGTATGGATCCTGTGCGCACACCCGTGAGGGTCGTTTGACATCGGGCACCAATTATTATATACTGACAACATTTTAAAATGCAACATTTAGATAAACAGCCAGTTTATCTTAAACGTACACAATTTTTGAAAAAAAATTGGGTAGATTGGCAATGGTGTTTGGCTACACAACACTCCATCTTCCATGAACCCATGCTGCTACTCTTGGCAGGGGCGAAGGCTGGCTTGTTTGACAGGGTAATCAAAGTGAAACGGGACCAGATATGGCCTGTAGATATCACACAAGAATCTTACTCGAGGCGGCGACTCTTGAGTTGTAAATGAAAACAAATCCGGAATTCATATTGTATGTTCAACCGCCAAAATAATCGGGAAAGTATCTTATTAAATATCAGTTCCAACTAAAATTAAATTTAACTTTAGATGTGAATACATAAACACAAAGCAAAGAAGCAGAGACGTCAGTACTAGATCTATATGTTATAGATCTACCAGTGAGTCTAACTCTTTGGTAGAACATGACAATTATCATTTTTTAAATTTTACATTTGGCTGTTTTTGTTAGCCTTCCGCGGCCAGGAGCTGGTGTCATCATCGAGGTCACGATCTGATTATAGGACGGTAAAAAGTCGAGGAAAAAAAGCAAGTACTTGCAACAGTAAAGAGATTGTTAGGAGTTAGTTCCCCTCACATTTGTGAGGTAGACTCGACCAGTGTTAGTTAGCTTACATAATCAGGGCTTGAGATTGATTTTAACTGTGACCCCAAAGGGGTGAACAGGGTATATGTGGCAATGAAACAGCTTAGACTGCTATGCACATGTTCCCTTCAACTATATTGGTGGACTCTTCCAGCCTCACTTTAAGCTTACTTAATCAAAGCTTGCGACTGCTTATGGAGTGGCCCGAGAGGGGTGAGGAGGCTATTTCTGTGGCCGTGAAACCGTTTTGAATGTTAGGCATACTGTTCATTGTTGATTACGAACGTCTTTTGACATTTAATTTAAGAGGTTTACGTTTATGGATGAATTTGACAGCGACAATGTTTCAAAATTAGGAAGGGAAGCAGTGATTATTTGATTATATAGACGCTTCGCCCCTGCTTGGACATGTTGTTTGGCATCGGTTCCACAAATGAGACAGAATATCATACCGGTTCTATTGGTGGGTAGTTACGCCTGGTTATATTCTCTCACCCCGACAGCGTCGACAGTTGTTCTTTTCCGTTCAGCCAGCCTTGAAGGTGTGCTATAGTTGCAGATGAAGCTTTAGTAAAACTTCTTGTATGTTTGGATGAAGAGTGGAGGGCAATACCACTTCCCAACATTCGTCGTCTCATCGCCTCCATGCCTAGAAGATGTCAAGCGGTACTCCAGTCAGCAGGAGGCCACACCCGCTATGAATGGCCGCCCTTTGGATAGATGGATTATTGATTGTTCAAAATCTATTCAATTCTGTTGATAATCAATAAACAGCAATGAATAAAATTTCAAAATGTATTTTCTTTCCTTCACTTATATCAAATGTTATTCAGTGCTAAATATACGATTATACACGATGGCCAATTTGGCTATGCGTTTCTTTTTTTGAACAGTATATTAAATTGACTGTTCAAGACAGTCTTAATATCCTTCAATAAAGTAAGCAGTTGAGAAGCCAAATTGGCATCTTTAGAGGCTTCCTTTTTGCGCCCTGTGGACAGTTTGTGAAATCGCCGGCGAGGATGGCGCGGTGTTCGCGCGAAGTTGTTCATCCTGACAGGAGGCGGGGACAACAAGGTTGCGAGTCACCGTTAATAAAACAGAGAGGAAGGAAAGAGAATCTGTAGGGCAACAATTTATTAGTGTACTCCTATCGTCTTTTTGGGGGCCCTGAAAATTTGCAAAGTGCTTTATTGAATGTTGACAAAAAATATTAGTTTACATTTAGGCCCTACTGGAAACTGGATGGAAATTATGATCTGCTATAAATCTCTTGTATACTGTCAAGGCGATAAAAAATGACAGCCCCAGATCAAGATAGAATTGCTTTTATTGTGTTCATATCTTCCTTTATGTAGTAGTAGTAGTAGTATGGGGTTTTACGGCGCTCGCAACTGCTAAGGTCATATGAGCGCGCGAATCTTCCTTTATATTCATTTTTATATTCATTTTTAGATGTCCAAATGGAAAAGTGCATCCAACAGATAAACATACATTAAAACATACCAATATTTTTTTTTTAAATGGTGATGCCCCCTTTTCTGGGACAAAATTAAATAATACGGTCAAACAAAAATATTGAATACATAGAATTTGGCTCCAAAATTGTCGGTCGTTTGGCCCACCCCAGAACCGTACCTGGCAACCTAGGTCAACATTGGTTATAGATAAAGAATGTGTGGCGCAGTGGCTGCTTGGAATGTGTGACTGTGTGTGATGCAATGAGACACACACCAGGAATGTCGGTTCAAACATCGCGCGCTGGGGCTAAAAATAACCACAACAACAAGAGTGTATCAGGTCAGCCGTACGATAGGCCTGGCCAATGACTGGGCCTGGCTGTGTCTTACCTCGGCGGTTGTAAAACCAGTTAGTTGTGACGGGCTTATGGGTAGAGGTGGGCTAAATCCGGATAAAGTATCCGGTAACCGGATAATTCTCTATGAAACATTATCCGAACTCAGACTCCTTACTCTCTTTCCTGACCTGTTGGCCGATGTCGGTGCATCATAGCGCCATGGGGTGCACCCATTTGTTGAAGCGGTGCTAACCCGTTTGTCGAAGTGGTTCTATCTAACCCATTTGCCGAATCGATTCATAACATAAGAGACACACTAACATATGTGAGGCGTGCTGACAAAATGAGTTACTTCTCACGATCCACAAATGGAGATATTGGGGGGAAAAAATCAACACTAGGGTCACATTTGGAGATTTTCTATTGATGCCATATTCTTTATGTGTTAATATGTCTGTTATTTTTTCATACTTATGTATTTTAAAAACGTATACGTG
>NW_004797351.1:79292-80528 GCF_000002075.1 Aplysia californica
CCTCCTCCTCCTCCTCCTCCTCTTCCTTCTCTTCCTCCTCCTTCTTCTTCTTTTTCTTCTTTTTCTGTTTTGTCAAACCTCTGCCTCTTTTGTAATGTAATGTGTTTGCTATAGCGATAGAGATGAGAAAGAGGGCTCTCGTGGCCTAGAGGTTAAGGTGTTCGCCTCTCATTTAAATGTCCCGTGTTCGAATCCGGGTAGCGACCGAACAATGTTCTTCTCTAAAATTGTCTCCTTTCACTTCCTTTCCTGCTCTTATGCAATGTTCTGTGGTCTGCTTTCGTCTCTTCTTTCCCCCGTCCCTCACCTCGTTTGCTCCCTACATTGGACTCCTGACTCTTTCTGCAGCCTTTCTACTGCAGCTTCTCCCTAGCTCCTTTTTTCTGCTGTCTTTCAGCCACACTCCTGATCTTCTGGTAAGAAAGATCTAAACCTAGCCTTCTCGGGCAAGGCCCAAAATCTCGGAGGGCCCGTGAGCAAGTTGCGTACGTTAAATATCCCTTGATGGTCTAAAATCGATAAGAGTAGGCTTCGGACGCCACCCGGGCAAAATTCAAAATGTCCTACCAACTGAAAATATTAGGTGTGTCCCGCGAGCTCACATGACCTTAAGCAGTTGCGAGCGCCGTAAAACACTTAACAAAACAAAACAAAAAAGAGATGAGAAATGTTTTATTATAAATCAAGGATAGTGAACAACAGAGTTAATTTCCCATTAATTTTATCTCATTCCAAACGACTTCGGTGAGGGAAAACAGAGAGGGGAAAAACAAGGACAGAAAAGAAAAGTCAAAGATTTAAAAAGAAGAAGAAAAAAAAAAAAAAAAAAAAACAGGAAAAAAATTAGAAAAATAAAACACAATCAGGGAACAGAAATTAACAACAACAAAAAAACAATAAAAAACAACAACAACCCCAAACGTTTAAAAATATTTTCGGGATCAGAGATCACGCACTCTGTGTATGGAGATTGTTTTGACAGAAAATATTGCTCCACCCCCAGGGATTACCTTTCGGTTCGTTAAATTCGAAGAAGATTAAAACCTGAAGCAGAAGTAGTTTTGGAAAAAAAACAACTTACATTTTGTTCAAATATCCATACTTTATAATGGAAGGATACACAACAGTTATGCCTCACATTTTTTTTTCGTTTATTAACGAGGAGAAAGTGATCGAGTAGGGTTACACAGCGTCTTTTCAATGTCGTTATGTTTCCCTTTAATTATTTTGCCGGGG
>NW_004797351.1:80822-82473 GCF_000002075.1 Aplysia californica
GTCCTCTCCTCTGGGCTCCTGACTCTTTCTGCAGCTTTTTTACTATTTTTCTTTGGCTCCTTCTTACTGCTGTCTTTTAGCAATACCCCTGATCTTCTGGCAGGAAAGATCTACACCTACCCTCTCGGACAAGAATGAAAAATCTCGGAGGTCCCGAGTGCAAGTTGCGCACGTTAAAGATTCCTTGGTGGTCTAAAATCGATAAGAGTAGGCTTCTGCCGCCACCGGGGCAAAATTAAAAATCCCCTACCAACTAAAAAGGTTTATTGTGTCCCGGCAGTAAAAGTAATATAGATGTCATGAAAGTACAAAAATGTTACAGTAATCATGGCAACGATGGTGACAATGACAAAGACAATAGACCATTTCACCTCTTCTGTCAATCAATCAATCAGTCCTACCTGGCGCCACGGTGACTGGGATGAGAGGCACGCCGCTCGCTATGGTGGGTACATTGGGAGCCAAGGTTGGTTTAACTGTCGTCTGATCGGACACGGTAGGAGCCGCCAAGGTCACAGGGTTGGGGTCAAGGCTACAGTCCAGTTCCTTACAGCAAGGTTCGCCAGGGATGCTGAAGAGTTTGCACTGCTTGGGGAGAACCTCAGGGTAGCGAGGGCATCTAGTGGGAACAAGAGGTTCGTGATAGAGGTGGGCAAAATCCGGATAAATATCCGGATAATCGGATAATCATCAATAAAACATTATCCGAAGTCAGACTCTTAGACTCTTAACTCCCTTTCCAGACCCGCTTGCCGAAGTGGGTGAACCCATTTGTTGAAGTGATGCTAACCCGTTTGTCAAAGTGGTTCTATCTAACCCATTTGCCGAATCGGTTCATAACATATTATTTACCGAAGAGGTGCACTAACATATTATCCGGATTTTGCTAAAGCGACTCATTGCCCAGCCCTAGTTCGTGAGGGTTAAAGTTAAAGGGAGTTAAAAGTACGGCTGCGGTTATACGCCCATTTCAATTTGTTTTCGTAATAGTTCTACTGACGTTTCATCACAATTAGGTTATACATCATGTATAAGTATCGAAAATTCGAGGTGATACAAGAGAGTAGCAAACACAGTTTCTAATTTCGTGTTTGCATGTTACATTTTCTTAATGGGAACAAATAATTGAATCAACACCTGTTTCAGTCTTCAATGTGAAAGTCTGTGTCCCGGAAGGTATGTTTTTACTATTTTCTGGGCGTTTATTTGTCTGTTTGTTGAAACATGTTTGTCTAGTTTGTGCATTACATTATTCTTAAAAGGAACAATAAATGATTAATTAAATGCTCACCTGTCGGTACATTTGTACTTTCCATCTCGTGCGTTATTACATTCACACTTTTTGTCACAGCCGTCAAACCAGGTGTCGCCCTGACGGTAAGTCGAGCCTTTGTAGACACACTTGTCTGGGGGGATACACAGATGACGTGGCTGATATGGTTTGAAAATGGTGTTATGCACACTCACAGGTGTACAGAAAAACAGACATAAATGTATACATACACACACTCACAGTCTCCGTGATTTTCTATTTTTTGTGTTTGTTTATCCGGCTCATCCCCAGAACCCCTCTCTCTCTCTCTCACACACACTCTCTGTCTCTCTCTCTGTCTCTCTCTCTGTCTCTCTCTCTGTCTCTCTCTCTCTCTCT
>NW_004797351.1:83263-84403 GCF_000002075.1 Aplysia californica
TTCTTACTGCTGTCTTTCAGCCACACCCCTGGTAGGAAAGATCTACACCTAGCCTTCTCGGACAAGGGCGAAAAATCTCGGAGGGCCCGTGTCCAAGTTGCGCACGTTAAAGATCTCTTGATGGTCTAAAATCGATAAGAGTAGGCTTCGACGCCACCCGGGCAAAATTCAAAATTTCCTACCGACTGAAAATATTAGGTGTGTCCCGCGCGCTCATATGACCTTATGCAGTTGCGACCGCCGTAAAACACTTTACAAAAACAAAAACAGAAATTTGACCTAAATGATTTTGAATTTTAAATCATGACAAGCTTTTTTTCGAATGCAATTCTTTGAATATCTTGATAACGACTCCAAATAATCTTAGGATTTTGAAAGAGCAGATAGAACATTTGGTTCTGACCTCATGGTTTCAGTAAGTTACTTTCTTGGGAGGTTGGGGTTTTTTGTTTTTTGTTTTGTTTTCGGTTGTTGTTCTTGTTGTTGTTGTTGTTGTTTTTTAAAGTGTTTTTTTTAAGTTACTTAAAACAACCAAAAATGTCAGATGGAACTTTGTAACTCTGAGGCAGAAGCAAGTCGTCATTGACTCACTGATGGGCGGGGGTGAAGGCACGACCCCATCAGGGCCGGCGGTGGGAGGGGCCCGGTCAGGGCCGCCTACTATCACTCCAGGGGCCAGAGTCGGGATCAGAACTGGGTCAATATCTCCAGGTAACTGGGCAATGAAAGGACAGAGAAAGCTCATTAATTTATACAGGTGTTTTTTTTAAGCTACATTTGCGAAACCAGTAAAAAGTAAAGTTGTTCCCGCATCCGATCCGGACATTGGGGATTGCATTGTCAGTGAGACAACTTCCAGTACCTTATTTAAATTCAGGAACATTTGTAAGAAACAGTACACTTCAACAAAAGTGATCTACGAGCAAAGAAAAAAAAAGGAAAAGAAAAAGCATGATGTTAGGTATATCTTGAGTCACACTAAAATTAGTACATCTAATGTATGGAAAAGGTTACGTTTCTCGCATGTATGTTTTAATATGTGTGTGTGTATATGTATATGTGTGTGAGTGTGTGTGCGTGTGTGTCCGCGTGTGTGTGTGTGTGTGTGTGTGTGTGTGTGTGTGTGTGTGTGTGTGTGTG
>NW_004797351.1:85502-89515 GCF_000002075.1 Aplysia californica
ATGGATGGATGGATGGATGGATGGATGGATGGATGGATGGATGGATGGATGGATGCAAAGTCTGAGACAGTACGACAACGGGTTATGAGGTAGACGGTGTTTGTTAAAAATCATTCAAATCAGTTTCTAAGCTTCATTAAAATTGTTTTGGGGTCATTTCTCCTACTTGTTTAAAAAAAACCTCAACTTTTAGATTGCAAAACGAACTAGAGGGTTCCCACTCCTACATGAATAAAGGCAGGGGATCGGGGTGAGGAGCTTACATGGTCTTATCAACTCAATGACGAAGTCGTTTTCCAAAAGCAAAACATCTAGTTTCTGTTAATTTATTTGTTGGGTTTTTGCTTTGTTTGTTTGTTTGTTTGTATGCTGTTTTTGTTTGCTCGAGTGAAAAGAAGCTCTTCAACACTATTACAGTCAATCATTGCGGAGAAAAAGGAACAAAAAATGACAGAAACAACAGAGGGAAAGAAAAAAGTAGTAGCTTCTAGTGGCGACTTCCAACTATCCACAACAAGTCATAGACCTACTATATTCACACTCTATTGGAATGGAGCAATAACTCTTGAGAGAAAAGTGACACATGTGTTCCCAAGTTGCCAAATACATAATAGATGTACAGATTGATTCTCTATTCTGCTTTCGAGGTTGTACATTCCATAATTTCAAAAGTTTGGAATGAGTGCGCACGGCTAGTGAACGGAGACTTCACTTTACAATGGCGTCTTGGAAGACGAACTTTCCCCAAGATTAGATCTGAACGAAACTAAAGAAAAACTGAAACTTAAACTACAGTGACTTTAGGCTCCTAAACAAAACTGCACCCTTTAAATGGTTCTGAACCACCATTTATTTTGTCAAATTCGAAAGTTAAATGGTTCGGATGTTTTAGTCAGCCAAAGTGACGAACTTTCACAAATATAATATGTATAGATAAGTACGCAAATCAATACAGATTGAGAGAGGAGGGGAAAACTGTAAATGAAAGGAGCCCGTGAAAGAAGAGATGACGCTGCAAATGAAAGAAACCCTCGAAAGAGGGCAATAAAACGAAACGAAGGGAGTACGTCTGACTCACGGACAGAGCTGGGGTCGAAGTTGTGGGGGTTAATGTTCTGGTAGATCGGCGGGACCTTTGGCTTCTCCAGCGTGCCGCCTATGGTGCCGGCGGTGAAGTCGAAGGAGCACTGGGGCTTCTGGCAGCAGGTGTCCGCCGGGTCCGTCACCATGTGGCAGATGGGCGGCAGTTGGCTCTCGTCGAAGCGCGGACATCTGGGGGTAGGGGGTGGAGTTGGGTGTTTTTTTGTTTTTTTGTTTTTTGTTTTTATAATATTTTAATAATATTTTAATTCTATGTTTAATTTGTTTTTAGGGTTTTTTAAATATATAATATATACATATACATTCTCCATTTCGTGGAGATTTTTTTTTGTTGCGATTATTGTGGTCATTCTACCGGGATGTTGTATACCTTTCAGCCCAGGTTGGTCCTGAAAGGCAGGATCGACGTCTGCCTCCTAAATGATCTTAATCGCGTTGATGGAGGTGCAAAACATCTACCTTAAATAAGCTTTTTAAAACTACATATGTGAGGCAGCGTGGTGGAATCAGGCTCTCGTCAAAATAATTAAATCAAAGATATTGGCATTTTTCTACCCGTTTGGCAATTTTTATCAAATTTTTGTTTTTAAGCTCAACAGCTTTTATGTCCATTTAAAAACTCATTTCTGTGTGGATTATCCTGAAAAACATTGATTAAAGGTACAAAAAATGTAAATTTTCAATCTTCAAGGGCTCTCACGCATTGAAAGATTCCAAGCTTTGGCGGTCATTTTCTCCCTTATTTTTCCTCTAAAATCAGGTTACTCTCCTACTTCAATCAAAAATATTTTGACTTCTATAAAAAAAAACAGATGGGCACTTTTTCCACCGAAAGATAAACAAATAAACAGGCTTTAAGATGACACCAATAACTCCACATACCCAAAAATTGACGAGTGCCTGATTCCACCACACTGCCTCACACATCACTTTGATTAAAACCTGTCCTTACCTGGGTTGGCAGTTTTGTTTACCCATGAGCTGGTCGATACAGGTACACTTGAAGTCACAGTCCATGTACCAGACCTCGTCTTGCTTATAATTCTTGCTGTTGTAAACACAGAAGTCTGGGGATAGGGAGAAAAATTAATGTTAGAAGTTGAGAAGTTGAAGACATAGAATACATAGCAACGTCTAGATCAAATCTGAACTTACGTATGCTATCGTGAACACCTAAAAAATAATATAGTGGTCAATTAATTAAGGGATACGTGTGGATGGGGATGGCACACCTTAATATCAACTTAAAATCACAGACACGAATATACAGAGTCACCAATTTGCATCGTTTTCTTGAACTCTTCTTTTAGCTTCCAAAGCCTATGAGGTCACTTCTCACCCCCTCCAGATTTAATACAGATTATATTAAGAGGGCTGGTGAACATGCAACTGAACCAAGTGAGGTACCTTGATAGTTTTACAAAGTCTATCACACACTTTTTTTCCCCACCCCCCACATTTTGAAAGGAAAAAAAAGGGATATCTATCGGTAACACGTGTGTCTTAATTGGCTTCTGCGGAAGAATGTTTAATGTATTACTGTTGTAGGATGGTAGGTAAAAAAAAGTTATTTTGATGCTGGGTCAAATACGTCTGATTTCTGGTTTTCCTGGTAAAAAACATTTTCAGCCATTCCTTGCTGGAGGGATAAATCTGAAGTGCTTTGGGGGCATTTCTGTTGTTTCTGTCAGTCTCTCTTGCTTTATTCAGCACTGAAGGGTTATTGTGCCTCTTTTTAGTTATCTCACACACGCAATCATTCTCAAAGCGGTGTTCCAGCGTTTTTGGCGTTCCAGTCTTGATAGTCTTCGCCATTGTACACAGAAGAAGTGAATTTGATTCCGGTGTGGTGAAATGTATGATTTTATCCTGTATTTCCATCGGGGGGGGGTTTCTTTTGGAATGCTGTATCCCACTCGACCTGACTTGACCCTCATGGGTAGAACCAAAGCCTCCCATCTTAAAGATCTGAATTGTGTTGATGGCGTTCATATGACCTTATGCAGTTACGAGCGCCGTAAAACCTCTACTAAAACTTTTTTTTTAAATTGTGTTGATGGGAGCGTAAGCGCTGATATTCAGGGAATAGAGGTATGTATACACCGAACGAAAGCAAAGAGACTGGGCATTGCAGACACCCAGCACCAACTTGGAACCCGTGACCTCCAAATTGCTTTCGGTATCACGCGCGGCCATATTACTTTTACCAATCCTTTCTCAGTCTAAGAGGGTGACTGGCGGGCACCCTGGTGTAGTTTACTCCTTCCTTCATGTCAAACATCTATCGCAATTACCTCTCCTACTTTTCTTTTAATGATAATATTCACAAGTAACACCTCTAATCTTCGGCACGTATATAACTTATCAAATGTTACTAGTGTCGTAATACTTTCTAAAAACTAAACAAACAAAAAACATTTAAACCCGATGCTCAACCCCAACTCACTGGTTCCTGGGGCGGCGGTCACCTCGAATCCCCCGCTGGGCAACTGCACAGGTTGTAAGGGGTTCTGCGTGGTGTCGTCAGGGGCGTGGCAGATGGGGATCTTACAGCAGGGGTCGCTGGGGTCCTCCACATACTGGCACGTCTCCGTGGGCAGGTTGTAGTACTGAGGGCATCTGGCGATTGGTTCATCGATTTATTGATTGGTTAATCGTGGTGTAGATAGATAGATAGATAGATAGATAGATAGATAGATAGATAGATAGATAGATAGATAGATTGATTGTCTCTCCCCTCCTTTCTCCACACATAATTGTGTATTGTAAGTTTTGCTTCTCCATTTCCTCTTTCTCTTCTTTGAAAAAAAACTGAAGGAACCCAAACAATAACTACAGTAGATAGATAGATAGATAGATAGATAGATAGATAGATAGATAGATAGATAGATAGATAGATAGATAGATAGATA
>NW_004797351.1:90733-93644 GCF_000002075.1 Aplysia californica
TAATCATCATCATCATCATCATCATCATCATCATCATCATCATCATCATCATCATCATCAAGAACAACTTCCAAAATAATATTTTATTTTTTGCTGCTTTGTTTTTTCTTGAAGCGTAACTATTGTGTACTACCATGCTGACACATTTTCTTTGTGACTAACTACTACCCAACACCAAATCAGGACACCGGACCAAAAAAACAACAAAAAAAACAACTGGCCTTAACAACGAGCAGTAACAATCCAAAACTACAGCAAAAAGAGCAGCAGCAACAACAAAGGGGGGGGGCGGGCGGTGCCCCTGGTAAAGAGCACGCTCTTCGGAGCTCCAAACATTTCGAACGGATAGGCTACCACATACACACAACAACAACAACAACAACAACAACAACAACAACAACAACAACAACAACGATAACAACAACAACAACAACAACAACAACAACACCGACAACAACAACAACAACAACAACCAGCGTTATGCTACCTATTTTGACTTTCTCTGTGGTGGTTGGGGCAAGGGTGGTGGATGGGGGAGGTAGAGTGGCCACCTCAATCTTGAGCAGTTTGCAACAAGCGTAGTCCGGATCCTCGTACTCTGTGCAGTGGTAACTGGCCGGACACACGAAGTGTTTGCACCTGTGGGAAGTCAGTAGACGATGGTAGAATCTATATGTGAGGCAGCGTGGTGAAATCAGGGTGCTCTTCAAATTATTTTTTTATCGGAGAAACAGGCATTTTGCCGAAAGTTTTGACTTTTTTATCGAATTTTTATTTTGTCCATATAAAAACACATTTCCATGTGAATTTTACTGAAAAACGTTGATTAAAGGTACAAAATATGTCATTTTTCTGTTTTCAAGAACTCTTTAGCTATTGGAGTAACCAAACTTTGACGGTCATTTTCTCGCTAATTTCACCACTGAAACCAGGTGACCTCACTTCCTTTAATCGCAAATATCTTGAGATCTATTCAAGATCGATGGATAGTTGTTTCATTGAAAGCAAGGCAAATAAATTGCATTTCAGATGATACCAATAACTCCGCATGCCCAAAAATGGACAAGCGCCTGATTCAACTGTGTCGTGACACGTATTGTTTTGTTACTCACATTGTGTCTGCAAGAGTTTGTTGCTTGGTGCTGTTGCTGTCCGGTTTGTTTCTTTTCTTGGGGTTTTTTTTTGGGGGGGAGGTGTTTGTTTTTTGTTTTTTGTTGTTGTTGTTGTTTTGTTGTGTCTGTTTGGGGGGGGTTGGGGGGGGAGTCGGATCGTAGCTGTTGCTGTTGTTGTTGTTATTGTAGTTGTTGTTCTTGTTCTTGTTGTAGTTGTTATTGTGGTTGTTGTTATTGTTATTGTTAGTGGTCTTGTCGCTGTTGATACTGTTAAGCTGGTGGTGTTGCTGGTTTGTTGTTTTTGAGTTGTTTCGATTCTTCTATTTGTTTTATTAATTGCAATTGCTAATAAAGTTCACTTCGTTGATGCCAAAGATGATAAATATTATCTGTTTCTCTCTTACTGTTGTTCCTAATGCTTTTTTTAAACCATTGTCGCTGCTGTTCCCATTTGCATTATTATCGTTCCGGCGGAACTTGGAGAGGCGTGAATGTGTTTGTGTGTATGTGTGTGTGTGTGTGTGTGTGTGTGTGTGTGTGTGTGTGTGTGTGTGTGTGCGTGTGCGTGTGTGTGTGTGAGAGAGAGAGAGACAGAGACAGAGACAAAGACAAAGAAAATGTGTGCGTGTGTGTGCATGTGGGTGCGTGTGCGTGTATGTATATTTAAGGGTGTAGATAAGTGTCAGTGTGTGTGTGTATGTATGTATGTATGTATGAGTATGCAACCATGATTGTATGCGTGTGTATGTGAGTGTGCGTTTTGGGTGTGTGTGTCTGTCTGTCTGTCTGTCTGTCTGTCTGTCTGTCTGTCTGTGTGTATGTATGTGTGTGTATGTATGTGTATGTGTGTGTATGCGCGCGCGCGTAAAGATATGTGTGTAAGTGTGATTGATAGTGTATAATTGAGCATCTTTTTGTATGTGTTTGTATGCATTGGGTCCACACAGAAATAACACCACGAATAAACGCTACATGATTATCGCCTCAACCTACACGTCATTGCAGACGTATAGTCCCCTGCTTCCGTCTATACAGAGACAGTTGTAGTCACAGCCGTACGTCCACCTTTCTCCCTCCTTGTAGATCTTTCCGGTCATGTTGAAGAGGCAGGTGCCTACAAGGACAACAAGAGGTAACGGTCTTAATATGTTACGGGTTTTGTTTTGTTTTTGTTTTGTTTGTTTTTTTGCCTTGTTTTGTTTCGTTTTTGTTTTTGTCCGGGGAGGGGTGTTTTTGTTTGGGGTTTTATTTTTTCCCGGGGAAGGGGTGGGGGATAAAAATTTATTTGATTTTGACTGATTCGTTTTCTCTTTTGTGCTCAGTGGCTCACTGAAATTTTCTGACTTTAATCGCCCCCTGCCCCCCCCCTCCTTTTCCGCCACCAAATTTCATAACTTTTAGTGGCCATGCCCTTTCCTAAAAATAATCTTCAGAGTATGCAAGTCTCGGATAAATCTAAGTTGTATTGTGTAGCACAAGCAAATTTGCACTAAAGGAGAAAAAAAGCTGTTTTTAATTGTATTTTATTGACAAAAGTTAAGCTGTGGCAGCTGTGCGGCACTTATAAAAATGTTGAACAGAAAGTAGAGTAAAATGTTTTCTTATCTATTATCTATTTGTGGTGGCCGAAATTTGCTATTCAAAGGCTTTATAATGGCAGCATCGATCGACATGCAGTTTTCGCAAAAAGATTCTTTAAAATATTGTCCAGAGCATGACGCCCTTCGTTTTTTCAGTTTTGAGACAGTTTTGCTGCAAAAAGCTAAATTTCTTTATTTCGCCGATCGCTTTTGTAGGCC
>NW_004797351.1:101647-102877 GCF_000002075.1 Aplysia californica
ATCTATCTCTCTATCTCTCTCTCACTCTCTCTCTCACTCTCTCTCTTTCTCTCTCTCTCTCTCTCTCTCTCTCTCTCTCTTTGTTTTTGCTATTAGTTTATAAACGAATAGTTCGACTTGAAGAATGTGACTCCAATTCTTTTAAAAACCTCGGGGCGCTCCTTCGGCTCATTTGGTATCATGCTAGACTCCAGAGTGGATGGCCCTCGTTCGAATCCTTGACTAGGCGTTGTTGAAAGTGGGTCGTTTTGGGGAGTTTTCAGGGCTCTCGACCAATTTAGCTCGGTCGTATCGGAGACGGTCTTTAAATTCGGAGGTTCCGCCTCTTAAACTCTTAAATAACCTATTAGTATTGATAGGGCATCTAAACCTTCATTTTTTCGAACAACATCATTTATCATATTTTTAAAGGAGTTTTTAAGGGGAAAAATCTTTTTAAATTTTCAATGTAAAAGGGTAAAATTCATTGTGACTATCACAGTACTTTAGCAGACTCCTGAATATGTATGCCAGAGGACAAACGAATCAGAAGTAGTCCAAAATTACTGAAGAAATAATGCTTGCAGAGTAACAAGAGGTATATCTTGCGGCTTATTTAGTCATGATTAAACAATTCGATCAAAATCAATGTTTGTAGGGCACAAGATAATTAAGCCCCTACTTGAAGCGCATTAAAAAATTAAATGTTTTTATCTCATAAATACCGAAGAAGATCATTCATATTATTGCACGCTTGGTACTATTTTCACAGATTCATCCAGCATGCACACAGTAGGAGCAAAGAATGCTTACAGAAATTCCTTTTGAGAAACAAAAGAAGCCCACGTTTGTCCGCTTATACACCTATACAAGCTAAAAGATTTTCAAATAATTGGATTTCTTTTTAAAGAGAATGCAGCATCTTGCAACATCGAATACTACTTTTGCTTATAACAATAAATAATATCGTAAATTTGTTCGAAGAACATAACTATCAAATCGATACTGACTAATCTCTGCATTCGATGTGTCCGGCATTGGCATCAACACAAGTGCATTTCTTGTTGCAGCCGTCTTCAAAGTATTCGTTCTGGCTATATCGTTTATTGTTGTAGCTGCAGTAGGCTGAGGAAGATGACAGTCTTCAATTAGTTACAAACACGAAATCAGATTGGTACATATCAAGCATCTGGGTTACTGATACATGTACCATACACTCACTCTCACACAAACACACACACACACACACAC
>NW_004797351.1:103154-104831 GCF_000002075.1 Aplysia californica
TAATAATCAATAGCATTTGTATAGCGCATATCCCCGCTCAACAGAAGGCTCTATGCGCTTTACACTATATTATTACCCCAGCAGACCATAGAACACTCCGAAACATTCTAAGCTTCCCGGGAAGCATACAGTGCAAGCAGCTGATTAAGCGCTCAAACACTAACAAACTGACAAGATCTTTCGCTGTCTGTAGCCGGGTACACATTTCCACCTGGGTGAAGTGTGGAAAATTCGTGTAAAGTGCCTTTCCCAAGGACACATCGTCTAGCCCCTGACGGGATTCGAACCCACGACCTTACGGTTGCGAGCCCGAGAGCCTAACCACTAGGCCACCGACGCCATACACAAAAGGCACACGTGCATGTAATCAGAGATAAGCACAGCACTGGAGATAGATAGCTTTAGTTCAGTTTTAGTCAAGGTAAGCTAATTGATACGATAACAACAGTAATTTAGTCGAGTGAACAAACACACACAAACAAAAAGCAACAGAGGGAAAGAAGAAGGCCACAAATGGGGCACCTTCCAATCCCTGACGTATGCGCAGACAGACAGACAAACAAACAGACGAACAGACAGACAACTGACAAACGGGCAGACAAGCAGACAGACAGGCAGACAGACAAACAAACGGAAAGATGGACAGACAGACGGACGGACGGGCCAATAAACAGACAGACAGACAGACAGACAGACAGACAGACAGACAGACAGACAGACAGACAGACAGACAGACAGACAGGCAGGCAGGCATGCAGGCAGACAGGCAGACAGGCAGACAGGCAGGCAGGCAGGCAGGCAGACAGACGGACATAGAGCTCGACAACAGACGGTCTCACTGCGTCCATTGTGGTTCACGGGCTGATTTATGACGGAGGTTTGGACGCTACTCTTGAAGTTACACACAGGCTGAAGACAACACTCTCCTTCCCTCTTGACCAGAGTGCATTCATGTGGCAGGTCATAGTACACGTCACACCTGAAAAGTTTGCAAACGTTTCACACCCTCATAGACAATCTTCACCATTTAGGAGGCGGGTTGTTTCGATCCTTCCCTTTTATATCGAACACGTGCGGAGTGAGATACAACATTCCATCAAACAGACGGAGATGCTGACTAAAAGAAAAAACTTCCCCACCAGGGAATATTTTTTGAGTGGATATGTGTATTACGGCGCTTGCAACTGCATAAGGTCCTATGAGCGCGCGGGACACATTAATAATTTTCAGTTGGTAGGAAATTTTGAATTTTGCCCGGTTGGCGGCCGAAGTCTATTCTGATCGATTTTGGACCACTAAGGGATCTTTAACGTGCGCAACTTGCACACGGGACCTCCGAAGATTTTCGCCCTTATCCGAGAAGGCTAGGTGTTAGATCTTACCTACCATAAGATCAGGGGTGTGGATAAATGACAGCAGTAAGGAGGAGCCAAAGAGAAGCAGTAGAAAGGCGGCAGAAAGAGTCCATAGGTGGTGGCAAAGGAGGTGAGAGGGTGGGGACAGAAAGTGGAGATGAAATCAGACGGCAGAACAATGTTAGAGAGCAGGAAAGGAGGTGAACGGGAAAAAAAAATAAGAGAAGAATATTTTCCGTCACTGTCCTGATTCGAACCCAGGATCTGTTGAATGAGAGACGAACACCATAACCTCTCGACCACGAGATCCCCCCCCCCCCCC
>NW_004797351.1:104931-106412 GCF_000002075.1 Aplysia californica
CCCCCCCCCCCCCCAACCTCCCCCACCCGGAAAATTATTCATTTTGAGTCCAAAAGGATGTAAAACATGTACTGTCAATCAATCTTTACCTTATATCGTCTCAACTTTTCTATCTTATCTTATCTCTCCTAATCTAATATCTCTCCCCTTAGTATGGTAACGGTGAGGTCAAAGCATTACATCAGTTTTGCTTCGGTCGCGCAATTTCTGACAGGCACAAAACTGATCGCGTGAAAGTGGATTGAAGTATATAGATCTATGACTTACTTTTTGGTGCATTCAGTGGAGATCTCGTTTACCTTTTAGAACATTTAAAAAGAGAAAAGATTTACTTTTTGGCACGCAGGAGAAAAGATTTGATTTTTGGGGTTAATTCAATGAAGAAATGACTTACTTTTTTATATATTTCAAGGAGAAATGGTTTACCTTTTGATACATTCAAAGAATAAATTAATTACTTTTAAGCCCTGGAGGAGAAATGGCTAGCTTTTGATACATTCATAGGAAGAATTGCTCACTTTTTGTCTATTCAATGAAAAAGGACTTACTCGTTGATATATTCAATGGAGAGATAACTTACTTTATGGTAGCCTACATTCAAAGAAGAACTGACTTACTTCGCTCAAATAACTTACTTTTTGGTACATTCAAAGCGGAACTAACTTAGTTCGTATAGATAACTTACTGTTTAGTGCATTCAATTGTGAAATTATTTCCTTTTTGGCCCTTTCGAAGCAAAAACGACTTACTTGTTGGTACATTCGTATTTCCCGTGGACAGCGTCGGTACACACACACTCATAGTCACATCCGTCGTACCACTTGGCGCCTTGACCATACAGCTTGTTCTTGTACAGACATTTGCCCTCTGTTGTGAATACAACCAGTGAGATTATTAACAGGAGGTAAAGAAAGTGTAAAATATGAATTCTAGAAGGAGGAGGAAGAGAGGACAGGGGGTTGCGGGGGGGGGGAGAGAAAAGAGAAATAATGAAGCGTAGAAAGCGAAAGAGGGATGAGAAGACGTAGAAGATTGTAAGAAGGAACAGGATGGGAAAAGGAGGAGGAAGGGAGGGAGGACAGGAAGGAAAAGGGGATGTGAGGAATGAAGAGAGGGGAATGGGAACGGCAAAGAAGGGAGAGGGAGGGTAGGAGTGATGTTTGTTTAGAAAGGAAAGACAGAAAAGGAGAATGAAGTTAAGCGGTGATGGGGGAATACAAGAGAAAGAAAGGGGGGAGGGTGAAAGAATTGTTGTTTGATAGGCTTTCTGGATGATTTGATCAAGTATAGACTAACTCAGCGTGTTGTTCCACTGATTGGTTCTCAATATCGGCGCTCATATTACTTGTTTTGTGGTCTTGCTTGTTGTCTAGCAAGTTTACTGAATTATGGAATCTATTGTGGGAAGAGTTGTGACTGGCTCATGGATGAAGTCTGCCCATCTCTCTCTCTCTCTCTCTCTCTCTCTCTCTCTCTCTATA
>NW_004797351.1:108735-110005 GCF_000002075.1 Aplysia californica
GAGAGAGAGAGAGAGAAAGAGAGAGAGAGAGAGAAACATTTCATCTGGAAAGAAAAACTTGATTACAACATAAACAAATCATCATAAATCAAGCTCACATGTTGCAATAACTAACTATGCAATAGCTAACAATCGCATGTGCATCTTTTGATAACAATCAGATGGCGTCTATTTGGTAGGAGTCGGAAAGTGACTAACAAAGGATGCCAACTTATCAAATGTATTTATAAATAAAATGAGATCATCTTTGGTCGTGCTATGGCACTAGAAAACACAAAACTATATCAATCAGACCTCTGCATCTCTTCATCAGTAAGACAGAGAAGTTCTGTATGGTTTATCGCATTCCACGCTTAAACAAACGATCAAATCCCTTGAAGTCAAGTGACAAGTAGTAGCCATTTGATTGGCTGTGGGCCATAATTTTCATTAAGCTACCTGATCTTGACCTTCGAAATCAAGCATCTTTGATTTTGGAAGAATTGATCAGTTCATGCAAACATTATTGCTTTTGCCTGTCCGTAAAGAAAAACCTGGCTGTCATCAATGGTATCAAACATAACGAATAAGGATCAGACAGAATTGTCTGCTGTGTCGTGTATGTTTGTGTGCATGTGCGTATGTGCGTGTATGTGTGTGTGCATGTGCGTATGTGTGTGCATGTGCGTATGTGTGTGTGTGTGTGTGTGCATGTGCATGTGCATGTGTGTGCATGTGTTTGTGTGTGCGCACATGAGTATGTGTGTGTATGTGTGTGCGCACGTGAGTATGTGTGTGTGCGCATGTATGTGTGTGTGCATGTGTGTATGAGTGTATGTGTGTGTATGCGTCAATGCATGTGTGTGTTTGTGTTTGTGTGTGCGCACGTGAGTATGTGTGTGTATGTAGGATGTAGGATGTAACTGTTCATACAACAAACCGTCCACTCACTGGTGCAGAAGCCACAAGTAAAAGGACACTGTTGCTGGGCCTGGGTCTTGTACGTGTTACAGTAACCTCCGGCACTGGCGTAGGCCCTTACGTAACCGTCACAGTTCTTGATGGTGTCCACGCATGTCTCTGTCAGGTTCGCTGGGGACGAGAGAGAGAGGGGGGAGGGTGAACAAGAAAGAGAAAGATGGAGACACAGAGATACAGATAGAGAGAGAGGGGGAAGCAAGAACGAGAGAGAGAGAGAGAGAGAGAGAGAGAGAGAGAGAGAGAGAGAGAGAGCAAGAACGAGAGAGGGGGGGCAGCAAGAAAGAGAAAGATGAAGACACAGAAAGATAGA
>NW_004797351.1:110533-112137 GCF_000002075.1 Aplysia californica
CACACACACACACACATACACACACACACACTCAAACAAATACATACACACATATAAACACTCACACTAACAGGCTTAATGAGATTTCATGTTAATAGGAAAGGAAGTTTATACAATTTTCTTCTGTCCACCAGGGTCCAGAGAATACGTTACGCAAATACACAAAAAAAACATAACGCGAATGATAATGAAACATGTAGCACATTCTTTGACCACAGTCATAGGTAGTTAAAGTAGTGTCGAAGCACCCTATCTTCTCAATGGTCTGGAAATGCAAACTGCGTCGACGAAGACTGAAAACATTTACAATAAGTGAAATCAAGAACATGTATTAAAAGATGGATGCAGTTACTCTTAAAATACAGCATACTATCCCTTCTTTGTACTCAGCCAATTTGGAAGGACTTCCGTAACGAGCGACCACCCCAACAAATACAATAAGAAAGAACAGATCTAGATCTATCGCTACCCTTACCCCTACCCCTACCCCAAACCCTATCACTAACCCAACCCCTACCCCTTTCTTACACCCTAACCCTACCCCAAACCCTAATACTCTATTGTACTCTGTTTCATAATGGTCACCCATTACAGAAATCCTCCTGTCAATTCTATCATCCAAGTTTTCAGCATCACAGACTTCCCTAAACTCCGTTCCTATTATATTAGCTAACCGATCTGCATGTAATAAACACCAGACTGAGTAGAAATTAATTAACCAAGTAGTTAACTAATCAAGCAGTAAACTTCTAACTGTTTGATTATAGTTAGGATGATTTTGCAGAGGTTTGATTGAATTAAGCAATGAGTGTAGACTGCTGGGTGAAGCCGTAAACAAGCTAAACTGGCGTACTTTGTACTAAGAATTAAGTGACAATACAATGCACGACATCCACTTACAAGCACCGCTGGCGGCTGTGGGAGGGGCCATGGTCCCAGTGGCTGTGAAAAGACAAGACCAAAAACGCTATTTGTTTAACCTTAACTCCGCATTCAAGTCCACGAATTATAATTTCAGTTTGATTCTTTTAACCAAGACATTGACGATCACTGGTCTTTCCAAGAGGGCCCGAATGATTAAAATGTCCATCTTTTCTGTAATGTTTTCCCTCTCGTCTCTGATATCTTGACGAACTTAGTTACAGAAATAGTGTTTTGCGGGGCGTTTTGAGTTAGGAATTTTTAAAAAACTGACATTTAATGATAATGTTCGTTTTAACGTTGTCTTTGGTTTACGAAAGTAAACTATTTTGATTTTGATTTATGTGAATTTCCTCATTTGAGCGTTAGGGATACAAATTATGATTCGCCACTTTCGTTTCTATTGTTTAGTAATCCTTGTCCTATTTTTGGAACAACTTCCAAATATTCAGGGCTAAGTCTCGAAAGGGCAGACAAACGGTTTCATTTAAATAACTTCAGCCACAACAACAAATAGAGATATTGTAAAGTCACAATAAAGCTGGCTGCTGCTACTGATGTTGTTGATGGTGATGGTGGTGACAAAACATACACTCGTGTGCATACATTCGTACGATCGTGCACACATGCGCACACACATACAGAGAGAGAGAGAGAGAGAGAGAGAGAGAGAGAGAGAGAGA
>NW_004797351.1:112237-115340 GCF_000002075.1 Aplysia californica
AGAGAGAGAGAGAGAGAGAGAGAGAGAGACAGACAGACAGACAGACAGAGAGACAGAGACAGAGACAGAGACAGAGACAGAGACAGAGACAGAGAGACAAAGACAGAGACCGAGACAGAGACACAGAGACACAGAGACAGAAACAGAAACAGAGAGACAGAGAGAGTAAGAGCGAGACACACACATGATGACATATTGCGGTTGAAAAGTTGTGAGCGGGAAAGTTAGGGAGATACAGGCTGTTTATGTCATATTACACCAATAAAGAGAAGCAAGTCGTCACGATAACGATTATTTATTGCGGCGAAAAGGTAAAACAGGTAAATAGACACAACAAAACGAAAGCAAAAGAAAGTAAGCCTAGTAAGTGACATCATTCAGCTTCCTGCTTTTTTGTGTCTTGTAGCAGCTATATTAGAATACTTTATTAGTCCCCCGGGGCAGTGCCACGGACTGAAGTGTCTTTAGGCCATTCCCAAAGGGGGGACATTTCTCGTTCAAGCACAGTAGAATTGTAAATGGGCTGATTCATGTCGCGCTCATAACTGTGCCTGATCTACAACAAGGAACTGCTCCTTTTTCTTTCCTAATCCTTACGATTGTCATTTTCCTCTACTTCTTTTGTATGTTTGTCACTCTTGTGACCTGCTATTTTCGGGGTGCCTTGATAGTTGAAGCAGACCTTGTGCTGTTGAAGCTAGAGAGAGGTGAGCAGAGTAAGTCTGATTCCCTGTAAAGACTTATCTGTTGACACCCACCGCTTGGCGCTCATATGACCTTATGCAGTTGTAAGAGCCGTAAAACCCTCTACTATATTAGAACACTTTATTAGACATTAAATTATCAATACACAAACCCTTTCCCCCTTCAAAAAGTCCTCATTTATGTGGCACATACCATCGCAAGTTCCCGTGAGGATGGGGTCGACCAGTGTATTCAAACCGTCAAATCCACTGACCTGGTAAACATGATTCGGGTTGCCTGGACACAGGAATGAAGTAGAAAGTTAACACAGACGTAAGATGAGATCACTTTGGATGCACACTGGGTGTGTGGATATTTGAGTGGTAAAATGGGTGGATAGATGGATAATTGGTCATTGGTCAAATGGATAGATGGATGGATGGATGGGTGGTTGGATGGACGGATGGACATATGGATGGATGGATGGATGAATGGATGGATGGATGGATGGATGAATGGATGGATGGATGGATGGATGGATGGATGGATGGATGGATGGATGGACATGTAGATAAATGAAGAATAAGCAGAGACACAGAAGGATGAATAGATAACTCATAGGAAAGGCAGATTCCACTCACCAGCAATGGCGTCCAACTCGGTCTTGTCCACGCTTGACCCGATACCAACTGCCAGCATCTCAATCCCAGCTCCCCGCGCCGCATCAGCCTGAGTCTTTGTGTTCTGGATGTTCGGAGATTTGCCGTCTGAAAACATATTAGTGCTCCAAATGTAGATATGTGAGGCAGCGTGGTGGCATCACGCTCTCATCAATTTTTGAGCATGTAGAGTTATTGGTATCATCTTAAAGCTTGTTCATTTGTCTTTATTTGGGCGAAAAGAATTATCCATTTATCTTGAATACAAGTCAAGATATTTGCGAATGAAGAGGGTGGGGGTCACCTGTTTTCAGAGGTAAGATTAGTGAGAAAATAGCCGCCAAAGATTAGTTATTTCCTCAGCTTAAGAGTCCGTGGTAACTGGA
Organism: Aplysia californica; assembly: GCF_000002075.1. Taxonomy (NCBI): domain Eukaryota; kingdom Metazoa; phylum Mollusca; class Gastropoda; order Aplysiida; family Aplysiidae; genus Aplysia; species Aplysia californica. The sequence goes on from NW_004797351.1 coordinate 113,967, forward strand.
AATTTACATTTTGCGTGCCTTTAATCAACGTTTTTCAGAAAAACCCACACAGAAATGAGTTCTTTAATGGGCATGAAAGGTGTTGAGCCAAAAAACAAAAATTTGATAACAATTCACAAACCAGCAGAAAAATGCAAGTTTCTTCACTTTGATTATTTTGACGAGAGCCTGATTTCACCACGCTGCCTCACATATTATGTTTACGCCCCCATCGACATAGTAAAGTTAATTTAGAAGGTGAACTTCTGATCCTGCCTGTCAAGATTTACCTGGGCTGAGAGGGATACAACATCCCAGCATAAAGACCGAGATACCCGATAAAAATTCCTCCCCACAAGGAAATCGAACTCGGATCTCGTGCGTGCGAAAGCGAAGTACCTAACCCCTACACTACAGACGCCGGTATACAAACGTAGAAGGAATGATTTTGAGTGCAATGTAGTCATCTAGGTGGCATCACGAGAGAAAACGCTTCTTTTGAATAGAGATTTAAAAATAAAAGCTCTTTGTGTTGAGTTAAAATGGGGTGGGGGGTGGCATTGATTGGAAGTGCTGTGGGTATTTATAGGAAAACTAAACAGGATATCTACATGTTCCTATTTTTTCTCAAAGTGATAGTCAAAGTAGAGTAAGTGTTGACGGGGGCTAAAATGAAAAATGAGAGGATGGGTTGTTGAAGTAAATATTTTCAGATTTGTGACTATATTTGTTGTTGTATATGTGTGCATATGTATAGATGTGAGTACTCGAAAGAATAACACCCCTAGTCGAGAATCGAACTCACGTCTTCTGCAACAGCCAAAAAGAAAAGACTTAACTGCTACCCTAGAATTAGGAAGATAAACTAGAGCTTTAGAGAACAAGGAAAAAAGAAAACGAGAATGGGGTCATAATGTGTTGCCTGGCCCTTAATACGGGGTTCCCACTACGGCTGGGATCGGCCGATCGCCCCGACTCGATCGCCTCAAAAACAAACGTGTTTCATTTCAATTTCGGACGATCGAGTCGGGCGATCGGTTCTATCCACCCATAGTGGGCACCCCGTATTAGAATCATTGGCCTGACCTGTAATGACGATGCCGATCCTCGGCACACCAGATCGCGCGCCCATGGTGGCTGAGAACATCTGTTCCCTCATGTATTGGATGGCTTTTCCTGTCCTGGTGCCGCCCCCTAGGTATGGGATCTTATCAATTGCCCCGAGCGCAGAAAGTCTGGAGACGAGACGAAATATGATATTCTATCAGGGGTGTATTTGTAGAGTCATCAGCTAGCTATGTTTAAGTGCTGAGTCTACTGCAGTGACTATATTATGTCAGTTTGAGTTGTTCTCTCTCTCTCTTTCTTTCTCTCTCTCTCTCTCTCTCTCTCTCT
>NW_004797351.1:116307-117444 GCF_000002075.1 Aplysia californica
GGGTGAAATATACAGATCATGCAAACAGACTCAATTTCGGTACTAAGCAGATAAGGATTTAGTACTGCGATCCTTAAAGTTTTCGGCAGTTCAAAAGTTGTTTTTACTAACCAATATAAATTCCCTGATTCCAATTTCCAATATTTGTATGCATTCATTTGCGAAAAAAAACTAAACGGATAGGTGAACGCGTTTGCTGTCCCATCTTATCAACAGGAATACACTCGTGCATTTGCTTATACTTTATAGATAATTATAGATAATTAAAGAACAGGGTGTGCCTTGAGTTGGTGTTCTTTTTTCAGTCTTCTTTCATGTTATACTCTTTAACATTTTTAACTTCACACTTCATATTAAAGGCAATAATTTGATTAATACTTAACGAATCTATCTGAAAATTTCAGATAAGACAGTGCAGTCGTTTTACAGCAAGGGAAATACGTGGGATGCAAAGTTAAGAATGTTTTTAATCTTCAATTTTTAACTTATAGTTGTCAGGGTCAAAATGAAAAGTGACAGCTTTCAGTAACGTGTGATGACACCTCACGTTGTCACATCTTCACATCGTCGACGCATGGACGGGATGAATCGAGTTATTGTCTAGTGAGGGATGATATTCCACTCTTCAATTAAGGCTTAATCTAACTGAGCAAAGGGTACGGGGCTGGCCTGGTATTGCCCGAATGTCGCGATCTAAAATGTCCAGCAAATGCTTAATTGGATTCGAATTTGGTTAAAAGCGCTGGCCATGGGTGCAGGAGAGGAATGTTGCTAGTTTTGAGAAATTGATTAGTCACAGCAGCCTTATGAGCAGGTGCATTATCATGCATGAATACTTGTCCATGGGCTTGATTTTGAAAGAAAAGTACATTTGGCTCGAGAACTGGGTAGATTTAGCATTGGCCCTCACACGCGACGCTGTGCCCAGTAAAGTCTGTGCTGGATGTGAAGGGGCTGCAGTTTTATGCGACAAACTAGGCCCTTTAGCTCTAAGGTTCCTATGTTTCAAATGAAGAAGAACAATCAGGACAAAGATCGAACTGTCATTTCTAAGTCTTTTCGACTCATCTTAGGCCTTTGTTTGCCCGTTGAACAATTGATTTCTCAAGCGTTGCGTTAGGATGAATGAGTCCCCCC
>NW_004797351.1:119507-123316 GCF_000002075.1 Aplysia californica
GAAGAGGAGGAGGAAGAGGGGGATAAGGGAGAGAAGGGGGATGAGTAGGAGGAAGGTAAGAAGGAGGAGGAGGAAGACGAGGAAGACGAGGAAGACGAAGAAAGAAAAATAGGGGGAGAAGTGGGGAGGAGGAGTGTGTTGAAGTAGAGTAGTGAGGAGAGGGGGGGTGGACGAAGATGAGAGGGGCATGTAGAAGGACAAGAAATAGTTTTGGGGTAGGATGAGCAGCAACAGAAACATTTGAAAGAAGTGGTGAAGGGAGGAGGAGGAGGAGGAGGAGGAGGAGGAGGAGGAGGAGGAGGAGGAGGAGGAGGAGGAGGAGGAGGAGGAGGAGGAGGAGGAAGGAGAGGAGGAAGTGGGTATGAAGGAAGAGGAGGAGGAGGAGGAGGAAGAGGGGGATAAGGGAGAGAACGGGGATGAGTAGGAGGAAGGTAAGAAGGAGGAGGAGGAAGACGATGGGAGGATGAAAGGGGGAGATGAGTTTGGATGAGGGTGGATTTTACGAGACAGAAGGATAATTGTGAGGAGCAACAGGTGGAAGAGAAGGAGGAGGAGGAGGAGGAGGAGGAGGAGGAGGAGGAGGAGGAGGAGGAGGAGGAGGAGGAGGAGGAGGAGGAGGAGGAGGAGGTAGGACGGCTTTTAGCAGTAAGTGAGATAACAGCGAAAAGCAACAAAAAGAGGAGGAAGGGGGCCCCATAGTTTTACTATGAGAGGGCAAAAAATAACACTTGAGTGATACTGCGTGTCGTAAGAAGTGACTTAAAAGGCTTAGATCTGGTCTCCAGACTGCGGAGGGCCAACTACCTGACCCTGTAAGTGGGTGGTTGGCAGGTGTTCTGATGTGGTCTGCTTCTTTTTTCCTGTCAAACATCTATCGTCCTTATCTCCTCTTCTTCTTTTTTTTATGTTTGTTACTCTCTTGTAACACCTCTAATCTTCTGGCGCTCATATAACTTTATGCAGTTGCGAGCACCGTAAAACCTCTACTAAAACGAAAACTCTCCTCCTTTTTTATGTTTGTTACTCTCTTGTAACACCTCTAATCTTCTGGCGCTCATATAACCTTATGCAGTTGCAAGCGCCGTAAAACCTCTACTAAAACAACTGACCCTGTAAAAACTTTACAGCAACAACAAAAACAACAACAACAACAACAACAACAACAACAACAACAACAACAACAACAACAACGACGACAACAACAACAACAACAACAACAACAACAGCAACAACATCCGGAAACGCCACAGACTCAGGTAAAACAAAAAGCTGACCTGTGGCCGGTTAGATCGTCCTCCGTTGGCGGCGGAGAAGCCTGTGGTGGCCGCCATCTTCATGGCCGCAGCGGCGTCCGATGTACCGCCGGAGTAGGACAGGCTGTTGATGTTGTTGGTGACCTGTTGAACACACACACGTTTATAGTGAATGTTTGTTGCTGTCGTTGTTTCTGTTGTTGTTGTTTCTGTAGTTGTTGTTGTATTTGTTGTTGTAGTAGTTGTTGTAGTTGTCGTTGTTGTAATTGTTGCTGTTGTTGTTGTTATTGCTGTTGTTGTTGTTGTTGTTGTTGTTGTTGTTGTTGCTGCTGTTGTTGTTGTTGTTGTTGTTATTGTTTGTTAGTGTTGTTGTTTGTTGCATTTGTTGTTGTTGTTGTTGTGTAGTGGTGTTAATTGTTGTTGTTTACTGGTGTTGATGTTGTTGGTTACCTGGGAAACACGGCACGTTTGTTTGTTGGCACATCAATTACGCCTTTTGTTTGTTGTTTGGTGAGGGGTGGTGCTGGTGCTGGTGGCGGTGGTGTTGTTGTCTATTTTGTGATACTTGATGGTGTAGAGGGAGGGCCTTGATGGGGATGGTGTTGGTGACGGAACCGAAATGTTTGGTCCGACAACCAGCAACAAAATGAGGGGGGGGGGGGGTCTTTGCCCTTGACCTTTTAGAGCGTTGCTAAATCAGGGATTCGTTGATAAATTTTTATTTTTTATTTTTGAATAGAACTTGCCAAGATAGGTGAACTTGGGTCTCAGGATTACCTGTGCGAAGTTTTGTGACCCCTGCAACAAAGTGGTCCCCATGTGGGCGCCATTGCCGTAGGTGACAAAACCAATGCGGTAGTCGGCAGGTGCGACGTTCCAGTACTCCACCAAATTCGTCATCCAGGACTTCATCTGGTCAAACTGGGCCGAGCTCACCCGGTCACTGCTGTCCACCACGAAGATGATGTCAGATCCTGGGTCTGGAAGAAAGGGAGGGGGGCAGTGAGTACATTGTAGTTCGAATTTGTTTCAAAGGTTTTACGCATTCATCAACACGATTTAGAACGTTGAGAGGAAAAGGAACTGAACTTTATGACAGTCAACACAATGAACGAAACCTGAGCTGTTTAAGAGGACTAACAATAGGAAGGAATGACGTACCACATTCGTCGTTGTCTGTTGCAGGACTGAAGAAGAAAAAGTAGAAGAAGCGAAAGGGTGGTGAGGGGGAGTGGGTGAAGAGAAAGCAGAAGTAAACCAAGAATTAATTACTTAAAGATCTTGAACAGATGGAAGGAGGTGAAAGATCACGGTGATACATGATGAGCATCCGAGCAGAGGGTGAGTAGCAAACCATGACCACCAATGTCTGTTTCATGTGAGGAAGACAGAGGTATTCTACCTCGACTCAGAATGCTTCGGCCAACGCAGTTATATTCTTTCAGTAAAATGAGAATCATTTCAAAGAGTATCTTCAGGGATACGTAGGTTGAGCATAATATTTTAAAAAATAATGAAAATGTCACTTTTTTCTATTCTGGAGAAGAGATATTGTATGTTTCACTATGGCTTGTATAATGTCCAATGTGTTTCACAAAATGAAGTCAAAACAATAGCATGCTTACTGTCACGAGATGTAGAGCCATTTTATTAGTTTGTTCTTTTGTTTTTTGTTTTTGGGGGAGGTTTTCGTTGGGTTTATCGTTGTTGTTATTGTTGTTGTTGCTGTTGTTGTTGCTGTTGTTGTTGTTGTGTGTGTGTGTGTGTGTGTGTATGTGTGTGTGTGTGTGTGTGTGTGTGTGTGTGTGTGTGTGTGTGTGTGTGTGTGTGTGTGTGTGTGTGTGTGTGTGTGTGTGGTAGCCTATCCTTTCGAAATGCTTGGAGCCCCGAAGAGCGTGCTCTTCGCCAGGACCACCTCATCTGTTGTTGCCGTTGTTGTTGTTGTTGTAGTTTTGCGTTTTTGTTGTTGTTTATTTGTTTCAGGGGATTGGGGGCGCTTTTTGGTATGCGTTACTAGATTTCACCAGGACGCACTTCAATTACCGCCAATCTAAGAGTGGTTTGGACCACTTTGCTCGGTGTATCTGGCTTCAAAGACATTACAGTTTTTAAGATCCTCAAACTAGCAGGTCCAAGGTCGTGACGTTCATCGCCTGACAGTATTGAGTTAAAACGTTTCAGGAAGGACTATGATCATTTTGGCCCTACTAAGATTCGAACTCTTGACCTCCGCCTATTGCCAAAGTCAAACCATCAACTGCTATTCAGTGAGTGGGGAGTTTGGACATAAGGAATAGATTTCCTCTACATGTCTGATGTGTAAACCAACAAATTTTAGAAAAAACAATCATTTTCTGCTTTCATCTAACATAATATTTTGCTCACATACCCAAGTGCCAATTGGGCACTCACCCACGCGCGCCCACGCACACACACACACACACACACACACACACACACACACACACACGCGCGCGCGCGCGCGCTATGCACACACGTGCTAACTCACACATATGGTGACGTGGTGTGTATAGATGGGTACAGGAATACATAACT
>NW_004797351.1:123416-125626 GCF_000002075.1 Aplysia californica
ATGTTGTTGGTGACCTGTTGAACACACACACGTTTATAGTGAATGTTTGTTGCTGTCGTTGTTTCTGTTGTTGTTGTTTCTGTAGTTGTTGTTGTATTTGTTGTTGTAGTTGTTGTTGTAGTTGTCGTTGTTGTAATTGTTGCTGTTGTTGTTGTTATTGCTGTTGTTGTTGTTGTTGTTGTTGTTGTTGTTGTTGCTGCTGTTGTTGTTGTTGTTGTTGTTATTGTTTGTTAGTGTTGTTGTTTGTTGCATTTGTTGTTGTTGTTGTTGTGTAGTGGTGTTAATGTTGTTGTTTACTGGTGTTGATGTTGTTGGTTACCTGGGAAACACGCACGTTTGTTTGTTGGCACATCAATTACGCCTTTGTTGTTGTTGGTGGGGGTGGTGCTGGTGCTGGTGGCGGTGGTGTTGTTGTCTATTTTGTGATACTTGATGGTGTAGAGGGAGGGCCTTGATGGGGATGGTGTTGGTGACGGAACCGAAATGTTTGGTCCGACAACCAGCAACAAAATGAGGGGGTCTTTGCCCTTGACCTTTTAGAGCGTTGCTAAATCAGGGATTCGTTGATAAATTTTTATTTTTTATTTTTGAATAGAACTTGCCAAGATAGGTGAACTTGGGTCTCAGGATTACCTGTGCGAAGTTTTGTGACCCCTGCAACAAAGTGGTCCCCATGTGGGCGCCATTGCCGTAGGTGACAAAACCAATGCGGTAGTCGGCAGGTGCGACGTTCCAGTACTCCACCAAATTCGTCATCCAGGACTTCATCTGGTCAAACTGGGCCGAGCTCACCCGGTCACTGCTGTCCACCACGAAGATGATGTCAGATCCTGGGTCTGGAAGAAAGGGAGGGGGGCAGTGAGTACATTGTAGTTCGAATTTGTTTCAAAGGTTTTACGCATTCATCAACACGATTTAGACCGTTGAGAGGAAAAGGAACTGAACTTTATGACAGTCAACACAATGAACGAAACCTGAGCTGTTTAAGAGGACTAACAATAGGAAGGAATGAAGTACCACATTCGTCGTTGTCTGTTGCAGGACTGAAGAAGAAAAAGTAGAAGAAGCGAAAGGGTGGCGAGGGGGAGTGGGTGAAGAGAAAGCAGAAGTAAACCAAGAATTAATTACTTAAAGATCTTGAACAGATGGAAGGAGGTGAAAGATCACGGTGATACATGATGAGCATCCGAGCAGAGGGTGAGTAGCAAACCATGACCACCAATGTCTGTTTCATGTGAGGAAGACAGAGGTATTCTACCTCGACTCTGAATGCTTCGGCCAACGCAGTTATATTCTTTCAGTAAAATGAGAATCATTTCAAAGAGTATCTTCAGGGATACGTAGGTTGAGCATAATATTTTTAAAAATAACGAAAATATCACTTTTTCTATTCTGGAGAAGAGATATTGTATGTTTCACTATGGCTTGTATAATGTCCAATGTGTTTCACAAAATGAAGTCAAAATGAAGGCATGCTTACTGTCACGAGATGTAGAGCCATTTTATTTGTTTGTTCTTTTGTTTTTTGTTTTTGGGGGAGGTTTTCGTTGGGTTTGTCGTTGTTGTTATTGTTGTTGTTGCTGTTGTTGTTGCTGTTATTGTTGTTGTTGTTGTAGTTGTTGTGTTTGGTAGCCTATCCGTTCGAAATGTTTGGAGCCCCGAAGAGCGTGCTCTTTGCCAGGACCACCTCATCTGTTGTTGTCGTTGTTGTTGTTGTTGTAGTTTTGCGTTTTTGTTGTTGTTTATTTGTTTCAGGGGATTGGGGGCGCTTTTTAGTATGCGTTACTGGATTTCACCAGGACGCACTTCAATTACCGCCAATCTAAGAGTCGTTTTGACCACTTTGCTCGGTGTATCTGGCTTCAAAGACATAACAGTTTTTAAGACCCTCAAACTAGCAGGTCGAAGGTCGTGACGTTCATCGCCTGAGAGTATTGAGGAAAAACGTTTCAGGAAGGACTATGATCATTTTGGTCCTACTAAGATTCGAACTCTTGACCTCCGCCTATTGCCAAAGTCAAACTATCAACTGCTATTCAGTAGCTGGGGAGTTTGGACATAAGGAATAGATTTCCTCTACATGTCTAATGTAATTTGTAAACCAACAAATTTTAGAAAAAAACAATCATTTTCTGCTTTCATCTAACATAATATTTTGCTCACATACCCAAGTGCCAATTGGGCACTCACCCACGCGCGCCCACGCACAC
>NW_004797351.1:125741-129466 GCF_000002075.1 Aplysia californica
CACACACACACACACACACACACACACGCGCGCGCGCGCGCGCTATGCACACACGTGCTAACTCACACATATGGTGACGTGGTGTGTATAGATGGGTACAGGAATACATAACTAAATACGGCACTTTTAAAGGATTAAACTGCGTTCATTTCTGTTCGGTTTGTGCCGGTGGTTGGAGGACGCCTCTGGCAGGTCCTATTTCTTACTTTCCCCACAAAATTGTTTTTGTTTTTTTGTTTTTTGTTGCCGTGGGGGTTATTTTAAGTGTTTGTTTTGGCGCTCGCAACTGCACAAGGTCATATGGGCGCGCGGGACACGCAAAATTTTCAGATGGTAGGAAAGTTTGAATTCTGTCCGGGTGGTGACCAAAGCCTACTCTTATCGATTTTGGACCACAAAGGATCTTTAACGTGCGCAACTGGCCTACGGGGCCTCCGAGAGTTTTCGCCCTTGTCCGAGAAGGCTAGGTGTAGATCTTTCCTACCATAAAATCAGGGGTGTAGCTGAAAGATAGCAGTAAGAAGGAGCCAAGGAGTAGCAGTACACAGGCTGCAGAATGAGTCAGGAGCCCAGAGGAGGGGGGCAAAGGAGGTGACTTTCCCCCTTTTGTTTCTTTCTGTCTGTCTGTCTGTCTGTCTGTCTGTCTTATTTCCCAGCGCTAAATGACCATAATTGTCCCGATGTGTGCTTCTCTTTACTCAAGCAAACAATTAATCGTTTGTTCGCTTGCCTGTGGGTGTTTTGTTTTGTTTTGTTTTTTGTTGTTGTTTTAGGGAGGGGGTGGGGGTCTGTTTTTTAAGACTTTTTAATTTTTTAATCATTTTTTAAGTGCAGGTTGATTGCACTGTCGGCCGAAAACTCTTGCTATGTAGATAAGACTTTGCAATTTGCATACCGCACAGTTTCAGATTTCCAAATCAATGCTTCTTGCATGTAAAGTAAGTCGTAGTGCCCCTGTTTTAAAGAAAATTGTCGTCAATCTGAGATTATTTAAGGACTTTCTGAAGGGCTAAACGTCAGTGCACACTGCCAATCCGATTCACTTGAACTGAATCGGGGCCAGTCAAATTTTCCTCCATGGAGAGACAAAAGCTGCCAATAAAAACGATTCGATTTGCGATTTGAAAACCAAATTAAATATGTTGGATTTTTAAAGGTCACAATTGAATTCATTTCTGCTCGGTCGAATAGTGCCAAAATGGTTGCTTTTTCCCGTCCATGAAGGAAAAATCTGACGGGCCCCGACCGAATCAAAATAAATTTAATTAGCAGTGTGAACTCAGCATAAAGTCAAACTTTGAAAATTGAAAGATTTGCACCAATCTGCCTGTCTTTATGAATCACTGCTGCTCTACAATCTCGGCTGGCCATCTATATTGAGACGGATACATTTTATCTCTGCGTAACTTACACTTATGCATTAATTGTTGGTGTTTTTTGTCGGGGGGCGGGGGGGTTTCAGTACAACGTGAGTGTTGAAAAATGAAACAGCAGTTACATGTCTAGACTTATAGTTAGTGTTTATGCGCTAACTATGAATGGTAAAAATGTGGCAGCTCGAACTAGAGTAGCACTTTATTTCTTTGTAGGGTTGAAGTGGGAGGGTGGGGGGGGGGCATCTTTCTTGGTTTGTTTGTTTGTTTTTGTTGGGGTTTTTTTTTTTTTGGTTGGGGGGGGTTTGGTATTTTGTGCTCAGGAGTCACCATCATCACCATCATCATCATCATCATTATCAGCAGCAGCAGCAGCAGCAGCAGCAGCACCACCACCACCACCACCACCATAATCATTATTGCCGAGCCGTAGGAAACATATGAAAACTAGGATTTTGTCATATTTATATCAGGACCATTACTTGAAAGACAAACTTGGGAAAAATTGGGGATTGTCAAGAAGCACCAGGGTAAAAATGTGTTAAAAACCAATCCAATATTTTACAGAAATGCCACACAAAGAAACCTTTTTTTCTGGGGGGGGGGGAGTCTCTGTAGGACGTTTCATACATTTGTCCGAGTCGATTTAATGATCAGGCGTTATCAAGAAGTACACATAACTATTTAAAAAAAACAACGTAAGAACTCTTGCTCGTGTTTGAGTAAGAAATCATGTATAATAGGGAGCATTTACTTATTCTTCATTTTCTTTGCTTTTTTTTTTTAGGGGAGGGCTTTTTTTTTTTTACAGTCTTGCCATCTGATATTTAGAGGTATGAATTGGAGTTCCTATTACCTTTAAAAAAAATTGATTTAAGCTCTTATCTATCTTTTTGAGCTATCTCTTTACGTATCTATGTATCTATGTATCCATATATATGAATGTACATAAATGTGTAAGCGTGTTCGAATCTGTCTATCCATTTATCTATCTATATATCTATCTATCAATCTGCCTACCTACCTATCGAACTACATCAGTCTACGTACTATAGTGATTGAAAAGGGTACACTTCTGTAGAAAGGGAACATGCACGTGCGTGCAAGCAGAGAGGCACATAAGATTAAAAACATATTCGAGTGCTCACTCAGACAGACAGACAGACAGACAGACAGATAGACAGACAGACAGACAGACAGACAGACAGACAGACAGACAGACAGACAGACAGAAGGAGAAGGGGAGAGAGGAAGAGCACACACAGACACAAACACATACTCACAATGACATATTCAAATACTTACTTGTTTGAGCGAAGACATTTGGAAATAGGACAAAAAGAGCCCCAATACAACAGAAGGCAGGGATTTGTTTGAAACTTGTCATTGTTATGTTTTGAAAGCTGTGACTGCGTCCAAAAATTTCGAAAAAAATCGACTTGAAGTATCAATCACACATTCCTTCACGGCTGGTCACAGCAGCGGTCTTTTGCTGCCGCACCAGAAAGAACAAGAAGAAAACGAAACAAGATCTTTTCAAGATGGAGGCTCGCAAGAAGTCGAAGAATTTATAGTAAGAAGGATGTCACGTGATATCCGGTCCCGAGGACAAAACCCGTCTGTTTTGGTGTCTGCTATTACATTTTTATCTTTCTCTGCAAAAGGAAGGCTAAACCAGCTTTCTTATATTTATCTATCTCCTGTCCGCTTTCTGTTAGGGAAGAACTCCTGAATATTTTTTAAGACACGGCAGCGTCAATTGTAGATTGACAGAGGCGCTTTGCGTTTCAAGCGGTAATTTCATTTTTGTGTGTTCAAGACTAAAGATAAGAACTGCCATCATATCGCTACACATGTTTCATTCACAGTGCTATTTGTAAGAAAAACAGCAGCCACAAAGACGCATTTCACGTAGGGTGAAAATATTTTTTTTTAAATCTGTTGCTGCCTGGCCATTTCTCCACAAAGGACGCTGCGACAAAAAGACACCCCGGGCCAGAATGTTGTGTTCACGCATGCGTAGAAGTACTACTTTATTCCCAGGATTGTCTGTCCTCATTATCTGTCGCAATTAGTTATGAACCAGGCTCATATAGCTGAAAGTTACATCCAAATGTATATCGTGATTCCCGACAATTTGAAAGCAAAATGACTGATCGAGGGAACCAAGTGGTTGACAAAACAATAGCAATTACAGTCCGTAGGCTCTACTAAGACATCCCTTAACGATAACTTGACAAAACAGTAGCAATTACAGTCCGTAGGCTCTACTAAGACATCCCTTAACGATAACTTGACAAAACAGTAGCAATTACAGTCCGTAGGCTCTACTAAGACATCCCTTAACGATAA
>NW_004797351.1:130252-138709 GCF_000002075.1 Aplysia californica
GAGAGAGAGAGAGAGAGAGAGAAAGAGAAAAGGAAGAAGAGACCATACGTGCAAATGAGCACATTGAATAATGAGTGTCTGAAAGAGAAAATAAAAGGTAAGTTACATCATCATAGAAAGAATAAAGAAAGAAAGACTGGTAGTGAGAAAGAAAAAAAAAGACAGAGCGTCTCTCACATAGAGAAATGGAATTTATTCATGTGTAATATGTCACGTTGACCTTAGCAACATCCGCTTCAGTAATGATAAAATGGTCACTTCTTTTTCGAAGTGCTTCCGTGACGTCTTTATCTATGCATATCTATTTCCAAAGTGGAGCTTTTGTACGGGAGAATGCGTGTTGGTTTGAGAGTTATGTGTGTGAATGTACGTATGTATGTTTGTGTATGTGTGTGCACGCGCAGGTGTGTGTGCACGCGCAGGTGTGTGTGTGAGTGTGCGTGTGTATGTGTGGGTGTGCGTGTGTGTGTGTGTCTGTCTGTATGTATGTATGTCACAATGTACATTCTGCATTATTCAGTGCTTAGAACATCCAAGGGATTAGGCGCTACATTATATCTTTTATATCTTATTCCTTTTTTAATTAATTCCATTGCACTTAGTGGCACACATTTTACTGAGTTTTAACTCTGCTGAGCTGGCATACATTTAATTGAGCTTTAACTCCGCTGAGCTATGAAGCGGATGGCATCACTTTGAATCCTCAGTGAGTGGTGCGTTTATGAACGTCTATTGTATGTGGAATTTTCGAGGCAGTCCACCTACTTGGCTTGGTTCTATCGGAGATTGACTTGTAATTTGGAGACGCTGTCTTTTGAATAGGCTTTCAATGTTGAAAATGGGGCTAGGGGCCTGAATCCTACTCACAATAGCATTGCACTGCGCAAAGAAGTTTAACTTGCCTAGTTCATTTAGGTACACAACCTACTTTCCAAAGTCCCTTAGCCACAAGCCACAAACATCTTTATCCTCAGCAGATCTAAATCACCGTAAGATCATTTTAAGAAGAGCCGCATCACTAAACAAAATTATCAACTCTTACTGAAATTAGCTCTCAAGGGAAATATCGTAAATTTTGCTTTATGTTAAATGCGGTGCACAATTGTTCAGCATCCTCCCCATTTTCCAAAATCTACATAGAATCTAAGGGTGGCAGGAATTCTGGCTCAAGTACTCATTGTTTCTGATTCGGTGATTTTAACTTTGCATGATACAATGTATAGTCCGCTAGTAGAATTACTATTAATTAAGGACCGTTCACAAAGGACGTCAAGTTTTGTCAACTTTTCACCGACCCCCTCTGAACTGACGTTTAAGACAAAGGTTTATAAAAAGGCGGAAAAAATGCTTCGTGACCATAGCCACCCGCTGACATCGGAATTTCAACTATCGCCCAGCAGTAAACGATATATTTCCAAAAAAGCAAGTACAGACAGATATAGAAATTCATTCGTACCAACTGCAGTGAGGTTATTGAACGCACAGTGCTACAAATGAAACAGAGAGAGAGAGAGAGAGAGAGAGAGAGAGAGAGAGAGAGAGAGAGAGAGAAAGAGAATGTTTTACGGAGCGAGTTGTCCCAGCACATGGGACATATATTTACTTGGCCTAATGTCCTGTCTTGTTGTGCGTTTGCGTGAGTGCACCTTAAGGACTAACCTTTGTAACGTCAACTGTCATTGTTAACGACCAAGACAAATTTCTCCCTGCGAGATGAATAAAGATTGTCATTTGTGAACGGCCCCTTACCATGATTTACTAGATCTAGTTGACAGATGTCTTTGTCAAAGTGAAAGGACCTTTCAGTCGAACTTATCTAATGCTCCTTCATTCGAAGGGATGATCATCTTTGTGTTAAGAGATGACACACGTATATATGGGTTCGAATAATAATATTGAGAAGGATTTATTCACATTTAAAAGTTTTCTATCAACGTATCACAACTACCCTAATGAATTCTTCTTTGTGTTTGACATGGCACAGTTGCTTTTTACCCTGAAGAAACAAAAGAAAAGATGCAGTTGAATGTCATTCGTGGACATAACAATATCAAATCCCACATGCAAACTGCATGAATCTTCCCTGTTCCCCTCGTACTCAAGCCTATCACGTGATCATACATATTGATCCTCCGAACAACCTGCACGAAATAAATAACGTTTTTCCTTGTTAGAGGTTTGACGATCCACGCTGTCTTCCCGGTGTTCTTTACTAGGTGGTATTGTATAATCTATAGCTTACATTTAGACGTTCTGATAATTGTGTCAAGATCTTTGTATAATCACAACGACCTGGTCCGACGGCCTGTCAAGCGGTCGAACTGGTCGTGATTTAATTTGAATGCTGTAGATTTGTAAGCGGAGATTTTATTAAAGTTTAAGTCTTTTTTCCTGCACACTGAACTGGCATGTTTTCCTTCTCTCGCCTTAGTAGCCTTCAATTCTAGCGGATTTTACTTATTCTACCCTTTTCATTCGATGATGCACTTAAGGCCTCCACCTTAGATCACCACCAGACCCTATCTTTTGTTACGTTCTCAAGGAGACTTGATTCTTCCATCTCTCTTAATCTAGATGTCGACTGTCCTTCTCCGTGCCACCTTAGGTCTTCCATTTGTACGTTAGTTTTTGTTGTCCCGAAGTAGCTAGGACTCCTCGCAGGGTAGCTCAATGTCTGTTTGAGTATGTAAGTCAGTTAGTTAGTACTCAGTTCAGCTTTATAGAGCTTTGTTGTTTGTTTGTTGTTTATTTCCTTGGGATTCGTGAGAGCTAATGGGACGGATTCATTCAGCGTATCACATTGGAGTGGTGTATGCTGTAATATTTTTCATTTCTTAAACAGCTGTTCCTGGAGCATTATTATTGTTTCAAATTAGGAGTATACTTCCCTCTGGTGAAGATGATTTGGTTTTCCCAAACTTTGTATCAGATAGATACCCAACCCTCCCCCATTTACAGTCTCTTCCGTTGCAGACCCACCAAAGTATACATGGGTCCACTGGTCGTCTGGGTATCTGGTATTTCTCAAGTGTCAGTGATTTTTCTTTCAGGCTTTCTGCTTTATATTTTGAGTACTTCTGAAGAGGTCGTAGGGAGTCAGTCTCATTTACAATGCTAAGAGGGGGAAGGGAGACGGTTACATTTATAATCAATTAGGAAGTGCAGATATGTATTCCAGTAGTTAAGAGTATTGGAAACCAACAGGGAAAAGAAAACAAGGAAGACCAACTGGAAGCTATGGGTGCACAATAAGGGATGAGGCAATCACCCAGGGTCTGGATTTGCCGAAATTGGAGGACGTGGTCAGGGACAGACAAGCGTGGGGTCAACTTCTCTCCGCCTTATGTACCTGGCGGTATAGGGAGAGAGTATGTAAGTAAGTAAGTTGTGAGTCTTTTCAAAGGCTTTGAAGTCATACGCAAGTGTGAGACATCTCATACATGTACTGTGATCGACACTTCAGTTGCAAAGTGACAAAATCACTTTTCAGAGCAAAAATGATACCATAACATTACATGTGCTGTCAAGTTACAAAACTCTCAAGTGTATTAATAAGAAGAACGAAACAATATTCACATTGCAGGTCAAAGCAACAATAACGTCGTTTCAAATTCAAAATCTATTGTAGCCAATATTGAGGTTTACATAAGAATGCGATTATCACATTTTCTTATACAACAACTAGAAGCCAATGTGAAAAATTGTAATTGTTAGGAAATGCTTTCTACTCCACATGTGATGCTTTTTAACGTCTTACGAAAACTGTCGTTCATTTTGTAATAAACCAGAATGTTGGCAGAGGCGTTCACTGTCTGAAGAACAAAGACACCGACGTTGCCAAGGATAAACTCGTTGCTGTAGCGACCCCCGAAAGTAATCCCAGGAATAATTCTCTGAACGTATACGAACCCGATCCGGAAGGCATTGCAGATGAGAGAAATGATAGCAAGTGCTGTAACCGTTTTGACCACCCTCAGATTCTTTACCGTCATATTGTCCTGACCTTGACCTTGACTTCTTTCATTTCGTTCCTGGTGCTGTTTGCCTGTCACTTTAGCATCGCTGTGTTCATGTGTGATTTCCATGTTGTTTTTTAAGTGAGTATCTCCTTTTCGTTTGTCTTCAAGCATGTTTCCAAGCGCGGCAGTCTCTTTGCGACGTCTAAACTTTGATGACCGTTTCAAAGCCATCACCATGACGTAAGTGGAAACAAGGACAATGAGCTCGTACAGAGTAGACATTGTGATGTGGATCAACATGTTCAGATACAGCTCAACGACACGTCTGTACTCAGCAACCCACATAAATACACGAGTTCTATTAAATGCAGGGTCCCAGCGACTTTCTAGACGACTGCTCGTGAAATGTGGTAAGTACGCAGCTACTGTGAAAAGCCACAGAGATGAGACGACGATGACAGCTCTTCTGAAAGTGAAGAGTTCTTTAAACTTGAGCGGCAAGGCCACGCAGAGACAGCGCTCTAGGGCCACGAAAGCAAGCACAGATTGTGAAATATCGTAGAACAAGGCACTGAGATAGCTTATGACGAAGACGAAGGCAAACGGGTCGATGACCGTATCGATGCGCCAGTGAATCAGGAGGTTATGGATGTAATGAATACTTCCACACAGGACGCTCACCAGATCGGACAGGGTCAAGGCCAGCAAGCAGACGGACACACATTCGTTAACGCCTTGTCGCAGGAAGACAAGTCCGTTGATCGAGTTTGCGACTATTCCTAACAGTGAGGCTGGGGTGGCGATGAGAAGGGACACGTAGAAAACCACCAACTCACGGTCCTCATTGCTAATAGTACTCATCTCTATCTTATCTCTCTCTCTCTCTCTCTCTCTCTCTCTCTCTCTCTCTCTCTCTCTCTCTCTCTCTCTCTCTCTTTCAAACTTCTCCACCCTCTCTTCTCCACCTTCCTCTCTCTCTCTCTCTCTCTCTCTCTCTCTCTCTCTCTCTCTCTCTCTCTCTCTCTCTCTCTCTCTCTCTCTCTCTCTCTCTCTCCTCCTCCTCCTCCTCCTCCTCCTCCTCCTCCTCCTCCTCCTCTCTCTTTCTTCTCTCTCTCTCTCTTTCTCTCTCTCTCTCTCTCTCTCTCTCTCTCTCTCTCTCTCTCTTTCTCTCTCTCTCTCTTTCTCTCTATCTCTCTGGCGTCTATCTTAGTAAAGAAGATCTATCTTTTCTGCAGCTAGATATGACTTTCCTCGGGGACTGAGGTTCGACCATTCACGACGCTTACAAATCTGACAGAGAAAACAACTTCTTCAACTTGAGGCTCTCATGATGTACACCTTGGGGAAGGCTGCAAGCGTTAAACAGGGTTTTTTTCCGAAAGATACACGTTGGGAGTATGATATTATTATAGTAATATGAGGAATAACTGATGCGCGCTTTTGTAGCTCAAAGGCGCCTCAAATGGTGAATGTAAACAATATAGGTCAATATTTCTACCCATTAATTACTTCGCCGTCACAATAAAAGGTCTACTTTCACAGGAGAGGGTGTTTTCCTGTAGGTCTATTATTTTCCCGCATGCTTAAGAATATCGGAAGGGGGGGGGGGGAGATTCCACACCTGAAGGATAAGAGAACTCTTGCAAGTGTTTACGTCCACAATAGTGTCGATCTGTACTACTGGATCAATTATCTTTGGGGATTCTAGGGATATTAAACCGACACTGCAGTACAATCAAACAGGTTGCAATTCGTACCTATCATTCAAGTTTGTTTATTTTTCTTTCTTCCATGCTTTAACTTCCTAAAGCTGCAGAGAAGGAAATTTAAACTACTCGGTATGAACAAATTTTCCTTTCACTTCACACGAACAGTTGGGGAAATTGCCGATGTGTTCTCCTTTCTAATCGTTAACTTTGGCTTCCGATTATTATCCCATTAAAAGCGATACGTCTCCACTTTCAGCTTAAAAGCCTCGTACAAATGTCAGGGTTTCTTTATGGTGGTGTGAATAGATAATTATACATACTGGCGGTGATCAATAGGCTCGATGCATCTTCAATTGTAGCCTATTTGTCTTACGATTAGAATTTTAATTTGCACAAGACAAAGTAAGGTGCCCCTGCAGTTACGTCGTACGACAAATAATTGTCAGTAAACCAAATAACTTTTCTCAGTGCAGTAGACCGTGTGTGCAACGAAACTACATGATGAAGTAATGAATACAACCCCGGAGTGACTAAAGTGAGGAAATGGGGGAAATGTTCTGATAATTTAAGACTATTTTTTCGATATCAAAAGTGGTTTTCAGTTATTTTCAAACACATTGTCCAAAAGTGTAATAAATTTGGTGTCCTGAGGCTTATTTTAAGATGGTTATCGTCTCAATTTGAAATCGACTTCAGCAAAATTCCTTCAAACTTTAGTGAATAGGCTACCTCCTAATCTGTTGCCCGTAAAATGTTTGAAGCTGTGTATTAGGCTCTGGAATAGTCGAATTAGCCGGTTAATGTGTGTATTTGAAAGAAAATTAGTAAGGCAAGGTTTTGAGAGGGATGGTTTAGTCACCCCAGTGTCCATTGACATGGCGGAGTTGACGAAGGCACCCTGAGCTTGTGACGGCGTCGGGACTCTGATATTTTGTACTTTTCGTGCACTCATTTTATAAGTAGAAGAGATATATTTTATTGTTTAACATATCAGGAACATATTATGGGACAGATACACACATGTGAGTTTACCTTTCAGGATCGAAATTGGGCGGTAAATTTGTTCATTTTTAGCAAAAATCTCGCCATAGACCTATATTTGGTTACGATATAGCTACCTGTTCAACTATCAGGACCTTTTGATCTTACTGTCACGTTTCAAAAAATGAAACCAGTGACTTGACAAGTTGCAATGAATGCTGAATAAAATAGTTTCGGACCTACGGTATCAGTCGTCATTTTTACGTAGTTTTAGTTTTTCTTGTTTGCTTGTTTTGTTGGGGGGGTGGGGGGGGTTTTTTGTTGTTTTTTTGTGTGTTTTTTTTTTTTGCTTTGCTTTTTGCTTCTATGTTTGTTTGTTTGTTTGTTTCTTTGTTTGTTTCTTTGTTTGTTTCTTTGATTTTGTGTCTTTTTTCAGACCGATTATACATTATAGAGACAACATGCCGCGAAGCTACAAACCGAAGCCTGGGGCACAATAAACTTCTGAATTTGTTCTCCAAAAAGCAAATGACGAACATTTTGCTGGAACTTCTCAAAAGAGCGGATGTACAAAGGACGAAATCACACGCTCAGTGCTTCAAAGATCTTAAACTAAACCTGAAGGCTGCAGTGAAAGTCGACCATCTCCTGGAGGCTAGACTGTTCTGTCACACCATCATAAAAGGGCCATCGTAGAGCATTCCTTTTCATTTCAGAATAGGGTTTATGTCACCCTACATCTGCGCATGGTGGTCAAGAGAATTCTTGGCAAGGACCGTGTTACAGTCTCGATGTTCAAAGACAATGTGCCTTGGGAAGACTGGGCATATAAACGTTTATGAGCAGCTACCAAACCAGGACCAAAACTTGATGGCGAGATTTCGTTCATGGAGGATTTTGAATAAACAGCTAATCCTCAACAGACTTCTATGAGATCCCCTAAGATAGAAAAGGAAAAAAAGGAAAAGAGAGAGTGGGGGGGGGGGAATAATGCTGTTACCAGTACTGGTACTTCTGTTTTGCAGGCATTCTGGAATCATCTCTATGAAATGCGATTATTATTTGGTGATCCACGACCGCGTGCAAAGAGACCTCGTCCCAAAAAGATCGATTTGGTTCCCGGGAAGAGCATTGATGGTGATCCTGAAGCAGTGCCATCTGCATCGGTCTGTTTTTGTTTTGTTGGGATCTTTTTTTTCGTAATAGTTATACGGCACTTGCAACACAATAAGGTCATCTAAGTGCAGAAGATTAGATGTGTTACAAGAGAGTAACAAACGCAAAAAAGAAGGAAGAGAGATAAAGACTATAGTTGTTTGATAGGAAAGAAGAAGCAACCCACACCAGAGCACCACATTGGTCTCTGGAGAGGGCAGACCGGTACAACCAAATAAATGATGAAGAGCTTCCACAACAGAAATGTCTCTCCTCAGACTTGGATACATTTGATTAATCTGACACTAAAGGGGGGTCTAAGACTAGTTTTGAAAACCAGAGGAAAACCCGGAACCATTTTGAAGACTTCGTTGAACCTTTTGAACGGTACAATAGATCTGGTACGGTAATGGCTGATCGACATTGAACATGTCCATTTGTGTGTGGTATTGTTTTTGTTTTGCTTTTGCTTTTTTTTTTTTTTGTTTTTGTGTGTTTTTTTTTTGGGGGGGGGTGTTTGTTTGTTTGTTCGGGGTTGTGTTTTTTTTTGTTAGGGGTTTTTTTATGACAGGGATACATTGCAACCTAAATTCGTTTGCTAATTAAGTTCTAATTACCGAAACCTCAAATGTAAGAATTCATCAGTTGGATTT
>NW_004797351.1:140560-195073 GCF_000002075.1 Aplysia californica
GATGATGATGATGATGATGATGATGATGATGATGATGATGACAGAAATGGTGTCGAAACAATTTGGATTGTGAATTTTTTTTTTAATTATCTGAACCCCGCTCCCTTTTTTAAACATACATGTACTTCAATTAATCATAATGTAGGAGGCCATCTGGCTCAACCGTGTTTGCAAGGCCCACCTCAGGCAGAGCAGGTTACAGCCTCTCAGCAGACAGATGAAGATACCATGTGTACGTCATCATCGAATGCCAGATCAGCGACAGGCATCAGCGATCATGGCTCTCCAATACGCTCCATTCATTCTTTGACAAGGATGCTCTCAAACAAAGCTATATTATCCTGCTCTTTCCCTGTCATCTGTCAGTTTAGGCTCTCCAAGTAAGTTGCTCTGTGTCTGCTCCTGTCTTGTTTACCTTCAATTTCGCCAGGGAGAGCTAAATGGTCAAGGCCTTCATGTCTTCCCAGGGTTCCTAGAAACTCTGTCTTTTCCAATTAAAGAGTAGTTTTCCAAAACTGGGTAAGTCAATTTTGACATGCGCCTGGGTTCTCCACGATATCACAAACATACACAAAAGCATTAAATATTCATGTGCACAAAATAGTACATAGACTGGTCATGTATATATTATAAACGTGTGAGGCATCGTGGTGAAATCAGACGCTTGTCAAAATTGACTTACAGAGTTTTGGAAAACCACGCTTCAATTTTTTTTAATCAGTGGAGATACATGTACTCGGAAAAAAAATTATCCAAGAGAGGATTGATCTCGTCTTCTACGTGTAAGACTGCATTTTGTAAACGAAGTGGCTAGCCGTACTTCCTGCAAGTCTAGCCGTACTTAGGTTAGGCTCTTTTGGCGCAACCTGCTGAGTACACAGATCTTATTAGATCTAGTAATTATTCAGGTTTTAAATACATGCATATTAGTTAGGCACCTTTTGGTTTCGTCTGAAATAGAAATATTTTAGGTATTGCAAACTAAAATTGGATTTACAATTCATGAATCCAGTTTAGCCGTTTTTAGGTTAGGTCCGATTGACCAAAACCTTATGAGTACACAGGTGTTATTTGTAATCATTCAGGTTCAAAATACATGCACTGTCAGTCAGGCACCTTTTGGTTTCGTCTAAAATACTAATATTTTAGGTATTGCAAACTAAAAAATTATTTACAATTCAGTAGGCCAATGTTTTGCTGTTCATCAGTCTAGTCATCATTAGTAATCACGGCTAACCTAGCAGTCTAGCCGTCATTAACGTACAGCTGGCCTGTCAGTCCAGACGTACTAGTCTTGCAGTCCAGCCGTCATTACGTACGGCTAGCCTCTTCCCTATCATTTCGTTATCATTACACAATGCGCACAGGTAGATCTAATCATCAAAACCTGCAGAAGCGAGTGCACAAATAACCCCAAGCATGTTTTCAGCACGTGATGTATTCGGTCATAAAAATACGCATGTCGCTGCACAATTGACATGCGCAACAAAAAAAGTCGAACCTGCTGTGCCAAAAGATGTAAACAGTAACAGACTGTAACAGTTGGAACAAGGGCGGAAATTACAACTGAGGATAAAAGACGCGCACTAAGGGATGGGACGGGGTAGGTGGGGGTTCTTTTTTTTTTAAAGAATAAGCACCGGAAATAGATAACAGACAGCATGGCGGAGGCTGGAACTTTCGTCATAGATACGCATATTATTATCTCAGAATATTATCTGCCAATGCCAAAAGGTTTTTATGCGCTTAAAGCATGATATTTGTCAAACTTTGAAAACAAGGGTCAGAATGTGCTCCTGGATGTTCAGATCAGATCTAAATATAGAATGGAACGAGTTCACCAAGAACCATCATTATGTTTCCAGACCAGAATGTTACCAAATGCATGTACTGTCAGTTGAGTAGTTGAGTAAAGTGAAGAACATTACGGGCACATTATCAGTCATTTGGGGTTGGGGGGGGGGGGTTAATAAGAAACAGTATTGTAAATGCTGTAGATCTAAATGTCTGCGCCCCCACCACCACCCCTCCCAACAGACATAGTTTAGATCGTTTAAGGGGCGGGTTATTTCGACGTTGCCCGTCAGGGCCAACCCCGGCTGAATGTGATACGTCCCCAGAAGAGAGACGGGGATACAAGATATAAAAATGTCAGCACTCGGGAATCGAGCCCGCGTCTCCGGCATGCAACAGCAAAAGGCCTAACAATTACTCCAAAGACGAGGGTGAAAAGGCTGAGGGAAACAGACAGAAACAGCAAAGAAAAAAAGAACAAAATGTAGGACTTCCCAGAGGTGGCCCCCATCCACTGGCTACAATAACAAATTATTATATCTCAGGTCATGCGACCTTTCCAACACAACAAGGTCATTTGAGAGGTGGTCCGTCCTGAACTCCCACTAAGCGTATGCGGTGTTCACACATTCAGGAGTAGAGTCGACGAGCAATTCCCGATAAGATAATGCCATATTCGCGTTAATCGTAACGACCATCTGGCCATGATGGTTGACATGATTGTGTCAGTGAGCACTCGCGGAGACGCTCGCCGAGCAGTAATTTAGGACGGCGAGCATCTACCACCTAGAACGCTCAGATCATCAACCCTTGTTAAACCTTAAATAAATAACAAATCATACGGCCAACGCTCTTTTTCATATTTTGGCCCACTTGTTTGGAATAGGCTTCCAAAAACTATCAGAGAAGCAGAAAATCTAGAGATATTTAAGAAAAAACTAAAAGCATTTCAATTTTCATCATATTTCGATTAGACAGAATCCATCCAAGCTGTAGATCGTCGTGAGTTTGTATGCGCGTATGTTCGTATGTGTAATGTCTATGTGTGTGTGGGTGCGTGCGTGCGTGCGTGAATATGTGTGTGCACGCGTATGTAATACTATGCGCCTATAAATTGGATTTGTAATTCCATAATATGTTTCATGTTGAGCGCATAGAAGAGTATTGCATAAATGGATATGCGCTATATAAATGCAATCCATTATTATTATTAATATTATCTCGCAGAGCGTCTCGCCGAGCGTCTCGCCGAGCAATTAGTTTGAATCCTGGCCGCTTGCAGAGCCAAGAAACGTAGCGGCCGAGTAAAATTTCACTCGCCGACAAACTGCCGACCATGCTGACCATCTTGCCCACCCGTCGCTGAGTTAGCCGGCGAGCAATGTTATAATAAATAAAGTGGAGGGCAAAATGTTTGTCCATTCCTTCGACATGTCTCATATGACACAGACGATGGATGCGCACTTCACGCATACATATGGTGCCCTTGCTGTTGTGCTTGTGCAAGAAGAGGAGAAGAGGAGGAAGAGGAGGAGGACCTGTTGGATTAGACCTTTGCTAATAAGAACACCCCTGTACGGAAAGTTTGAAAAGCTGACGGCTGAACTGTAAGTTGAAGATGTGGCATCCTTCAGGAACTTCCTCAGAGTTTCTCCAGAGTTTTTCCAAGAACTACAGGAGAAAATTCGCCCCACCGTCCACGAAGCATACACTGTCTGGACGAAGTCACTGGAACCACCGGAGATGCAGATCTTGTAGTAGAAGACATTCCGGGCTCTTCTTCAGAAGCAGCAGGAGCGGGACTGGGACGGAGCAGCAGCAGAAGTATCCAGAAGGCTCATGAAGGTAGGCTGGACAGCACAGGGCTTGGCACATATGAATAAGGATTTGGTTTGTGCAGACGGGTATCTGGAGAAGGTGGAGCATCAGCAGCAGAAGGTGGAGCATCATCATCATCAGCAGCAGCAGCAGCAGCAGCAGCCGCAGCCCTCCGCGTAGACTTCTTCGGAGGCATAGTCACGTTAGTAGATTGTCGATTTGTAGATAATGGCAGGGACAGTGTGCTGTCAGTTTATATGGTAGGAGCGCGAAGGTCGCCGTGTCACAGCACATGCTCGTCGTGTCAAGTTTTACAAGCCGTGTTTGAGTAAATCAAGACTCTTCGTGCAAGATTTTTACACGGCAAGCAATCGTTTAACCCGCAGAGTATGAAATTGAACACTGCTACCATTCAGATCTCGTCGGCGTCTCACTGTCACTCGGCAACGTATGCAACTTTGGACGCCGAGCTATTTCTGACACTCCCCGAGTCCTCCCCGGATTTTCCCCCAAGTGAGTTATTGACTCGACGACTCAATTTTCGCTCGGCAAAAATTTTTAGCATGTTTGAACATTTCGGCAAGCTTCCCGTGTAATAATTTCACAAGGAGAGCATGAAATATCACTTGGGGAGGGAGGTCGATTGCTCGACGAAATGTGTCCAGAATAGCCCCGACCTGCTGGACATAGAAATTTTGTCTTACTCGGCTTCATTACTCCTTATGTGTGAACACCGCATGATGGAGTCGATCTCCTGTACACTTCCTAAAGCCATCTTTAAAAAAAAACAATTTCTTTATATAGACTTATCATTAGAATAGATAAAGTCCAACATATGCCAAAATTACTGTCATCCAGTGTTGAGAACTCATTGTTTGACTAAGTAAACAGAAGCATCAATAACGGTCATTTCGTGCTAGGAATGAAATAGCAAAACGGACAGACAGAAACAATAAAAGAAGAGAAAAGAAGTAGGACTTATCAGTAGCACCCCCCCCCCCCAAACCACCCGCTTAGTGCTTGAAAAAAAACTCAAAAACCACGGGGGGGGGGGGGGGGGGTATTAGTTTTTAAAGTAATGTTTGAGTAAGAAGAAGCAATGTAGTTTAGTTTTAGTGTTTTACGGCACTTGCAACACAATAAGGTCATATAAGTGCCGAAGATTAGGTGTTACAAAAGAGTAACAAACACAAAAAAAGAAGGGGAGATAAAGACGATAGATGTTCAATAGGAAAGAAGGAGCAAACTACACCGGAGCACCCGCCAACCACCCACAAGCAATGTAGTCCCAGGAAAAGCAAGGCAGACACGAACAACAAAGGTTGGCAAAGAGTGTTGCCCTCCTACCATCTGTTCGAAAAAAAACAAGATGATAAACAGACTAAGAAGAGATACACACGTTTATAAAATATATTGTAACACTTTGTTTTCAATAAAAACCGTTTAATTTTTTTTTCATACAGTAAAAACCAACAATAACCAAAAAAAACAGATCTAAAGAAAAAGTAGAAACATATGACATAATTATGGATATCTATCAAATAAGTTTTCTTTTGAAAGGGCAGAGGAAATAAAACTATATCTTTCAAAAAATATAAACACAGAATTATAAATACAGAATACATTCTTTTAAAATCAAAACACTCTTCAGAATCTCTGCTCAAGTTCTACAAGGTAAAAAACCACACTCAAAGATGGACGCACAACTAAAAATCAACATGTACCCAGAAATCCTATACATGTATACCTATTCAAAAGACTCCATTTCTAATCCTTCATTAACCAGTCTTAGAATTTACTTTTCACTTTCCATCAACTAAGGTCCTTTTTTTCCCTATACAGTATTTACTGATTTTGGAACCCATACACCAATTCTGAATTGATTTTACTAGAGTTCTTTTCTTTTTTTTGTACAGTACAGGTTTTATGCCCTTTTCAACATTTGAGATTATTTAACCCTTTCCGTACGCCCTGGGGTCATTTTGTACCCCCATGGTCGTATTGTTCACATTTTAGAATACTTCTAGTACGAAGATCTTTTTGAAACTTTCAGTATTTCTTAAAAAATCATTTTGACAGACTGCTATGCAAAGCATACAAATCTGATTAACGAGTAAATTTCCTCTTTGGAAATTGGTGGTACAGAGTTTCCCACATCGTATGAATATGATAGTAAAACATGACGTACGGATAGGGATAAGAGGATCAACTTCCGAATATAACATCCATCTCTAACATGACCAAGCCAAATGGGTGCAGAGCCATAAAAAAATCTTCAAAACAACCAAAGCTAAAAATGTCCCCTTAGGGATTCAAGCAAAGGCCATACGCTCCATAGTCGAGCTTGATACCAACTGAGCTACAAGTGACAATGCGCCCACTGGAGTCCTAACAAACATAATATGGTACATGTATTTTAAAATATAGGCACATCTACATTCGTTAAAATCATTTAGTGCTGCATAAAAGCAAGAGAACCAGACAAAAAAGAATAAGGAGAGAGTAAAGAAGAAGAGCCTTCCGCTGCAGGGTGCCCTCCACAGTCAGAGTGTGTAAAACTGTCAACATTAAAGTAGTCACTAAAAATATAGAATCTGGGTTGAAAGGATGGCTAAATATGCTAACAATAATTATTTCTAAAACAATTTTTTTAAAGTCTACTGCTGCTGCCTAATCTGAACCTCTTTCACAAAGATAGGAAAGAGCAAGTGCAAGGGGCATACCAAAAGTTTTTTACCTGACCATGAAGGAATATAGGTAGAAGTAGAAGGCTAAAATTGGGGTGAAAGCCAACAATCATCTTCCTAGAATTAAGGGAAATTTTGGGAAATTTCCAATTACTGGTTTTACCACCAGCGCACTGTGAGTGAATGGGGGTATGTTGTTCTCCAGTTTCAACAAACAAATGAAGAAAATTGAGCACAGGGCAGTAATAACATTTTGTTCTTGCAAGGCAAGCAACAGCAGGATATTTTTACGAATAAGCATGCCGAATATGGAACTGATTGCCCAACCTATGCTGTGATGAAATTTTGGTGTAAAAAATTCAAAGCAGATTTGTGGGCATTAGAGGGCTGGTTTCCTGACAGACAGAGGGTCCTCTACTCTCAAGGTCTTTAGAAGGTCATACACTGATGACAAAAATGTGTAACTGAGGGAGGCGACAACATAGAGAAAGACTAAGCTTAGTGCCAAATTTCAGCTTTCTACCTTTATTCCTTCATGGTCAGGTAAAAAAACTTTTGGTATGCCCCTTGTGTAATGATATTATGTGTACTGATTAGCCAACTATTATGCAGAACCCCAAAACTGATAAAATTTTGCTTGACATTGAGCCAGAAGCTCTACTCTATAAAGTAACTAAAGGGGTCGCGCCTCCTCCAGGGCTGCAGTGAAAAATTGTGGAAATGGTATAGGTTTAACGTCCCTTTCAACACTAATAGGTCATTTAAGAGGGGGGGACCTTCAAGTGTAAAGTCCATCTCCGAAAGGATCGAACTATGTGGGGAATTCGTGTAAAGTGCCTTTTCCAAGGACACAATGTCGGATCGAGCAGAGGCTCGAACCCCCGAACCTGCAATCTCACAATTACGAGTTGAGTAGCCTAACCACTGGGCTACCAACGTCACTTGAGGTGCAGTGGATCTATCTACCATTCTTAAACCCATCTCAGGGATGAATGTGTACAAAGTGATTCTACAACATTATCTATCATGCCTAGGACAAAGAAAGAGATGACTGTGTGTAAAACGCATTCTACATAATTATTCATCATAGCCAGGACAAAGAACCATGTACACAACACATATTTCAGGAACGCAAAGCAAATGGTTGTGAAATCAAGACACACATTGTGTGTAAAAGAAGGATGAGTTTCTTTACAGGAGACAAGTGCGGCTGGTAGAGCTTGGAATATCACCACAGTCAAAACGCACACTATCGCACACTATTGTCCCATTACTAAAATGCCAAAAGGCACGTTTATCCCTCTTGACAGCCACATGGTTTCATAACCACACAAGAACAAAGGGGAACTCCAGAAAACAGATACTGATATGGATCCAAAATACTGTATATCGTCACTTATAGGACACAGTTTTTTATCTAAATGTCAGGACTTCAAAATCCCCTGGCGTCTTATCCCTGAGATATGAAGTTAGACCCCAAAGACCCATTGGGGTCTAACCAAGGGAACAAACTCACAATTTCGTGTGACTTTTTTTTAAAGCAGCAGTTTCTACACCCACATCCACACTTTTTAGATCACTTAAAAAGCTTGCTTCGACCCTGCATGTCAGGGCCAACCCAAGTTGAAAGGAAAACAACATCCCAGTAGAAAGACCAATTTGCAGTTCTTAATTAAAATTCTCCACGTAAGGGAATCAAATCAAGGTCATCAGTGTGCCGTGACGAAGAGCCTGACAGCTACTTCACACACCCACTAATATTTAGGCAACTTGTACGACTGGGATAATGCGAATGAGATTAACGAAAATAACACGATATCAGCAACACTTTCCAGCCACCTTACTAAATGTGACAATGAGGAGTTCTGATTTTTACAGTTTTCAATGACACTTTTATAGTTTTTATCTTTTAATATACTTTAGTTTTCTGGAAGTGAAAAAGACAACATTTAGGTGATGTTTGCATCTTAACCCTATCCGTACATCATGTTTTACTATCATATCTATACCACGTGGGGAACTCAGAGCCATCACTTTCTAAAGAGGACATTTTTCATTAATCCGATCCGTTCGCTTTGCATAGCAGTCTGTCAAAATGATTTTTTGAGAAATACTGAAAGTTTCAAAGAGATCTTCGCACTTGAAGTATTCTAAAAGGTGAAGAATACAACTCCTGGGTAACAAAATGATCCCAAGCATACGGACAGGGTTAACTGATACACATAGATCTACAATTTGTCTTTCAAGTTTACCTGCATCTTATTCACGAGTGCGTCCTATAAGCGATGATACGTGGTAAATAAAAATCAATAAACAATATTATAAGATACAAAAAAATTATAATAATTGTAGATGATTGACACCCCCAATTCAATGACACAATTTAGATAATTTAGGAACCAGTTACAAGATACAAAAGCACCAGCTCCGCAAAACCCAGAAAAAAAACCTCTCATAACTGCAAGTCTGTCTCCATGGTACAGACTTTAAACCCCAGAATACACAAACACTATTATGTTCTTCATTTATAGCCCAAAAACAGTAACATGAAGGTAAGATATTCTGTTGAATTCTATTGAGTATTTTGCTAGAGTGTATCTCACACAGGGATGTTGCTTCCTGAAACAAGAACAAGAACAAGAACAAGATCTCACACAGCCCAGGCCTGACAGACAGGGTTGATGCAGAACACTTCTAAAATTACTTTTTTTTCCCTCTTTTTTTTTTTGGGGGGGGGGGGGGGCATGTTTCAACAAAAACTCAAAATTTGTAATAATGACTGAGTATTGCAAAAGGTTCAGGCAAACATTCATTACTGTAGTTCAACTCTTTTCTAGAAATAGATTAGATACCAGTACATGTAGTCAAAGGATGGAACACTTGGCTGCCCAACAGGACACCGGGCAGAAATAAAAATAGATGTATGCCTGGAATGAAGCGAAAACACTGAACGTCACTAGTACTTGAACATGGAATTTTCACATGCTGATTACATAATAACGACCAATTGACAACAACTGTCAGCTAATAAATAACATGTATAATCTGATTTGGGAAGCAAAGGATAACAAAAACACATTTTACTTCTACTTCCCACAAACTATGTTTGGTGTTATTACTGTTATAAGAAAATCTGGTTGGAACAATTTTTTCACATTTCCATGATTGCCCTTTCATTTGATCTTGCTGCTTTTCCTGAGGTTTCTTAGCATTTAACATCATCTGGCTATTCTCATGCCTTCTCTTTCCTGATATGTTTCCAGGTCAAATATAATCCCTACTACATACACGAAAGGCAATATTTTTAAGGGGGAAAATTTCATTTCCTGGGAGCCCACACAGTTTTGAAGTCACATATTAAGACCCGCCAATCACTCCATGACCAAAAGTAGGGAGATTTTCCTCGGATTACTCCCTCAAAAATCTTAATTGGAGGAGAAAAATTAGATTCTTTAGAATCTAAGAAGAAACATGTAAAAAAACATGTAATGCAAATACACACAAATAAAAATATGTACAATGTATTTTCATGCCATTTACAATAATTTGCACAAATATTGCTAATAACCCTGTGTATTTCCACAGCATTTACGGTCATTTTTTTTTTTTATAGTAGAGGGTTTTACGGCGCTCGCAACTGCATAAGGTCATATGAGCGCCAAGGGGTGGGTGTCAACAGAAAAGTCTTTACAGGGAAATAGATTTAGACTGCTCACCTCTCTAGCTTCAACAGCACAAGGTCTGCTTCGATTATCAAGGCCCCCAAAAATAGCAGGTCACAAGAGAGTGACAAACATACAAAAGAAGTAGAGGAAAATGACAATAGTAAGGATCAGGAAAGAAAAAGCAGCAGTTCCCTGTTGTAGATCAGGCACAGTAATGAGTGTGACATGAATAAGCCCATTTACAATTCTTCTGTGCTTGAACGAGAAATGTCCCCCCTTAAGACCCTACAGTCAGTGGCACTACCCCGGGGGGCTTTCGGTCATTTGCTTACGACTGATGGGAATTGAATCTGAGAAAAAAATTGGATTTAATGCAAACCAGATCCAGGTTCTTTAATAGGCAATTTTTTTAAATGAGTGAGCTTCAGAGCACTTGGCAGGTCAGCATATTCCAGTCAGACAAGATGGCAAGTCTTAGAACTCAGTCCTTCTTGAACTTTCAACTGAACATTTCGAATAGTTTTATAGGGGGTTTTTTCTTCAGATCAAATGTACACATAAGAAATGCAAATGCCACATAGCTAGATCAGATGCCACATAAAAAGTCCAAATATCCAATAGGACATTCTAGGGCATGATTGTGCCTAGCAAGTTCAAATGTAAAAAAAGCAAATTTAAATGTAACACAAAAGGAAATTCAAAAGCCGCATAGCAAAAGCAAATATACCCCAAACATATATCTTTATTATTATTACTCAGCGTGAACTACAAAAGCGGCATCCCTTGCATGAGTCTAAAAGACTCACAGACCTGCCTAGAAAGAAGAGCTCTTGCATTCGAACACCTTGACAAATTGTAATGCTTCCTAAGGAGCTATGGACCAGAGTCAACACAGACAGATCAGCTGAGGATGCAGTTCGGAATTAAGGGGCAGGAATAATAATATACATCAAATTCCCAAAAGGAGAGGAAGTCAAAGCAATCCTTGCAGTTGGCTCTCTGCTACTAACTACAAAGCTGAAATAGCTGCTCTGAAAACTGCAGCCACTTGAGTCACATCCGACCCATGCTCCTTTCACAACATGGTCTGACTCACAGACGCCCTTTCCGTACTAGATGTAAACCCCTCAATCAAACAGAGACAGTGAGCTAAAGAACCTGACAACAACAATTGCAAGCTCAGCAAAAACCACAGTTGTGCTACAGTGGATACCATCTCACTGAAACTTTTTTGTGAATGAATCAGCTGATTCTTTAGCAAAAAAAAAGGGTCTCGATACAAGCAACTTGAAAAAAGGACTAGCCAATATCTTCATCAAAAGGGGGCTGCAAGCAAAAAAGAAGGAGCAACACCTGCACTACAACCAGGATGACCCCTACTACCTCCTCACCGGTCAAGAGCTGGTTATTCTGTTCAGACTTAGAACAGTGCACAACTGACTGAAACACCACCTCTACACGAAGTTCAAGGTCGGGAATTCAGAGCAGTGTTAGTGCGGAACAGGCAACCAAACAGTGAACCACCTGTTACAAGCTTGCCTAATGTTTGAGGCACTTAGAAGGAAATATTGGCTCAACTGTAAGCAGAGAGACCATAAACTGTAAGGGGGGGGGGGGCCCTGAAGGACCTGCGGCCAACAACAGCCTTTGCCAAGGAGAAAGAAGACTCAGCGTAAGCAGCATGTGCTCAAACTGAGTTGACAACATATAAAATTACATCAACATAATGACACGGTAAAAGCTACGAGCAAATGAATCAGTCAGAGAGCAGATTTGCTGTTCTTTACTCGACTTGAGGACAACAAACATGCCCACGACATACTAAAAAATTTATAAAGCAGACAAAACCCGCCTGTATGAGTCTTGCAATACATGTAATAAGGATTATTACCTCAATTTGTCCTGTTTTTTTGGGCACCACTGCCTACCAAATCATCTGCAGAGCACAAGCAAATAGTGCTGTCTCTCTCACTCCCGTGGTCGTAAGAGGAAAGAAAAGCTGTTACCTTGAGGGTTTGAAATAACAGGATGGGAGCAGGTGTGGCCCCACAAGGTGCAGTAGGAGGAACCCAGGAACCCACTGGTGTGTGGTAAACGCTATGCTCCTCACTAATACGCCCCTACTCTCCCTTGAGTGGGTGTCTAATCTGCCTAACACCTCTACTAAACTTTACCCTCCGTGGCTGAGAAGGAACCAGCCAGTTTGAGAATGTCTGGATGCAAGGATGGATCGAGCAGAATGCCTGACTTACCCTCTGGCCGAGGACCTTTTAGTAAAGGTACAACAACGACCCAGGACATAACAAACCAATGGCTTTCCAACTTGGCCGAAACCTCATGCAAGTGTAGACAAATATAGCCAGTAGCCATTGGTGGCAGGGAATGGGCAACGTGAACCCTACCGGAACTTCACAGTCACAGGGAAGTTAGGTCATCCAGCCTCATGATGTTGTTATCGATCCAGAATGAAAACCCTTGTACCCCCTATCTTCAACAAGCATGGCCTCTTCTCAGGGTGGGCAGGCAGTCCTCAGACAACCCAGTCCTCAATGCCATGACAAAATTTCAAGCGAGCTTGGACGTCGCCTCGTTACGCTGGATCGATGACAACAACATCATTAAAGTAACCAGACATCAATATGCAGCATGTCTGATGCAGAACATTCAGCGATATGAATTTGTCTTCATTGATGAGGCTGGGATCCACCTATGGACACAGGAACCAAATCCCACAATGACATTTTCTGCCAGTGCTGAGGGTGGCCTAGTCTATCACTACTTACAAAAATGGGAAATAACAGCTGAGTGTTTCAATCAGTTCTTCCAAGACATTGCATACCCTTCGAATAATCCGCACAACGAAGTACGCTTTGTATGCAAGAACACTTGTGCACACTACTGCACACACGCAAACTGTGAATGTCAACCTCCCAAAGGGATTCAAAGTAAATTATCTTCCTCCCTGTTCACCTTTTCTTAACATTTGTGAGAACACTTTCTCAATTTGGAAAAACAAGAGACTAATAAATGCCCATTCAGCATATTCACCAAAAAATTTGACAATGACCATCGCTGTAAGTAATGTCAGTGGTCCCATATTCCATGAACTCTGAAGGAGGAACAACAGGTGACCTGTGGGGGATGCATTTTTCGCCATAGATAATGCACATGCTCATAACCACAGGCAAGCAGTCAACCTACAATTGCCTTCAACATTTTAATCTCTGTTTTTTGCCTTCTTTTTCCCCATTTCTAAAGATCTGCGAAAATGCAAATACAGCATGGAAGGCACAAACAAAAGAAACAAAGAACGAAGTTTGCCACCAGCTCCTGAATCAGCACTACGAAGAAATGATGACAACCCTCACCCAAATCACGGAACAAGGAGTCAAAGTGGCTACAGCTCCAAGGATGCAAGCTTCTTTTAGGAGTGGGCAAGCATACTAGATTTTGCCTGCCTGCCTGCTTTGGGAGACAAGACATTTTCATGAGATTTCAAGTTTTCCTATATTTCATATGCTGGGGACGTATGAGTGAAGTGGGAGTATTTATTTGTTTATTATTGTTATTTGCTACAGTGAAGCAATAAGTAGTTAACCATACTATACGCTTCGAACCAACTCATGAAGTCAGTGTCTCTTCTGGAGGAGGAGGAGTGGAGAACTTATTGTTTTGAAACCTTTTACACTTGCAATGTCACACTTGTTTCTGCATTCATTCACATCTGAACGCACCGTATGCAGTTTTGCACTTTCTATGTTCACATTTGAAATTGCATGTCACATTTAGTCTTCCTATGTCACATTTCACCTAACAGTACTAACAATGTCACATTTCAACTTGTTATGTTCACATTTGAAGGAGAAATACTTTATTAGGACTTTTTATGATGTCATATGCATATCTGGATTTCTTAGGTGCAATCTGGTCTTTCTATGAGGCATTTGAATCAGTTATGTGTATACTAGATCTGAAAAAAATATGAAACCTACTGCACCACAGAAACCAAGGTAGTTTAATCCTTGGAAAGTTGCTGTAGTTAAAGTGCAGTTTACAAATTATTAAGAGTCAGAATGACAACAGCAATTAAAATTCACAACAAACACACAAAGGATGACAGCAACACAATAGAGATGCAAATCAAACAGCACCCACCTCTTCACTTTGACTAGAGCAGGGGTCACCAAACATTTACAAAAAGGGCCAGATATCTGAGTCTGAGAAAATGCTAGGCACTGGCCAGCTAACTATTTTGTTCAACGCAATACACTAAATATATAAAGAATAAAGACACCCACGCTAATGCTTTATCAGATAACATAAATTTAAAAATGTTTTAATAAAACAACAAAAAAGACAACAGATACGCATATTTATCAAAAGGGTTCAAAAGTAACACTGTAATAAAATAGTGATTAAGCACTTTGTGCGTACTTCGCACTTCTTCAAAACCTTTCCCACAAATTTGGTGACATGGTGGTGGGCCAGATGAACTGACCTCTCAGACTGCATGTGATCCCCCAGGCCATAGTTCGGTGACCCCTGAACTAGAGCATCCACAAACCACCTGCAGCACCGTAAGAGAAACAACAATACTGGCAAAATGGACAGATATTGCCGACTCCCTCTTTCAAAAGCAACTCCTAAAACACACAGAAAAATCTATGCATGAAAGCAACATTAAAAATAATACTATAGTCAAGAATATTTTACCACAGGCATCAGAAATAACACTAAAAAAGACTTTGTTATTGAGTAGAAGTTGCCAAAACTACTTTTCAATCCTCAAAAAAAAACCAGCATATACTTTTAAAATTCCAGCACAGCAATAAAGCATAAATTCATCACAATATCAAATCTACATCATATATATAGTTTTATCACAGCAAATCTCACAGCTCAGCATACATGCATATTCCACACTAATAGCCCGACACTCTTCAAAACCTCACAAAAGAATATACTCATATCACATTTCAGATGAAAAAAATACATATTTTAATCCATTGTCAGCAAATTATAATATACTCGCAAAAAAGGAATAATTAGGAGTGAAAATTAACGTTAACTCTTTGGGTGGTAAGCGCGACATAAGTCACGCCGAGCCGACTCTAGACCCACTCTGAGCGGCAAGCACGACATTTGTCACGCCAGTACCTCTAGTCATAGTGTCCTCCTTTCTCACACAGCACCGTAATAGTATTATTGCAAGTTAACATCGCTTACCATTCCTTCTTATTTTGCTCAGATTCAGAATCTGGGACATATATTAGGAAGTTTAGGAAAGAAAATCTCACATCGTTTCTATACAGCATTTATTCGTTCTATTTGAGTTGTAAAAATGGCGGCCTCTAGTTCTACTGGTGATACTCGGCATCAATCTGAAGCAAAAGTACGCAATTTACTGAATGAATTAGACGATTTATTTGATGAAGACGAAAACCAGTGTGATAGAGAAGAGATCAATATACCTGTTGTAGAGGATCGCAGTATCATAGGCCGACAAGAG
The DNA here is from genome assembly GCF_000002075.1 of Aplysia californica. NCBI lineage: Eukaryota > Metazoa > Mollusca > Gastropoda > Aplysiida > Aplysiidae > Aplysia > Aplysia californica. The sequence continues at coordinate 156,034 of NW_004797351.1, forward strand.
CTTGAACAAGCTGGATCTAACAAAGTGTTTGAGGATGATGAGGAGGCTGGTTGGCAGTGTGTCCCACAACCACCTCTCATTGAACCATTTACAGGTAGATCTGAAGTTCTAATTCCAGTGAATGACAATCCTCATTGTTATGAGTTCTTCAAGTACTTTATTACTGATGATCTATTACAAGAATGGTGTGATCAAACAAATTTATTAGCCGATTCTAAAGGTGATTCTAAAGGTGATGGCACAAATGATCATTCTCCGCATGCACGAATCCTTGATTGGAAAACACTAAACTTGGACGAGATGAAAGCTTACATAGCTCTAGTCATTGCTTCGGGCCTTATAAAAAAAGATGATCTAGACAAGTATTGGTCCACTGACGGTGTGGATAAAACTTTTTTTCCCGATGCACATGTGACAAAAGGTTTGAAAATATTTGCACAAATTTGCATCTGGCAGACAATGGGGAGGATGACAAAAGCGAACCGTTGTTTAAAGTTAGACCATTTCTGAGTCATTTGAGAAGAAAGTTCATCGATGCATACACACCTTCGAAAAATCTAAGTTTCGATGAAGCCACATGTGGGTTCAAAGGCGGCCTTCAGTTTAAAGTGTACAACCCAATGAAGCCTACTAAATATGGAATCAAGATTTACGAAGTATGTGAATCCGAGTCCGGTTACCTCGTTGTATTGAACATTTACACCGGAGCAGACTTGGAGCCATCATGTCATGAGTTAGCAGAAAGAGCAGACCTAGAGGAGTGCAACATTACCACCAAATTAGTAATAGGTCTCCTTGCTGTTTATGGACTATTGAATAAAGGCCACAATGTCTATCTCGACAATTACTATACGTGTCGCCCGAACTCTTTGACGAACTCTATTTCCTCAGAACAGGAGCATCTGGCACTGTCAGGACAAACCGCAGAGGCATGCCTGAGGTAATGATAAAGAAATCAAAAATAAAACTTGATCAAGGCGAAACAATATTTCGTCAGAAAGAGCATCTATTTTCTGATAAACACATGGACAGAGAGATGTCAACATGCTGACCACCATACACGACCCAATGATGCTCACACTCTTTTTTTTTTTTTTTTGGTAAGTGTTTTATGGCGCTTGCAACTGCATAAGGGACACACCTAATATTTTCAGTTGGTAGGAAATTTTGAATTTTGCCCGGGTGGAAGCCTACTCTTATCGATTTTAGACCATCAAGGGATCTTTAACGTGCGCAACTTGCAAACGGGCCCTCCGAGATTTTTCGCCCTTGTCCGAGAAGGCTAGGTGTAGATCTTTCCTACCAGAAGATCAGGGGTGTGGCTGACAGACAGCAGTAAGGAGGAGCTAAGGAGTAGCAGTAGAAAGGCTGCAGAAAGAGTCAGGAGCCCAGAGGAGGGGGCAAAGGAGGTGAGGGGGTGGGGGCAGAAAGTGGAAATGAAAGCAGACAACAGAACATTGCTAGAGAGCAGGAAAGGAGGTGAAAGGAGACAATTTTAGAGAAGAAAATTTTTCGGTCGCTACCCGGATTCGAACCCAGGACCTTTGAATGAGAGGCCAACACCTTAACCTCTAGGCCACGAGAGCCCCCTTGCTCACACTCGACAAGAAAGATATAAATGGACAAACATTAAGAAACCAGATGTCATAGTCGAATATGTGAGGAACATGGGGGGAATTGATCTTAGTGATCAACTAATGAAAAATTATTCATGTGTTCGCCGCTCTGTCAAGTGGTGGAAAAAACTTTTCATTCATTTATTTTGTGCGACAATGTGCAACTCTTACATTTTGTACAAAAAATCTGTCACCAACCCAGTCTGCCACTATATCTTCAGAAGAATGATAGCAAAGGCATAAATTCAAGAAGCCCCTGGCAACCTGGGACCCAACAGCAGTGGAAACAAGCTGAGCAGTGAGATCCCAGAGAGGCTGAACAGAAATTTTCCTCACTGCCCAGCCTACAATGTTACGACAAAACCAGGAGCTAAACGGGCGAAACCTATGCGAGACTGTATCGTCTGCAATGCCGCAAAGTCCAGGAGAGATGGATTTAAAAGGACACAAACTTCCTGGCAATGCAAACACTGCAAAGTTCCATTTTGCTTGTCGGGCAGGCATATCACTTCAAAGCGGATTACAAACCGAGAAATTGACTATCAGCAATATTTCTCGTAAGGCAGAATAATGTGAGTACAACATCTTTTTTTACTTGCTATATGTGGTGAATATCTTAAGAGAATTCATTTCTGAATATTTTGATATATGATATATATATCTCCATCTGTTACAGTTTTTCTTTAACAATTTTTTTAAAGATAATTCCTTGATAAGTACTAAAAACCACCAAATTAATCCGCCGCTCAGAGAATGTAACTTTTCACAAAAAATCCGCCACCCAAAGAGTTAACATCATCAAAAGCCGATTATCTCAACACACTTCTCAACATGTTAGAAGAGAGTCCCAGTTACACAACATATATAACCAAAACCGTCTAGCCATGCAAGCTAGGAGAGGTCAGTTACATACATCCAAAAGACGCAAGGAGACACACAGCTAGAGGAGTACCAAAAAACATCATTTAGAGCTGACAAAAGCAAGATCACAAGAGAAATAAATGACAAATAAAAGCAAAAATTGCAAGGAATACCAGCGGCACCTTCCAGCCACCCTAAAGCAGATTATACAGTATTCACACCCGAACAAGCTTTTTTTGCTTGCTCAAAAAAATTAAAGGTGTCATCTCTGACTGACATCTGGCACACAGTGCACTCAAAACAGAAGGCAAGAGAAACGACAACATCGTATTAAAAAATAGGGGGGTTGGAGGGGGTGCTTGGACTATCAGCGAAAAATACTGAAACATTTTAACACAGTTTCAAAATTACTGGAACTTCAGGAAAATATACTAGGGTCGTTCAAGAAGTTTTGCCTCCTCTCCGATAACTTCTAAACTATTCAAGATATCTTCATGAAATTTGTACACAATTGACTTTCAATGTGTATACTCTCAAACCCCAAAAAACAAAATTATGCTATGATGTCACACCTTTATGCTATTGCTGTTTACATCATGGAAGCAAGGGTATATTGTCGCCCAAGAGAAAAGGGCGTCCAGCAAACCTATGGATGTGCGCTTAAAGCAAAGAGCTGCTATTGAGTTCCTTACTGCAGAGGGAGCTGCACCCATTGATATTCATAGAGGCGAATGAAGCTTGTCTTTGGTGAAACATGAGTAGACGTAAGTACTGTTCGAAGATGGACAAAGGAGTTCGCTGAAACCAGTCCAGCAGAGAAAGATTTGCATGACCAAGCTCATTGTGGTTGTCCCAACTCTGCCAGTGATGTTCAAAACCAGGAGGGAGAGGATGAGATCATCCAAGCATACCGGCGGATCAAAGTAAGAGATGTCAGTGAAATGCTAGGGATTTCTGTAGGGAGTGCTCAGTGTATTATCCATGATGTGTTGGGTTACAGGAAAGTGTATGCACGGTGGGTTCCCCACATGTCACCCAAGCTGAAATTGAACCGAAGTCAAGTTAGTGATGAACCCCCGGCTCGTTATACTGATGAAGGTGAAGCTGTCTTACGCCGTATAGTCACAGGAGACGAGACTTGGGTACACCATTGTAACCCAGAGAACAAAAGACAATCGAAAAAAATTAGGCACACTGGCTCACCTAGCCCCAAGAAGATCAAAGTTGTTTCATCTGCAAAGAAAGTGCTTATGACAGTGTTTTGGGACTGCGATGGTCTGATTCATATGGAATTTTTGGAACAAGGTTCCACTATCAACTCTGAACGATATGTTGAGACCCTGAGAAAACTTGGAGCATGGCTGTCACGAGTTCGGCAAGGAAAAAATGCAATTTTGCACCACGACAACGCCCGTCCACACACGAGTTGACAAACTCAAGATGCCAGGAAAAGTCTCCGATTTCAAGAGACCTTACCGTACCCATCATACAGTCCAGACCTTGCTCCATCTGACTTTTGTCTTTTTCCTAAGTTGAAGGAGTACCCCAAAAGAAAATGTTACGCAGATGATGATGAAGTTCAAAAAGATGTGCGTTGCTGGTTCAGAGGAAAACCACATTAATTTTTCGCCGACAGCATGCGACACCTTATTCGACATTGGCGGATCTGCATCAATAAAGAAGGCAACTATGTTGAAAAGTAAAGGCATTGTCCTGTAGCAGACATCCTAAGCTTTCATTTGGTGTATAACGTTTGTATGTAGCATCAGTAATAAAGAAATTATGAACTTGGAGACAAAACTTTTTGAAAGACCCTCGGAGTACCGTACAAGCAAAAAAAAGGACACAAAATTATCAGTGTCATTCCACAACCAATTTCTGGAGGTCTCCAGATAAAGCTATTATTCGAAAAAAGACATCAAAGAGCATCTTACAATACAGTTTCATTTTGTATTGGTACTTCCTTCCTAGTTTTTAACTGAAAAATCCTGAGTGCCCTTGTGAAGGATTTGATTTTGGACGTCCCTTTTCTTTAATTTTCTTAAAACTTCAAAAAATGACATGTAAGCACTTGTGGAGTGACACTGACAATATTATATGACAATTTTCTCTTCAAATTACATGTACATCAAAATCTTTCAACACACACTGGTCATATTCAAACCACATCAGTACTTCACACTGCTAACTAATCAGTTACTATAATCATGAAAGTCGAACAGCGATTCCACGGCCAGTGACAACAAAACCTGAACGAGTCCTTTCTTCGATCACCATCAACATTTCCACTTCCTTGAAAGACCAGATTTAATATTAGTAAGAGTTTTATTATGGCACTTGCAACACAATAAGGTCATATATCAGCGCCGAAGATTAGAGGTATTACAAGAGAGTAGCAAACATTTTAAAAAAGAAGGAGAGATAAGGACCACATATGTTTGATAGGAAAGAAGGAGCAAACCACACCAGAGCACCCGCCAACCACCAACCTTGTAGGCAACTAGAAGTATCAGGAGCAGAAAAGCACACTTTACAACATCATAATCAATCAGAAAGGCCCAAACTCAACAACATATATGAGTGACAAGGACAACAACAGTGCAAACTGAGCTACAGACAGCAAGGGACAATCATAAACTTAGATTTGGTGACCAAATTTTAAAAAGATCAAATTTAAAAAAAAAGAACTTAAAATTTGAGTATTTGACAGAAAAACACCTCCAGGGCAGGAGCATAGCCTGCAGCTGAACAGAGGTTACTTAATCACCCTCCCAACAAGACGTTCAGCCACATAAAAACAGAAGAGCAACACGTCATAAAATTTACTTGCAAATAGATGAGTAGGAAGTTTCTGTTGCATTACATTTTTACACATTATATAATGTTTCAAGCATAATAGTCTATATCAAGACTGTACAAAAAGCACCTTGTTAAAAGCATTACATAATATATAAAGTTACAAGAAGCTTAAACGAGAGAGGAACAAAAGGCAAAATGGAATCAAAAGAAGTCAAGCCCTAAAACCTATCTGTGAATGTGTACATGGAATAGTAGTCTCTTACTCATCTATTTGCAATCAAGTCACCCATCTTCTAGTTCTAGTGGCTTTATAAGAAGAGTATTTCAACAATTCGTTGTTCTTCTTTCATTCAACAGTTCTTTGACTCACAGTACTCAAACTGTGCCTGGGACAGCTGGTCAAGCATGGACCTGGCCATCATGCCGGGGCACAACCCAGTGACGAACTGGAATGGGGGCGGGGCATGGTGCTCGGTGGCAATCGACCCGTCGTCCGCGACCAGCACCTCCTGCATGTACGCGCTGCAGTTACTGGGGCTGGTGGTCACCTCCCAGCGAGAGCTGCCAGCATGGCACGTGACACGCGTCAAAGCCGGGTACACACTCTCCTGAGTGTACGGGCTGGTGAAAGACGTCTGAGTCTGCGTCGGGTAGCGGGTGAGGCCTGTCCACTCAGAGCTGCCCAAGTCGTACGAGCGACACCAGCCCTCCTTATCTAACAGATAGACCACCGAACCTTTCATGAGAACCTTAATTCCCGACTCCATAGCGCACACTACATTGTGTGTCTTCACCGACGATGTGTCTGCGTCGAACACGTGTATGTACTGGATGCGAGACAGGTGGCGATACATCATCGTGCTAGCCTTCACTGTGATCAAGGTGTTTCCATGTACTGTCCACTGAGTGACCGGGAGGTCAATGCGCTCATCACGCACCATCGCAGAGTGAGTAAACGTTTTCGTCTGGAAGTTAAACTCATGGAAATTTTGCTGTGTCCAGTATGAGCCATCTGTCCTTGGGGATCGACTCATAGACAAGACAATGAGCTTGCTGCCTACAGCAATTGGTATGACACTCTTCACAGGGGAGTCTTCATTGTGAGGCGCAAACAATTCGCTACATTTGAGAAAAGTCCACTTCTTTGTAGTCAGGTCATACTCAATACCAGTAGCTTTCACCAGACTGAAATTTAAAAAAAGAACACAAAAATGTAACTCAGTGAAAATTGAAGAGGAACATTATTTCACTAGTACTATCTTGCTTCATTTAGTCAAAATTTCTATTTGATTCAGAAAATAGAATGGCAATAAGAATTCTGAAACCTCTGATGCTCTGATAACTTTTTCCCAACAACTTGAACTCTGAATGCAGGCAAATAGAACAGACAAGTAAACAAGTTCATACATTTCAAGCACTTCTATTCTGAAAAGAAAGGATTACCAGTAATACCGTCAACCAGAACAATACCACTGCTGACATCAAGGAACATGACAGCACAAGCATATGGAGGAAAAGCTGACTGGATGATAGATTATAATGTATTCTTCTCCTCCATAGACACAACATAAACAACTTAAAAAGACGGGCAGCTTCAATCTTGTTGTTCAGAACCAACTGTGTGCTGAGAGTGACAGAATATTGCAGCAACATAATGCAGATACTAGATAAAATAAACTTTCCCATACAGGAACCAAACTCGAGTATTTAGCGAACAACTTTGATGCTGGTTTACTATGCAAGCAAGGGTATCAACTGGAAGACCAGTCTTAGGCCACACAATTAAACCTAAGCATAGCAAAAAAGATCGCAAAAGAAGGGACTAAACTACTTTCGTCTTAGAACACTACATTTCCTTCAGCTCTACAACCTGAGAGAATCTAAGGAATTTTCTCAACAAGCTTACTCTGTGACGAGCTACTTATACTTAAACAATGATGCTCATTCACTTTTTTGAAGCCCAAAACTGCAATACATATTTGACAAAAACTGCTTTTGACTCCCAAAACTTACAACTCCTTAGACACTGCAGTGTTGTCACTGTCAAACATGTTTAAGGGATTTAACACAATAAGTCAGTGTCCAGTTGTCCTCGTCCATTATTCTTAGTGACCACCCGTAACTGTCGTGAGCTGTTTTCGTCCTTTCGTAGTGATTACCCTTATCAGTGTTGTGAGCAGTATATAAGCACGAGACCATGTGGTTAGTGTCTCTTCCGAGCAGAACATGTGAATAGAGTATACTTACTAGTTGTTAAGTATTAAACGGCTTAACCCGACCAGATGTGCTTGTCATTGAATTTTATAGACACCAACATTTTTTTAAAAACGACATGAAAAAAGTTCCACCTACAGCAACATGGCAGACGGCCACATCACTAAGAAAGGACATCAATCAGTACCTTTCCATGTGTTAACCTTACTACAATCAAACTGCCTGCAGAAAAATTACGTACACCAAAGCTCAATATTCTTTTATGAACAAAGAAAACTGAAATCCGAAGCCTTAAGTTCTTTACCTTTGATTCTTGTCAAGTTTGCATGCACATTTAAAGAAAATTTTGCAGCTACTTTATCACTTTTTCTTCTTTATCTCTGTGACAAATCACTTATTCTGCGATGTTCTCACCTGAACAGATAAACACAGTTGTTGAAGAAGGCCAGTCTCCACATGTGTTTCTCCAGCATTGCCCCTGGCAGCGGAAACTCCAACCTCCCAGAACACCTCCAGGTCTTGAGCTCCACATCGTACAAGGCCAGCTCAAGCTGAGGGCTACTGACCAGCGGCCACGACTTGCCCGCGTCCACCACGTTCACCTGGGACGACATTTCTGCTGACGGTGCGAGGACAACGAGAATCTCTGACATGTGCCGCTCAAGGACATCTTTCGGTGACATGGGAGACGTTAATGCAGTTGCTGAATCAGGGGTAGGGGAAGTAACCACACTGAGGGCATCAGCGACAAAAGGCACACTGCTCTCCGGGTTACGAAGCTCAGGAGCACATTCAAACCCATTGGACCTCAAGGCATCTCTTCCATTCACTTTCCACAGGCGACACGCAGGAGTCATTTGAGTAGTAACCGTTTCACTAGCAGTTGAACTTGCACTAAAGTTTGCTGCACTACATAACAAACCATTACTATTGTCTGGAGCATCACAGTTAGCAGATCCCAAAGATGGTCTGCTCAAAACACGAGGCCCACTTAAATCTAGATTAGTGTTTTCAGCATTCCCATTGCTCGAATTCTCTGACATCTCCTCAGACTGAATCTCAAGTACCTCCCCTATTTTAGATTCCTCCACTGAGCGAGAACTTTCAGATTCACCTAAAGCTTCAGTCACCAGCTTCTCTTTGAGGTCGTGTACATGATTCTTCAGACTACCAAATGCCTTCAACATTTTTCCCTTCATCATCCATTTCCGGACAAATCTCAGCAAGTATGGTGTCCATTTTTTAATTGCCGCTCGCTCCATATTGTCAAATACGGACGAAATGATCTCAAATGTCTGAGTGATTCTTTCTATACAGCATTCTTTCGAGGCCTCTTCTGCATCATAATGCTGTACTGTTGACAGTGCATGGGAGAGATTTCTCAGCATAAAGTCGAGCACCTAAACGAAACAAAGAACAGCAAAAAAAACTTTACAGATTCCCATGGGGACAAACAGTATAATCTGCTTATATCTACATGCTTTGGGAAGTGGATTTGATGTCAATAAATGAAAATATAAAGCCAAAGAGGAAAAAACAAGGGAGGTCAGCTTTAAAAGACAACACTACTTTTTTAAGCTGGTTGCCTCCCTTGATTCTTGAAACTGACAAGAGGCAGAGGGGAGGGGGGTTAGAGTTAAACCAGTGCAAACTTTGTTGTAGCATCCTTGTACGACCTGTTTATGGCCGCTTGTGGGGGGAAAATGGAAAGGCAAGGCACTGACTCAACAACCGTGGCACTTGCAGCGACAGACTGAGAATGGAATGGGGAAGGGAAGGGAGCAATCGGGAGTGAGGGTTGGGAGGTGATGCCCAGCGCGCGAGACGCTCACGTCTGTGAGGCACTGTACATACTGTGTTGGAGACTACACTGTGTAGGTCCTATATGACCTTCTAAAGCCTGGTGTGTCAAGGCTACTTGGTGGGTATGCTGACTTAATGAAGAACTAATGCGTTAACCGTTAACGTGGCTTAATCCCTCATTTATGTTCGTGGGCTTCGCCAGGTACCCAGGAAACATGTCAATAAAGCAGAGTGGGCCAAAAAAAAGTTGATCTAAGAGATATTGTTTAGTGAAGATATTGAAGGAAAAATTTTGTAAATGAAAAATATGTCGATATGTCAAAATGTCTATAAATCGGATTTCGATATAAGTGGGTTATACTGTAGTCCATGAGCATGGAAAAAAGGAATAACCAGAAATATGTGAAACCAAGGCTCTTTTAACACTCCTCAAAAGGTCACTGTTACTTTGGTATGATCATGCCGTTGACCTTTTCTCCCTTTCCTTTTAAGTATTAGTTACTAAATGAGATTCTGGCACCATGCTTTGAATTGCCTAGTCTACCATCATATACAACAACCAATTCAAAAATATTTGCAAACATCTTCATACATAATTTGCAAATGAGTAAGGTTTTGATAATTGTGATAACTGAACATCCTTCTGATTCTGTACATGCCCTTGCTGTCCTTAAAATTATTCCATCTCCAAGAACAAAATTTGTTCAGCTATGAGAGACAATCTGGGTATTTTCTTATAAAGGCTTTTTATTGATCATGCTATTCTACAGTATTATGCGCAAACAATACATCCGCATATTTTGCATTTTGCAAGTACGAAAAAAAAAAATGACTTAGGCACTTGTGTAATGACAGTGATGAAGCATGTTCTTATGCTATAGAGACCCTATACACATTTCCAAAAAATAAATCAATTAGTTTTTTAGTTCCAACTACCGTAAAAATTTCTAAAATTGTCACTGTTGTTTAGGAGCCAGCAACAGTCAGGTCAGGTCTCCAAGAAGAAGACTACTTTAACTCTGCCTACCTATGCTGTAATATATGCTGTGGTCAAAGTTCTGCACAGCCGCTTCGGTTTGCAAGTTCAGAATATTTTTTATCCCATTATTACCGCCACTATATTCATAACTTTATGTAAATTAGTTCTGTCACAGTCACTGTAATTTTTTAAAAATATACATTGAAATAATGGGTGCATGACAGACAGCAATGAAAAATATGGCAGATAGGCAGTCAGTTTAAAAAACACAGGGGGTGCTCACAGAACACAAGGCCTAATAACACGAAATATCTGCTCAAAAACTTACTTGCAGAGGGGAGCAGAAATGAAACAATCTGTACTGTTGAAAAGCTCGTAACACGTCTACACTGGAGTCCAAAGTGTCTGGGTGATAGAGGAAGTAGTCATGGAACCGGAACCATAGGTAGCACTGGGCATTGCGGAAGAGACTGGTCTGAGAACAAAAAAATTATCAGAGACATGATTGTCAGAAAAGACCCAAAAAGAGCAAACACAGATTTAAAAACTGAAATTTTTATGACATGAAAACCAAATCAAATTTCAGGGAACTGAAAATGTCAAAAGAAAACTCTGAGAATCACAAATTTCGAAATGAAAAAAAAAAGAAAACACCAAAGGCACACAAAATCAGAAATTTTGTTGAAATTGTCTCTCCTTTCTACTATTATTCCATATAACAATGTTCACACCACTGCAACAAACTTGTGTACGATAAACAGTCACCATTTTGCATTTCCTAAATAACCTCACCACTTAAAGAACTAAAGACCTTAAAAGTTGTGTCTATTCTACTCTGCTTGGACTATGATTTTACCAAAATTTTAAATAACAAATACTCCAGTGAAAAACTTTTAATTTAAAACTCATCGCGCTAGATGAAGTAGGCAAACTTCAAACATATTCTTGGCTTTTGATAAAACACAGCAGATCAAAGGAGAGCAAGGAAAATAAAGCAGTCAAAGTCTTAGTTCTCATATTCTCATAGATCTTCAGACAAAAAATCCCTTCCATTCCAGACACCACTTGGGTGGTTGCATTTTACGCACTGAGGAAAATCACGAAAGGGCAGAATAAACACCTCTACAAAGGACATTTATTTATTTCTCTTGAGTCGAGGCACTTCTGCAACCTTTTCGTGATTTTTTACAGAGATCCAGTTTCTTGCAACTCTTCAATAGTTTATTCATTACGTACCGAGTTAAGCCTGTACTGCAGGGCTAGTTGAAAGTACAGTACTGCACTGTGGAAACCCAGAGTCTTATCCATAAAGACCTCCACGCACAACCGGAGATCCTCACACATGAAGTAATCGACAAGTCTCAGTACAGCCTCCACCGAAGACTCTTCCAGCTCGATCTCGTTTTTGTAGAAGCTCTGAATAATATTTTTCACCACGGACATGCTGCAGCCGAGATGTGAGAGGTCAATACTGGAGGATGCCTCGGAGGACTGGCTGAAGCGGAAACTTGTGCGGAAATACTCACACGACGCTGCCAGGATACACCTGTGGATTCACGTTTCAAATTAACCCTTTAACTTTAATCCAAAAGAAACAAGTTTTGATGCAATGTGTTACTTAAATTAAGTTAAATATTAGATCATGTATTTGTAGCTGCCAGAAAAAAGTACTGCCCTTTGCCTTTGCTCTGAGAGTATTCCTCAGTAATTTCTTCTTCATTCAGGCAATCTGAAAAAGTTCTGAACATATATGCTGCAGTGGAAATCTTGCTTCATCTATATCACTTGTGGTTTCACAGAAAACGAACATGATATTTAAAACAGAAGTGAACATGGAAGAGTATCAATTACCCATTTATTCAAATTTCAACTAATCATTTTATCACTGTTAAAATTTACCGATCAATGTTCATGTATTTATATGTACAGTCGAACCTGCCTTAACGGAAACCTGTGTAAAACGGAAACCTGTCTTAACGGAATCTCCCTGTCCCCCGATATATTCTTCTTTAATTACCAATATAAAACGGAAACCTGCCCAACGCGGAAACAGAAAGAAAAATCCGCTCCCTTCTGAGGATTTCACCTGTCTAAGACGGAAAAAGCTTTGCCCGCTCAGTCCTGATTTGAAACAAAACTCGCAAGTTTGGTACCGCCGCCTCTAAACAAAACGCCATGATGGCCATGCCGCTGGGCAAGGAAGGGGAGTAGGGGTGCAATTTGGGGGTAGATGTAACCCCATCATGTGAGCCCTGAGAGATGCAGATGGTCAGGGTAGTGTGGGTGTGAAATCTCACCAGTGACAGTGAAAGTGCTGGAGTAGCAAGCCACTACGGAAATTTCCTTGGGTAGCCAGAAGCTAGAGGTGTGAAATAAGATTGACCAAAGCCTTCCGCCCTGATCGTACGGCCAGCCAAAGAAAACAGTTCCTCGAATCGTTGTTTTAGCCTACTTGATGGCAGTAAGGGGTGGTATTGGTTGACCGTGCTTGTTACCCTGGTGGGTGGGGCTAAGGGTGGAAGCAAAGGAGATGTTCAATCGTTTCTGTTTTCAATAGGTCAAACAGTGGTCCTACGAAAGACAAGCGCTTTTGTGGTAATTTGAAAAGTAAGCTGGCATGTCATTATTAAACAGGATAGCAATTGAGAGGTGTGAAGTTTTGACCACTGCTTGCTGACCGGACAAGCAATCTTCGATCCCACCGGCTGGGCCTTTGCCCCCCCCCTCTTTCCATCTCCCCCTAAATTCCCCTGTCTAAGACGCAAAATGTCTAAGATGGAATTTTTTTCTGGCTCCCTTGCGATTCCGTCTTACACAGGTTCCCCTGTATATATTTCAAAATATCAAAAAGAAAAAGGAAAATTAAGAAGTACTTACTTATGAGCTAAAATTTTGGACTCCCCAACGATGACAGCAAAATCGCACAGCTCCCCAGCTTCCTGCATAGAAGCCAAATTGGTAGCCAGGTTCACCCTGGCCTTTGCATCAACTTGAATTATCATCTTGGTGGGTGACGGAGAAACACTCTGAAAAGGAGAAAGAGGTGAAATATACTGATAAAATTAAGAGCATCTGATTCTGACTTTAATCCTGACACAGAGACTTCTTCAAAGGTTATGTTGTTTTTCCCCAGACTACACAAGCAGCCTGACTGGAAGTCCTCTTTTCTAGTACTGCTAAACACTCCCATTCTTTTCCAGTCTAAAAAACATCAGACAGGATTTTTTGGCTAATTGATAAAATATATTATATAGTGGCTGCAGCCACGTTAGACAGGTTATCCGTTATCATTTTAGGCAGTGCCATTATGATTAGATTTATATCAAGAAAAAACACAAGGCAGGAGGGGGGGGGGATGAAATTTATAGATATGTGACAAAGTTTCTAAGTAGCCATCTGGGCAGGTTCGATTGAATATGTGTAGTGTATAATACTAGGAAGGATTTCCCTATACGAGCGACCACCCTAAAACACAATAAAGTAGAAAAGACCTAGATCTCTAACCCTAACCCTACCCCAAACCTAAGCCCTACCCCTCTGTTCTACTAGTAGTCGTTTGTTATACAGACTTCAACAAAAGTTAAGGACCACTTTCAAACACTCTGAGTAGTCTTCTTGGGTGGACCTGCACCTGGGCGTTCTTGGACTAATCCAGTGGCTAGATGGCGCTGCCTCAGCAGACAATGATAGAGTGTGACACTGCAAGCCTTCTGGCAACTTCTCGGGTTCCAACTCCATCCTGCAGCCATGCCATAGCTCTGGCATGATCAAAGTCTCTCAGCATTCGTCTTGGTGGCATGTTGATGCGATACTGGATTTTGCGCAAACGGCGGCTTATACTGCCATCAAAGTGAACACAGTTCGAGACCATACGTCCGTTTATGATGCGTACCAGAAATTTTAACCCATTAACACTTTCAGAGCAAAAAATTTTGAAACATTCCTTGCTGTCTTTTTTTCCAGATTTTTTTTAAATGAGGGCTGACTGTCAAGGTGGTCCTTAACTTTTATGTTGAAGTCTGTAATATAATAACTAACGGAGCGGTTAGTGCGATCGTCTCAGAAGCAGAGAAGAAAGTCAGTGTTCAAGCCTCGGTTCGGAAGCTGATTTTTTTCGCCCCTCCTGCCCACTCAGCAGTAACAGTAATGGGTACCTGACTTTGAGTTCGGGAAGTGAACTGGCCACCCTACCCCTACCACAATATGCCGAAGGCCCAGGAAGTTGTTGTCTCAATAACAAGACAATCCCCGCCCAAGCCCAATGTCCGGATCGGATGCCGGAACAACTTTACTTTTTTATAAAAATGATGTGAGGCATTAGTAGTCTAGAATTAAAGACAAGCCTGAGACTGGGTAGCATCCACTGAAAAATTGTACCAGTGTCAAGATCAAGATGACTTGGGTCAAGTTTTTGTTGCGCTCATTCAGAACTGCCTTGCCTGATCACTCATACTATACTCATCATCCGACCAACAGACCAGTCAACGATCAACGACTGATGATACTGATACGATGTGACTGGGAAGATCGGTGTTTATAATGTCTTTGTGGGTCTACTCATACTTATGTATTAATCATTACTAACTCTGATGTACACATCATATACTCTTACTTGTTAAACGTAATCTAGAGCTAGATTCTAGATCTCTAGAACTTGTGAACTATTACTTGTGAAGCCGTTCGTCAATAGCTTCGTTCGTAGCCCATACGTATTCCCTCCTCAAGCATGTTTTATTTTTCTAACGGCAATAGAGTTATTTCCCATGTCTGTGACCCTTGAGGAGTGTTCCGAGGGCGAGCTGCTCGCACAAACGCTGAAGCAAGCACGTTTCTTGACATCGATCTAGCCATTGTGACAAATTAATTGTCTCACCCAGCCCGTTCTTTTTTCTTTTTTTTTTTTAAATTTAAATTAGTCTTCATCGCGAAACGTTGCACAAACATTCTGGTTTAAAAATCGTTCAAAAATTATCTTCCGCTTTTAAGAAAGTTATTGAATGTTTGTGGATTTCACATTTCAACAATAGATGAGTTCCGTCTGCTAGCGTTTTGAGCTGAAAGTGTAATCCTTGAAACATAATAATCTGTCCCCGAAGAATTATTATGCAAATTTAGATGGCCAAATTATACAAAACAAAAGCAAAATTATGCAAGTTACCGTAACGCCATTCACGACATGTTTTGCCCTTTTTCAACAAGAATTTTCATGTTTTAGATCTATGTACAGAAGAATTGAAAACAGAACATATCAGTATCCGTAGTTTTTTGGTTATTATTAACTTTCTGTGAGTTAAATACAAGCTGGCTGCACTGTTGACAATCCCCCACCACAAGAAGACTGCAAAGGGTGATTTCACATTGTAAATTTACTGTCCCTATCAATGTCACCAAGACGGAACAGGAAGACAATAAGTTTTCAAATCTATGTTTTAACCTTTGAACATCAAAGTTCAGATGGTGTGTATTTGAGAGAAAATAATATCCTTGTATGGTATTTTTGTCTTTGTTCCTGTTTAAGTCACCAAACAATTCATTCTTCTTTCAGACTCAGATATTTGTCCAGGAAGACTTGAAAGATATGGAGACCAAAATCAAATGTATTTAGAACCTATTTTTTGTACTGACAAACTATAGAGTAAAGAAAAATAGAGACAATTCCCTTTGAATGTACAAGTATTGAGTTTGTGTTCATTTTTTTTTTGGCCTAAAAGCATACATTCGTCAGCTTAAGAAACGATGTAAGAAAACAGTTCGAGTCAGAACCTCTTTGCACACAAAGCTAACCGTTTGCGTAAATAAAATCCCCCACAGCTCTAGACCAAACAACCAACATCCATCTACAAAATAAAACGTACGGACATAGATCACCACACACCTGGCACTTCATCAAATCTGAGGTCACTCTCTTTCACTTTCACAGAGAAAGTATGGGGCAAATAATACTACTTGCCGAGATGAAACCCAGTTTTTCCTAAACAAATTGAAGGGTTATACTGCATAGTCCTATCCTTAACATTAGTCATGGTTCACCACTGATTTCTCTGCTCGGACACTTAAAAATCCAAAAATCCTAAATTCAGTTTTAGTATTTAGAAAGAGTTTTACAGCTCTTGCGACACTGAAATAGGTAATATAAGTGCCGAAGATAAGAGGTGTTATTAGACAGTAATATGCAAAGTACAAGGAGAGATAAAGACGATAGATGTTTGATAGGGAAAGGAGGAGCGAACCACACCAAAGTACTCGCCAACCATCCACACCCTACATTAGCCTCGTCATCCATCCAAGTTCTCTGAACTCTCAGCAAGTTATTCTTGGTCTAACTTTGCCTCTTTTGCCTTCTGTTTTTCCTGTGATGAACAAGACGCTCTGGACCTTTTTGTCATTCATGTGTCCTTGAAACTGCATTTTTACAAGTTTGAATAGTGACCGGCTGACGTTGGCTTCTTTCAGCACCTCCTCAATTGCTTTCGTTTTCTTCCAGGAGATTCCAACAGTTTCCAGAGAAACTATTTTTTCTGTTGCCTGTAATTTATTTTCAATATCTTTAGTAATTGTCCATTCTACAAGCAGTAATTTTCACACAAAAAGAACAAAGCAATTAATAGTCACCAGTTATGATTTTTAACTGTCAGTAAGAATATTTGGATCTGCAATAATAAAACACCAAACTACAAAATTCATTTATACACAATTTTATTGAATTTGAACACTGTTTAGACATGGCAGACTAGACAGTTGATACAGCAATTACATTCACAGAGCCATCCCTCTTTCACATTCATACACTCGCTTCATTACACTTCTACTCGGTAGGACTGAAAGTACATGCACAAGTCCTTACAATCCGCGGGTTGGACCAATACAATGAAGTCCTCTTGCAATAAACTTTTTTTCCCCTTCTTATTGAGACAACTTGTCTTAATACTGAAAGAAACAATAATCTCGTTCAAAATTGTTGATGAGTGATTTACAAAAGTCTCTGGTCTACTTGTTCTAAATTTAAGAGTCTAAAGGTCCAGCCTTAATTTCCCGCAGTCCCCTTTGAAATTATTCAAATACATGAAAGATGCTACTGCTGTCTGTCCTTAAAAGTTTATCTGAAGCGGACTCCACAGTACTTCGTATTCAAAGTACAGGTTGAGATCACAAAAAGGAAAACCTACAACTACAAAAGCTACATTTTGACACGTGTCACAACTCTCAGTCAGATGGAAATATGTGCACACACTAAAGGATAGAGACCGCTGGGGCACAGAAAAGAAAAGATTCAGCTGAGGTATTGAGAGAAATTTTGTTCCTGAAGTCGAGAGAACCACAGACCATTCGAATAACAACCAACAACAAACAGACGAGGGAAAAAGGCTCTAGAATAAAGTACCAATATCATATGCATCTTATTCAATACGGGGAAGCAAAAGTGTATACTCTGTGTGTATACTATTAGTATGTGTATGTGACAGAGTTCTATAATAACCTTTTCAAGCGACAGTGAAAAAAATGTATCGCTTGTGTGGGTGTGTGTGTGTTTGTGAGTGTGTGTGTGTGTGTGTGTGTGTGTGTGTGTGTGTGTGTGTGTGTGTGTGTGTGTTTAGGGGACGGGGTGGGGAGGGTGAAAGTAAAAAATAAAAATTATTTTAAGTAATATTAGAAATATATGTATTTTCAATTAGTACAGTTAGTCTATGCCAACCCCCTTCCTTTTTTTCATTAAAAGTATTCATCTTCACAGGCTTCCTGTTTGACAAAAACCTGACATCCTCGGAGCATTCAGTTTCACACACTTCATCTGGATAATCATGAAAAAATAAATTAAAGGTGATGAGTACTTTGTCACAAACTTACATTCATACCACGCACTTTAAACTTGTCATACACATTCAGGTAATTAAATTTATAATATCCATTTGCTGTACACAGCACTTAAAAGTTTTTAAAAGAAAAAAAAAGAAAAGTAAAACTTGGAAGGCGCACCCCCTTTGAGGAACTCAAACTATATGCTAAGGCATAAAACGCACAGTAACCCTATCTAATTTCATCACCGAATCATATACCAGATTACAGTGAGAGGCCAGACCAAACATGCCACACTCACAAGTTACATTACTCCTTTGTTTTTACTGCATGTCTCATTATACCCGGGGAGGACTTTTGTCCCTAATTCAGGGAGTATTTATTACTACTACCTACGGCATAATAAAATCAGAGAAGTTCACCTTGAGGGAGCAACCATTTCCACCTACCAAAATATCAGAAAATTATTTACTTAGTCACTACAAATATATTTTCTCAAAGAACTTACTTCTAGGCCTACTTACAAGAAAATGTTCAAAGTTTATCTAGTCACAAATCAAAGCCCTGATTTGCTAATGATGAATGAAAATAGCACAGCTTAAAACAAATTTGGTCATGAGAGTAACAATATTATTTGTTCCCTTACCAATTAAAATGCAACGCAACAAAAAAGACCACAATGTGGAGCAGCTATGTCAGGAATGTGAATGTGCCTTGTGTTCTTAAAACTCGGCAATGTACACTCCTGTTAAAACTGTCCAGTCCTGACGGAACATAAAGACAATGGATAACTCCAACGAGTCACCATGTAGTAACTAATAATACCAACATTGAACTCCAATTCCTCGAGACACTTAGAATCTTTGTAAACATTAAAAAGGTTGTTTAAATACCAGTCTTTTTATCGACTAAACTCTAAAGAATGAACTAAATTGGTTGAAAAAATTTCTTAATGAAACCTGCTGACCCACTTTTGTGACCATTTTAAACATCATGCTTTCATGAATTTAATCAAATCTTGTCTTTATATAACAAGATAAAGAGTTTTCACAATTTGTCAGCATATTTGCCAAACTACTTTTTCTTTCCAAAGACAAACAAACTAAAGACAAAGTGCAAAGGTGCATGCCTTCAGCTCTGACCACAGATTTTGAACAATAGCAATAAGACCTCAAAGTAACTCAACTGACTTCTTTATAAACCATCAAAATACTGTGGTATGACAAACTGTGTCTCAATCTTAGGACTGGTTTAGGGTTTTTTTCACAGATATGTTACTAAATTCAAAGTATTGGAAACATTCAAAAGATTTTTTCAAATATTTAAAAATTGCATTTCCTGAATATCAACACAAAGCTGGCTTCTTCCTTATTCCAATGACCCTTGAACAAATGCAAGCTTGAGCCAGTTATCAGAAACAGAAAGCAGTGGAAACCAAATGACGGGTCTTCTTCTGACCTTAACTTAACTATTCAGACCATAAAACAAAAAGTTACAATAATGGTCTTTTCAAGAACTTGAGCTCAGAAATATCAAGACCCCAGTTTTACACCTGGCAACACAAGCAAACAGCAAACGTTCCACACTATGCTGCAAATTCAAATGCTGCTGCTGTTTGCATTGCATAACATAGACGGAAAGTGACAAATAATATGCTTTGAATGTTGTAATGTCGCTGCCTGTCTCTTTGCTGTAAAATTCAGTTTCAATGTGTTTTTGGCGCCTGAAACACATCTCGAAAGATGATGAAAATCATGAAGAGAGATGCAACGTGAGATGGAAGGGTTGCACTTGTACAGGTCATGCTGAACAAAAATACTGATTGATAAAACTTCAACTAAACATGAGCCATATTCAGTCATCTTTTTCACAGGAAGATTTGAAACAATACATTTAACTCCCATTTAATGAGGCTTTGGAGTAAACACCAGACCAAAAGTGAAACTTGCACACAGTGTAAAAAAAGGACCTAAAACCAGCAGTCTTTTGACCCAGCAACACAGAGGCTACCCATCTGACCCGAACCTACGGAGTATCAATGATGTTGAACACAACGAGGCCAACTCAGGGAGAGTGCTATTGACCGGAGACAGATTAAGTCCGATTCTGTCCCTCTTTAAGTAATCCAGCACGAAACCTGTTTTATTTTAGCACCATTTGTATAGCTTCAAGGGTGAACCTACGTCTTCACCTGATGTAGACCATTTTGTTCAAAGATCAGAAATTACAAACATTTTCATTGAACTTCAGACTTGGCCAGTCAGTGTCCCAAAACCATTAACACATGCCTACCAATACAGCATACTCATATAATAGTATATATAAAACTTCTTGGAAATACAAATAACTAAATGACAATCGCCAGCAATCTAAAACAAATAGATACCTGAAATTCATTTCTTGTGAGCTAACTGGAAGCACTGTTATGCCAAAATATCCTTAAAGTTGCAGCGTCACAGATATTCATGTGATAGTGACAAAGAGTCATCGCTTCTATTTATCATGTGAATCTGTAATGACATAACTAACACAATTCATGCTGCTGTCACAAAAATAAATTAAAAATTCTTTGACAAGAACTGTATACTAAATGCTTTGACCTCAACAATAATGACTACAGAAAAGATGGCCAGAATACCGAACTTCACAAACTTCTTACCCGCTCCACACAAGACAAAAGCCACAGAACACTCCTCAGTCAGACTATACCATGCATTCAGTCAAGTCAACACACCATGCTCAAATACTGAGCTAATGTTTACCCGATACGCTTACTCAAATAAGCATAAAATATATACTTTGGTTGCATACAAAACTCAAGTGTGCTACCCATTTCAACTAGCAGCTTCAAACATTCAAACAAATTCATAACTTAAAAGTTGATAGCAATACCAGAAAAAGAAACGATCATACTTCCTTCATCAACACGCAAACAAAACCACTGCTGCACGACACTGTAATATCATACACACTTTCCCTTGGGAGGGCTATGGCCGGCAAGATGCCTAGGGAGCTAAACTACAAGGAGAAGGGAGGTTAAAACACACTGTCATCATCACATTTTTTTGTCAAAGGCATTGAGAGGAATGAAACAAGACTTATGTACAGCAATATGTTGTGGAACCTGCATACGATTCACAAAGCGGATTTGTACAATGATCATACACTCTTAAGACTCAACAGCACTCTCAGGTGGATTGTTCAATGATCATACGCCCTTCAACAAAATAACATCTATGAAAACAGAAACCATGTCATCTACAATTGTAGCATAATCCTTCCAGGAAGAACTCAACATAAACACACTATAATGAGACTGTAAAGGTGATCAATAGGGTACGACACAAGAGGATTTAATTCCCTTTTCAGTTCACTGAAAAGGAACAACTAGAAACCCATAAAAACAAGCGGGGATGGGGAGTAAGTGCCGAGAGTGGGTTTTGTTTTCACAGCAAGAAGGACACAACCAGGCCACTTCGGTGCAAGGGAGCAGATCCAGACATCGCAAAGAAACAGTCAACTCAAGAAAAGCATAGCATTTCAAAATGAAAGAAGGTATCACAAAGTCACAAAGAAATTTGCATAAAAATATACAAGTTCTTATCTCTCTTTGAAAAAGAAAATCTGTTAGAAGAAACAAAATACACCAGCATTTACATAATGGTATACTCTACATAACAGGTATCAAACCCATAAGCTTTGGAAAATGAAAGATACTGAACATTCTTATGACATTTTGACACGTTATAGTTCTTACACTTATTTATTTTTCCTCATCCATTTCTCGTATATATATTTCAAGATCAATAACAACCGTCTATATTTCATTCTATATGTCATTTCTATATTTCATTCTATATGTCATTTCTATATTTCATTCTATATGTCATTTCTATATTTCATTCTATATGTCATTTGGTATGCATTTCATCTCCCAGTAACTGGACTATCATTTCCATTTCCAATACTATATATATATATTTATTTCGTTTCCAAATTTCAGCCAAAAGTACAATGGTCCAATTAGGACAAGCCATCCCGATCTCCACAGAAGAATGATTGTAATACATAGACTGCATCAACAGGGAAGTATAACAACTATTTCACCAAACTGACTTGACAAACAAAACGGCATCTTAACAATGAAGAGGTCTGAATTAGGAGGATTTTTTTCCTCACATGAACAATTGTACAGGTTAGTCTTTGTATGCAGTGACATGTCAACTGATGCCACGCAGTCAACACTGTACCATGTGGAGCATCTGGTACACTTGTACCAAGTATCACGCAGGAGGAGAAAAGGCACTGGACAGGGGTTCCCTACGATGCACCCGTGCCACCCAGCACAATGTTACAGGACAGACGAGCACAACGTGTGTGCAGCATGGACCCACCGGTGGAGAACATGGCCAAATAAAACCATGTAGAGGAATGAAAAAATATTTAGTGCACTAAGATGCAATGATTGCTCACCATAATAAACATTTTGCACCATCATAAAAGTAATTTAGAGCAATAAGGACGTGTGTTGCTTATGGCTGAGACCCAATACACAGAAACAGTAGATGCGGAACTCAAGGTACACACAAACTTGTGTGTTCGAGACTCACAAAGAATTTAAATGGGTGATACAAGTGACACTGTTTGTGACTAGAGCTCAGATCTGAGCTATTTCAAGATATCTGTATGCATCAGTCCATACCCGGTTGGCATTAATCATTAATGCAAACATAGTGCCCTTTTATTTACCAGCAGCACTAAGACTTGAAATTACTGCAGAAGAGGTAGAATTATTGGGCTGTTGCATTCCTACAAACAGACCCCTCCTTCATACTACACAGCATTAAAAAAAGAGTAAATTTTAAAAACGGACACGACATTGAAGATACATATGCATCTTATTACTTCATCAACTTACCAATTATTTCATTAACTTTTATTGAAGGAATAAAGAACAGAGAAATGCATGAGAG
This sequence comes from Aplysia californica, assembly GCF_000002075.1. Taxonomy (NCBI): domain Eukaryota; kingdom Metazoa; phylum Mollusca; class Gastropoda; order Aplysiida; family Aplysiidae; genus Aplysia; species Aplysia californica. Next base: position 179,073 of record NW_004797351.1, read on the forward strand.
AACCACCGGCATTAAAGGCTTCATGTAAACTCGCAATACAGACTTTAGAATGTATAACCCTTAGTTTTATGGGGTTACGCTCATTATATTGTAAGCACAGTTGGCGTGAGGCGCCAATAACAAGAATAGTGTAAAAGAAGGGCTGATGAACACTTAATATCTATCGTCTCTGGAATGACATGTACACATTCCAAAGCCATTCATCATCGGCAGCACTCAAGGAGCATACATTGCATGAACATGACCTTTTACATACAGGTCAAGACAGCCCTGCTGAGTAAAGCGTCCCAAAAAACTTGACTAGTAAAATCAATTCTAAGTAATGAGTTACGAGAAAATAACAATGAAATCCGCTTGAACCAAAAACAATTACTCCAAACACAACAGTAAGCCGAAAGAAAATAGTATTCCCAATTTGTTACTTCCTTATTTGAACAATCTCTCTAAACTGAAAATTTTTTAAAATCCAGCAGTCCAGCAGATTTCAGTTTAAGCAGACTCCACTCTGGTTGTAAAATCTTGTCACTGTCTTACAGCTCACTCAACACAATTTTTTTCATTCCTGACGAGGATTGCTTCGCCCCTGAACATCAGGACCAACCTAGGCTGCGCAAGACACACCTCAACATTAAAATTGTGCAAATCCGATACAATAGCTTTCCCGAGCAAGAATTAAGAGCAAATTCACATCACTTGTGCCTGCTGCCAAGGGCATATATAATACAAAAGAGTAATGAGAAAATAAGCAAGATTGGCTATCATTACAACTCAATAAGACGCTAATTTTGTACGCCAATCTGAAGAAAATAGGAGAAAAAAAAATCCAGGCCTCTATGAAATGAAGAATATAAGGAAAAATGGTTAGAGCTCATCCACAAAGAAGTTTCATCCCTATAAACCCACTGAACACAACTTATATTTCAGTCCCACAAATGATATGAGCAATTTCATACTCTCCATAAATTAAGACAAATTCAATGGGCTTTACAATATGCACAGAAAAAGAACATCATGGATGTACATGGAGGGGTCAACACTGACTTAAAAACATACATTTGCTGGTGGTTTGAATGTTAATTATGTACTATTACATACAATGTACACAGCTATGACACTTCAAATATGTTTTTTTGCTGGTTCTGTGTACATGAGCATGTAAGTGCACATAAAAATGAACATCCAGGGATGATGAGACCACTAAAAAGAGAGATTCTTCTCGTTGCTTAGGTACGCCTCCACTGCTTGCTGGCAGTCCACCGAAGACCAGCGCTCAAGCAGAAGATTGCACTCTGTCTCATTAGTCAGCTCCATCTTTGTGCGGTGGTGACTACGAATCAAAAGTTTCGTTGCTTCCAACGCCTGCGGGAAAAAAACATACACGTGAAACAACATATGTGAGGCTGCGTGGTGAAAACAGGCGCTCGTCAAAATAATGAAAGTCAGGAAACTGGCATTTTTCAGCAGATTTGAGAATTTCTAACAATTTTTTGTTTTTGGTTCAATACCTTTCATGCACATTAAAAAGCACATCTTGGTGTGGATTTTATTGAAAAATGTAGATTAAAAGTAGAAAAGATGTAAATTTTCATTCTCCGCCGACTCTCAAACTAAGGAAATAACTCAACTTTCGAGGCCATTTTCTCGATAATTTTACTTCTGAAATCAGGGGACCCCCAACCTCCTTCATTCGCAAATATCCCAACTTGTATTCAAGATAAATGGACGTTTTTTTTTCATCCAAAACAAGAAAAAAACAAACAAGCTCTAAGACAATACTAATGACTCAATATGCCCAAAAATTGACGAGAGCCTGATTCCACCCCGTCGTGACACATATCACAGTACATGCCTTCTTTATTTCATTTTCGTCTCCACACACAAAAGGCAGGAAGGGGAGAACAAGAGAGAAAGAGAGACAGAAAGACAGGCTAATTGAACGATTCCTAGTTACACTTTTTCTGATACTATTTATGAAAAGCTATCTAAAGTCGTAATCAGAACTACACTTTTTTTATAATCGTAAAGAAATCCATAAAGTAAGCTTGTCAGGAGTATATTTCACATTTGGTTCAAATTCCTATCTCAACAGACATTGTTTACTTAATATAATGCTACTTGCTTATACAACATTATGAGGTGCTTTATGGTTCTCAGCAATATCTGTGACCTAAGATCAGTATTGTTATGGTTATTATCTCACCTTGGCAGAGCAGGTGGCCATGTTCTGAGCCCTGGGTATGACTTCCTGCATCATGAGCGTGGGCCAGAACACCTGGGAGACCAGACCCAGCTGATACGCCTCCATGGCCGTGATCTTTCGCCCACCGTACAGCAGTTCATTGGCCTGGGAAAAGAGGTAATAGTTTAGCTTCAGTAATAAGCCTTTCACAGCACTTCCAACACAGTTAGGTCGTATAAGTGCCGAAGATTAGGTGTTACAATAGAGTAACAAACACAAGAAAAGGAGAAGAGATAAACGCGGTACATGCTTGATAGGAAGGAAGAGAAACTACACCATAACACCTGCCAACCACCCAGGAAGAGAGGTTTGATTGTTTGAGTAAAAAAATAAACACATTAACACAATAAGTGTCACTAAGTCATGAAAAAAAGCCAGACAAACACAAAATAAAGGGAAATTGTAAAGAAGTAGCATCAACACCAACCACTGGCACCCTCCATCCACCTGCTAAACAAGACTGAAACGAATAAAAATAAACTAAACCTGTACAAGGCTGCTCTCTAACTGATTAAGCTCGTTAACCACATATTTAATCATACCCTACCAAAAATACAGTTCAGATGAAAAGAAGTATCATTTTTATTTTTGTACATTTTGCTTTCTTTTCAAATGTAGGTGTTTTACACCACCATCAACACAATTTTGATCATTTAGGGTCTGTCACAAACAGGTTGAGCTGAAAGGGATACAACATCCAAGAAGAAAAACAGAGACGCTCTACAAAAATTCTCCCCACATGAGAATCAAACTTCTGCGTGCCAAGACAAAACATCTAACCACGGCACCAGAGACGCCATTGAACCATCTGTGGAGGCCATGAAAGCTTGATCTGTGCAGAAATCAAAACAGCTACTATACTCTCTTACTGTATTTAATGCATCTCAATTTGAGGGCACAAAGTTGAAAGTCCCATTTGTTAACACTGGGACAAGAAGAAACATTCAAGGATTTGAAGTGATACCCCCCCCCCCCTTCCCGTCATTTATCCATTTATTTCCAAGAGTACAATTAGTTTCGTATCCTACAGCACCAAAGCTGCCAGCTCAATCAGCACCAAGGTGGCTTGCAACCTGATATGACTCTAACCCAAACAACCAGCACTTTTCCTTAAAAAGTACTGAGGCAACTGAAACCATCAGGTAGAAGAAAAACGAAAACCTCTCTTGAACTAATTCCAGTTACTTGCTATCTATATGTATAAAGAATGTAATTATCGATTCCATTGGTTATTTGTTTTCATCCTTTGAAACCTTAAGAGAGCTCAGTTCAAAGCAAAGCAGCAACTCTTTCTTCCTAAATGTGTACTAAAGCTTAAAGCAATAAATAGACAGCAGTCAAACTTTGAAGAAAAAGCAAAGACAGAGATTGAGATTCACTAAAACATGATTATTACAAAACTTCTCCTCCCAGGCATATTTTCAAATAGATGAACAGAATTATCTCACGCACAACAACCAATTGTTGCATTTTAAAAATTACAAGAAGATCCCAAAAACTAAAGAATTTTTAAAGTGATAACGCCCATTTCAAAATATCTGGTCGGTCCCCCCCCCCCCAAGTAGACCAGTACTTTCTCGCAATAAAACATCGTATTAAGCCGACAGGTCTCAGCATCAACCGCCTCAAAAATATCATTACAGAGTTGCAATGAACGTTCAGCCAAAACAATTTCCCATATTCAGCTGCAACCAAATGTAGTTTTGAAATCATCACAGTATCTTTTTACTTACAGAAGGCAATCCTAGAGTGAGTGGCAGAGTGAAGGAGGAGCAGCCCTCTGGTGTCTGTGACAGCTGTGAGTACGGCAGATGAAAGGACGCCTTGTCGCTGGCGTAGACCACGTCACACAGCGCCAGAAGGGACACGCCCAAACCCACAGCCGCCCCAGACACTGCAGCAATGATCGGCTTGGGGAATGTGATAAAGGTTTTGGTCAGCTCTCTGAAAAGACAAAAAAATTGCTTGTTTCATTTATCTAATTTTAATATAGGTGTTTTTATGTCCCTATTGACACTATTTAAATCCTTTAATTGGCAGGCTTTGACTGCCTGTCAGGGCCAACCCAAGCTAGGAAGGATACAACATCCCAGCAGAAGTACTGAATATTTAAGCACCTATAATTAAAAATATGACATAATCTTAACATTTCATAATTTTAGCTACGCAACATATGTCAGCTTTCTGCTCCGATTTTTGTTAATAAACCAATAAGTATTAACAAGCAGACAAAAGACCCTGTTACTTTTTTTTCAGTAAGAATAGTAAAAATACTGACCGAATACTGTCTGCCATTTGTCGAGCTGCCATCCGTCGATCACCGGAGACTAGAAAGTGTAAATCTGTGCCAGAACAGAAAACGTTGCCCAGGCTTGAGAAGAGCACCAAGTGACTGTCATCGTACTTCGCAGAGTTCAGCGCTGATACCATTTCTTGGATTACCTGAAATGGGCAGATCAAAATCAGAAACAAATAAATACAGACATCACAACCTCGGGACAGACTGACCCAAAAGGGTTCTCACCTTGAAGTATTCTTAAAAGTAACAAGACTTAACTTCTTTTCTCTATGTCACTCTTTCCCTTTATAAAAGTGGCCTGGAAAAAAAATATCAGTCACTTTGATTCAAAGAGATGAAGACTACTTATTGAAATGACGTTCAAATAAAACTCTAGGCTAGCCAAATCATGAAGGGAACAAAAGGTCATGTGCATTAAAAGCGGCTCACAAGAAGTTTATACTTTGTGTACACGTGATTTTGAAGAATAACATATTTTCTCATTCCCTCCACTGATTAGTTACTGAAGTCACATGCATGTAAGTACTTAAAACTGCCTCATTTCAGACTCAGTTAAAAGCAAATCAGATAAAGAAAAACCCCATATGCATACAGCATGTCACAACAGCATTTCCACATCATCAAAGTCAATTGCAGTCTGACAATAATAAGAAAAACAACAAAGCACATTTGAGCTCCAAGTAACTACCTGATTAAAATTTCAAAGATATACAAGAACACAGCATCCAAGTTTTAAAATTATGATGGTCAGAGACCCCTTAAGGTAAACAATAACACTCACCACTGTAAAAAGATGGGACAAAATAAGAAGCTTGATGGGTCTATTACATACCATTCACGCCACAAGCAAATGGTTTAAAACTCCAAATGCGCTACCTTCTTTTCCAATTGAGACACCAAACCAAAAACAAATATGAAATTATTTAGATAAAAAGTATGGGAAACTGAGGCTACACAAACTCTATATTGTCGGCCAGCAGTTCAGAATTACCAAGCCCTAAATTCTGGAAGTTTCCTAAATTGCAGCGACTTAAATCTGTGGCATCATTTGCCGGTGCTTTGATTGAGAAGTATTTTGTCAAAATTCAAATTCGAAATGTTCAAAAAGACAAGAAATATGCATAATGTAGGAACAATTGTCAAAAGAAAGAAACTTTTTCTAGCAATGACAATGAAAAATTAAATTTTCATCCGAATTGCTTAAAATGGGCTTAAATGAAACTAGAGTAAATTCTAAGAACTGTGGTTTTTAAATTTTAAAAATCCATTGATAAATAAAAAAGTTATTGGGATTTTTGTTTGCAAACTGTTGGAGGACCTTCATATAGGAAAAAATCGCCAAAATGTGGGACATGTTTTGATGTATTTTGAGGAAAAACTGTTCATAAGTCAGTAATGAATTGGAGCATATGAATGAAACTTGGCAGCTCCATGTGATTTTTAGTGCCAAATCTAGTTCTGCTATCACTTTTTCGTTGTCTTCATTACTTTGGATCTTAAAGACTGATATTAGCGTGAAATTTGTTGAATTGCATGACATCGTTTTTACCGCGACGCGATCACCCCTTCTAAAACTCAGTAAAGCGCTATCGGGAAAACCCGCGATGTAGTCATCGGTGACCCATTTGGTTATAGGCAGCCAATCACATGCCGCCTAGCGATCACGCGCTCTTGCATGCCGGCACCTCGCGTTTTGAATGCGCGATTAAGTTTCTAGATCTAGTGTTTTATCAATGGGTGGGTGGTAATTTTAAGTTGGTACGGAAAATCTACTAAACGCAGAGATCTGAAATTTTACAGCAATAAAGAAGACATGTGGGGCGCTTGTGTGGTCGGCGATCAACCCGCTGCTCCGCTTAGTTTTAGAACCGCAGAGGAAATTCTCACAAACACGGCAATATCTCCGGTTCTAGTAATCGTTCGGGATTGTACGCTGGCATGTCGTTAGTTTAACCTTTCCTCTGGTTGGTTGCCGAGTTTCATTGATTTTCGTCCAGGAGTTTTCCCGTAACTAAACTTAGAAGAGAGTCACTTCTGATTCCGAGCGGCCCAAAAAATACCCCTCGCGCGGAGGCCGATTTCCGGCACAAGGCGCAGCGGGCGATTGGCATTGCTACTTTTTCTCTCTCCCATAAATTTTGGCTTTCTGGGCTTGGTACATTTTCACAGCTAGCCAACGATGTGTATTCTGTTACAACACTTACCTGGGGGTTCAACGCGTTCTGCATAACAGTCTGTGTGTTGAGCCAGACCTGTGTGTAGCGGCAGCACTTCTTCACCACAATCTGCTTGTAGCGGAAGGCACACTCGGTGGTGCGCACGCTCGTTCTCCTCTCCACAGGCTCCCTGCCCACCGTGCTGGCAAAGCCTGCACCCAGCAAGCTGTTCCTGCTGCTGGCTCCGTCCCTCCCCACCCCATGCAAGCCTTTACTGTTTCCCTTCTTTGAGCCCTTATGACCTGGACGCATCTGGTCAGGCAGACTGTCTAAGAGAGACTTGTATGAGATTGTGCCTGGGCTGAGTGGCTGTTCCTCTGTCACAGGTTCCTCTGCTGCCAATGAGTAGGAAGATGGCACGTCAGCCAAGTAGGTTTCTATGTTGAAGAGAAACGAGAAAAAAAGTCAGTGGCTGTGAAAATTTCAAAATTACATTTAAGAATTTACAGTTACAATACTCATGAAAGCAATTTCAGGATTAGTAAAAAAAAAAAATCTAAGACTTCACTAACTCTTTCTAATAAGAAATGACACCTTGTAAAAATATCAGTTACTGTAGAGTAGAGTAAGCTGACCATCTCAATCAACCAGCGAAAAGTTAGTATTAACTCTTTAACCCTGTCTGGACGGTGGCAACGTCCGGTTGTCGAGGTCCATAACCATGGCTGCGAAGTTATTATTGTATTATGGTACGGGAAATATTAAAAAGTACAAGCTAACAAGCCTTTAGTTTGATCTGGAAGTCAAAGATACATGAATTCTACGTCTCGGTAATGCTTTATAGATCAGTTTGACACGAAACAAGCGGTTTTAAAAACGTAATATGTTGGGTCGCATTTCCACAAACAAGAGAAAATTACGCGGAAACATGCTTTTAAATTGTATGGTTAATGAGTTAATTTGTAAGCTGAAGAAGAGCATGATTGTTAATAACTTAGAGATAATCAATACATAATTAGGAATTAGGCAACGAGATTTTCCAGATGCATTTCCTTGTAAACAAATTTGGTAAAAAAGACTGAAGGCTATAAAGATACTCAAGGACCGTGGGAGAGTCTTCGAGATAAAGTACAAATGTTTGAACATTTTTTACAATTTAGCCTTCAAAGACTTCCTATAAAAAATTGTAGTCTGGCTAATGTACTCTGAAAGTCACACAATTAGAATTGTTTGGGTCGATTTGGTATTTCGACTGCATAGAGAACTGAAAAGCAGATTCTTACGGCCTATTCTGATATTTTTTTTTTTATTTGATTAAGTAATTACCTTTTTCATTCTCAGTTAGTTTTAAAGGGCTAGTCAGCATTTTCAAACGAAATCATAGCAATTTTTAAAGTGGATACAAAAACCAGAATGCTGACAGCAGTCAAAAAAAGGCATCCCTGCTTTTCTATAATACAGTGACAGTCAGTCTTGCAAAGAATACCTGAAGCCTCCGGTGACACAGGGTCAGGCAGGGAGTTCCCCGACGGTTTTGACGGGTCGTCTGTGTTTGGGTCACCCATCAAGTGTTTCACTGCCGTAAACAGAGGAGGTGGCGAGGCGGAGCGAATGAGACCTGCAAACGTGCAACAACATTTCCACATCTTTTACAACACAAGGTGATGAGATGGATGAACAATGGTAAAAAAGAAAGGCATTACAACAGCATATGAAACTCTGGCCTTGAGTTTGAGAGAAGAGGAAAAAAGAAGCAATGGGGCAAGCGAAGAAGGGGAGTGAAAAGGACGAATGGGAGGAAAGTGGAAGGACAAGAATCAAAGAAAGAAAAGGAAGGAAAGAAAGAACGCAATAAAAAATAGGATTGAAAGAAGGAGAACAGGGAGAAAAGGGAATGACTTGGGGAAATGAGGAGAAAAAGGAAGGGAGAGATGCTTAGAAACAGGAATGGAAGCAAGAGAACAAGGAAGGGGAACAAACAGAAAGGGAGGAAAAGTAAGAGGAACCAGAGCGGGACGAGGAAGCAAGGAAAAGGGAAGAAAGGAAAGTCAGAAGATAGGGGAATGGGAGAAAGAGTTCGCACAGGAAAAGAAGAAATAAAAGGCAGAGGCAACAGAAAGAGAGCGATGAAAAACAAATAAAGGATCAACATTATTCACTATCACTGACTAATATGAACGTATAAAAAGTGATATTTCATGACACCCCCCCCCCCCTTCCCCATGAGCAAAAGTCACAATATTATCCTTATATTATTTAAAATAGTAAGCGCAATAAAACTGTTGGTGAACAACATAAGTCTATAGAAATGATAAAACTATTTCATAGACCAACACATTGTGCCATTAATTATTTTCAATTAGTAATGCCTGCAAGTAGCAACATTCAGTTACAAATCATCAAAATATTTCACCTGATTTTGCTATCCAGTCCTTTGACTGTTTTTTGGAGTCCATAAGTGACATCTTTTTTTTCTTTCCTCCATTCTTTTTGGCAGTTCCAGGAACAGAACTGGATTCAGCTCCAGATCCAGGTATCACGACAGCGCCAGAAAGTCCCACACTTTTCTTTGACTTTGAGGTATCTTTGGGCTTCTTCTTGGAAATTTCACTGGAATTTTTTAGGGCCTCTGTTTCATCTACACTATGTACACTATCACAATCAGTAGTGAGGGAATATAGAATATCATCATCATCTGTTTCCTCATCACTAACTTCCTCCACTACAGCAGCTTCTTCTGGTTCGACCTCTGAAGCTCCAGGAGTTGTGTTCGTTTTCACCGGTTTGTGCTTCTTTGGTTTGTTAGGCCCTAGATCTTTTTCAGCATCTTCAACAGTCTCCTCAAACTTCCTCTTCACTGTTTTTTTGTTTGAAAATGGTTTATCTTGTTTATTTTCTATATCACCTTTAGTTTTTTTACTATTTTTACTTGCACTTTTTCCTAACAACTGAGATACAATGTTTGAAGAGTCTCTGTCTTTTAGAACATTCTCATTACTTTTATCTTCACAGGCTTTCAAAGATTTGACAGTCTCTTTGGGTGATTTTAATGAAACTTTGCTCGCCTTTTTTTCATCTGAAGCAATAGGACTAACATCAGTCTTGTCCCGAAGCATTTTCTCTGGAGACTTCTCTCCTTTCTTGTGAGAGCCAGGTTTCTTCAACGGGGTAACTGGTACTGGCGACCCTTCGGGCATTTTATTTAGAAGATTTTCGTTATTAAATTTTACAATGAGGGGCCTACACGCTTTGAGATTTTTGGACGGTTCCCAAGAATCATGGTCTGATGAAAAACCTCTCCAGCGTACCAAGTACACAACTTGTTTACTGGGTAAAATTCTTTTGCCTAATATCTTTTCCACCTGAAAATGTTAAAAAGTAAAATCTGGTTAAAATGAATGTTGCAATCAAATGTTTATAAAACGGAAAGAAAGGGGCACATACTGAAGATTAAAGGTAAAACAAGAGGGTAACATACAAAGAAAAGGGGAACAGGAATGAACATTTAATGATTGACAGGAAAGAACAAGTAAACCATACCAGAGCAACCACTGACCACCCATTATTTTCTTGTAAGTGTCTTACACCACCTTGACACAATTTAAATCATTTATAAAGAGGCGCAGGCTTCGATCTTGCTAGTCAAAACTGATAACCAACCCAGGCTGAGAGTGATACAATCATGCTACGCCCCCGCAAAAAGAAAAGATGGTCCATAAAAATTTTCCCCACACTGGAATTGAACTCAGGTGTACTGTGTACAACAGCAGAGCATCCAACTGCTACACAAAATGCAATTGACGAGTAGGTCAGTATGGGAATGGGAGCACTACATTAGTGTACTGTCTTTGACATGTGAGTGTGTGCCCAAAAAGTAATGGGCTTCAATGACAATTTGAATAACAAATTTAACAAGATATTTTAAAGTACACAAAGGCACAGTTCTGGATCAAAGCAGAAAGACATGAAAATCCCACCATCTATACATTTCCGGTCAGAATTGCTCCTGTTCTCAAACGACTTGAAGCAATAAAGTCAAGGACAACAGAACGTTTATAAAATATAAGCTAATAAACTAAAAACAACTGACTGAAAAACTTTCTGGGTTATTTCCTTTGGAGAACTTTAAAAGTACACTAGAACCTGCCCAAAGAAGGCCATGAACCGGGACAATGAATTATTATAAGGAGAACAGAAGTCATCTTCAGGGGTCCTCTTTATGTTGCTAAATATATAGAAAAACAACATGGGAAGTGGTCTTTTGTATAGGTGGTTGTTTGGGATGGTTGGTCCTCAGAGTATAAGGAGACTCCCTGAAATTCTGTTTAAGGAATTCAAAGCATAAAAGAATCATGTTATAATCCTAATGTCTCTCCCCTAGTCAACTGGCAATGGGAGACATTAACACTTTCAACTCTGCCCAGTTCTCTATGATATAATTAATTATTATAATAAATTAATAATAATAATAATAATAACAACTGCATTAATATAACTCGTACCCAAGCTCTACAGCATACTCAATGCGCTTTAGAACTATTACAGTAGCCCACGAATCTCGAACACGAAAATCATAAATTTTTGGGTATCTCGAACATAATGCTTGGTCCCATTTCAGTCAGAAAGTTTTCTTTGTATCGACTTCACGGAGTTCCCGAACACCCAACACTCGCACAAATCCACTTTGTATTCTAAACTAAAGACCTGGCTTTAGAGCCTTTCAGGCCGCAGGTAGGTGTTTCTCTGTTAATATTACAGCCAAAATGTGGTCCTTGTCTCACCACGAGAGACTGGAGGAAGGGAGGTTGGGGAGTGATGCTGACCGCACGACATGACGGGCTCACCACACAGGCAATCATGTCGTGGGACGTGCACGGTGCGGATGGCAAGAGGTGTAATTTTCTGAAAGCCAATTAAATGTGAGGAAAGGAATGACGTAGGAGTCGGCTTTGCACGTGAGAATTTCTGCTTTCCACTTTCATTGAATCTTCTTCCTTTCACACCGTCAACACGTTCATCAGGGGAGCGAACCGTGTTAAATGTTTTAAAGTTCTTTTTTTACCTCCCTTGATTTTGTTTCTTCGTATTGGGGGCTTTCACGGACATGACAAGTAACGGAAATCTCAAACACTATTTTCAATCCTTGATGAATTCAAGTTACCTGTGTGCCCAAAAGACCCTAAAACACTCGGAAACATTTCCGTTTTTCTTGGAAGCATACAGTGCAAGCTGCGGATTTTACACGCTCAAACACTAACAAACTGACATGATCTTTCGCTATCTATGACCCAGTAGCCATTTCAACCTGGGAAAAGGGAGGAAAATTCATGTAAATTGCCTTTCCCAAGAACACAATGTCAGGACCCTAATAGGATTCTAACCTAAAACTTTATGATTGTGAGTCCAAGGGCCTAACCACTTAGTTACCGACGTAACGGACAGTTAATATTCCACCACTTTATAATATCATTGCAGCTTATGTTGGTTATCCTACTATCTTTATTTATTCAGAGCTGAGACATTAAAATTTCAACTACTACCAACAAAACCTTCACAAAATCCTTATCAAAAAGACAAAATTATGACATGACCCCATTTTCACGTAGCAAGTAAAGCAAAATAAATGCACACATGACACATACCCGGGAAGCCACATCTGGTCACCATAATATTGAAACCGAAGGCCAAATAAAGACTTTCTCAAAAGTGAGTAGTATGCACTCATTTTTTAAATTATGATGCCAGACAAATTTTCTTTTTCAATCGGCCTAATAGGCCTACATACAATAAACCCGTGACACGGACATATATCGGTGTGCGAGTTATTTGCCCCTGCCCCAAAGCATCCATATATCACTATGTGCTAGTCTGCCGCAGAACAGTAGTAGTCCGTACAAGGATAAAAAGGGGAAAAATGATGTCAAAAAGACTTCCGTTCATTATATCTATATTGTAAGGGTCAAGGCAGATCAAGGAAGAGGGAAGCGGTTTGAATTTATAAAGAAGGCATGCAGAGTTCATGGGGCAGTGTGTAGCCATGTGTGCATATTTTTTTTTCCTCAGTAAGCCAGGGTACTGGTACAATTTTGGGCTCAGGAGGTCAGGGTTCATTGGGTTATAGAGCCTTTATTCTGTGTTGACAAGCTGACACCTTATCACTCTGTCAGCCTGTCACCATTATGTTATGAGGTTCCCTATTCTAACAAAGTTAAAAATTTGGGTCTTCCGTCCACCTCTTTATATCCTGACTCGTAACACAAGGTTCTTCAGGTGAGACTACTGTTTCCCCTGTTTAACAAGGACCTTCGACTTTTTCAGACTTAAATTCATCACTTGACTTACATAAATTTCACGACAATGACGGTGTACTTGAAAATGGCAACGGCACAATTTGAAAAAGACAGCAAACTTTTAACAAAGCACTTCATCAATAACCACATAAAGACAAGGTATGTGTTGATGTGTTGCAAAAATATTTTAAATGAACTTTTAATAACTTTTAAAATTAAAATAAACCATCGAAAAAAATAAAAATAAATAAAACTTGTTGCAAGATACCTGTTTGAGAAAATAAAATGCCTTTAACGATGGTGTCGGGTATTTACAACATGGCAGTTTAAACTGTTTTTGACAACAAAGAAAAGATTTTCATCTCTTTATGAAAATATTGTCTCCTTTTTTAAATTTACATACTTTTTCTCCTACTAGAAGCAAGAAGATTTGAAGATACTGATGTTGCTATTCAGCCTAAGTGTTATGTGCACTGTCATGATGACGATGAGCAGAGGATCTGATGTAGAGCAGAAACTTCACCACACCTTGGATGAAGAAAACCGCTCACTCAATGACAAAAAAAAAAAGAAAAAGAAAATAAACATAGAGAGAAAATCAATACAACATTCAAATTTAGAGAAGGAAGTGGATTCCTGATTACACTACAGAATGCAGATCAAAATCTAGAGATCTAGATCTAGATCTAGATAACAAAAATAAAAAAGGATGCTGTTAATAAATTAGGCTGCCAAAAAGCTAGTCTGCAGCCCCAACCCCCTCCCCTTTCCCCATTTAATTTTCTCAATAAGGGGCTGTATATTTTTAAATGAAAACTTTCAATTTCAAACTTCAAAGAATTAAACTTTACATCTATTTCATAAGAGACAGGAGACTCAAAGGCTATTTTTCTTTCAGACAAAGGTATTGAATTTAAAGAAATCTTTAAACCAGACTTTCCCCTTTCAACAAAACGTTCTTTCTGTTTATTCCCTCACCATCAGCACCATGATCACCCATTTCTACACACACAGGTACCTTTACTTTGAACCAGTTTTTTTTTGTCTATCAATTTGGACCGCATGCCGACAAAATAAGTCTAGAATCTACGTCTTCTTTTGAGAGTTATTTCAAACTTTTCCGCTCATCTTTGAACCTCGCTAATTAATCAATCACGAACGTGAATGCTCACCGGTCATCGCAAGACAAAACTGCGAGTGGCAATCCGCGATAGCCTACCGCATTCTGTTTAGTGTGTAGGCCTAGCCAACACCTCATGGGCGCATCATTATTATGCAAGAAAAACCACATCGCCGATTGGTCAACCCAGACACAGTTTCTACCTCAGATTCGAGAGGCAAATTCAACGATTTTGTTGATAATTGAACGTTAAAATGTTTATAAATTGTCGCAACAGTAACCCAATAACCTATCGATTCCTCATTTCATCTAATGCAGCATTACTGACGTCAAAAACAGGTTGAATCAATGAAAATCTTACCTCGTACAGCGTCTCATCCGCCATTTCGTCGACACAACCTAGGGCTAGGCTATCATGCGACGACGAGAGTCGAGAGTGTGTTTTGTTGCCACTAGGTGGCGCGCAATTCTCTTTATCCCTGGCCGCCTCCTCCCAACCATGAAAGCGAAGCTTCGAACTGGCGAGTAGATCTGGGCACGGCTCGTACAATGACAATGTTATTATTAGTGGGTCGAGAGAAGGGTGGAGAGATGCGACCGGAGCTGCTGTTAAACTTTTAAAATTTAGATCTACTTAAGTACAAATTTAAGTACAATCTAAAAATTGTACTTAAGTACATTTTAAGTACTTTCCTGTAAATGTACTTGAGTACAAGTAGGCCTACTTTTTTTTTAAGTACTTAAATTTTATATGAGTAGGCTACATTTTCAGTACTTCTGCTAATACTATAAAATAATAAATAGGCTAAAACCGAACTAAAACACTTTGCAGTGCTAATGCAAGATGCGACTTGCGAAACTGCACTCGGGGGGGGGGGTGTAGAGTTATTGGTGGGACTACAGTTTTGATACACTTTATAGTGTTCAACATGATATTGATTTTTGTCAGTGGAAAAAGCAACCCTCGATCTGTTGCTTTTGTGTTGTTGTTGTTGCTTTGTGTATGGGGTTTTTTTTTTTGTTTTTTTTTTGTAATAGGACAAAACTGGAAAGTTGCTTTTGTTGCAGCAATATGTGGTTGCTGTCGTTACCATAATAACCCCTATTTGGTTTGAGGTGGGGTTGGGGAAGGGAGTGATTTGAACAAAGCAAAGAATACGATTTTATTACAATCGAATGCCTCTGCGAATTTGATTTGATTGAAGATAAGAGCGATAGCCTAGCAGTCAGTTAGAAGCATTATTTT
Source organism: Aplysia californica (assembly GCF_000002075.1). Lineage (NCBI taxonomy): Eukaryota > Metazoa > Mollusca > Gastropoda > Aplysiida > Aplysiidae > Aplysia > Aplysia californica. Next base: position 194,423 of record NW_004797351.1, read on the forward strand.
ATCCTGTTATCCACGTCGACATACGTTTAATTAGTTCAATATATGGGATATATAATAAGCTAATAAGCTAATGCAATATGCGCAAGGAGAACGCGATTGAATCTTATGATAATTATTCCACAGTCAGATATTCCTTAATCCCTGCCTGCTTTGGTCAAACCCTGCAACTGTATTGTAATAGTAGTAGTCGGCCTAATTGTTCATATTATGATATTATTGTTCGTGAATTACTGTTGTAATTTTAATTATTGTTCATTCTATCTCCTCGTACGCCCACGGCGTTATGTTCGAATAAATGGGTGCCAAATAATTATGAATAAATGTGGGTAAAACCAAACAAAATACACATATCATCACCCAAACCGGCAAACAATTTCGAATAAGCTCATCATCAAGCGAACACGTGCAAGTCTGCACTCAAATGCGCGTGCGCGCACGCGCGCACACACACACACACACACACACACACACACACACACACACACACACACCACATACACACACACACACACACACACATACACACACACACTTTCTAAACATGCACCTTCTCTCTCTGTCTCTCTATTTCTCTGTCTCTCTCTCCCTCCCTCCCTCTCTCTCTCTCTCTCTCTCTCTCTTTCTCTCTCTCTCCCGTGACACGGACATATA
>NW_004797351.1:195825-196953 GCF_000002075.1 Aplysia californica
CTCTCTCTCTCTCTCTGCTCTGCCTTTGAAGAACCGAGAAAGTCCCTAGCAATACACTAACTCTGTATAATTAGTATTGCAAGATATATTCCGAGAAATGTGCTGGCTGACCGCTGGTTCATGATATTACCTGTTGGATATTGTCCGTCTGTTTGGTTACCGTTTGTTGTTGTTGTTGTTGTTGTTGTTGTTGTTGTTGTTGTTGTTGTTGTTGTTGTTGTTGTTGTTGTTGTTGTATTGTTGTTGCTTTTTGTTTTGATTTTGTTTCTTTTCTTGATATTTTTCCTTCTTTGAGTACACGGTGTTCTTGCAGGGTATTGTCATGGTACAGTTCTGTCATAATTTTTGCAGCTATGCACTTTTATTTCTTAAGAATGAGTGGTTGGCGATGCTGGGGTGAGGTTTGCTCATTTGCCCCTATCAAACATCTATCATCCTTAATCCTCTTTTTCTTCGTATGTTACTTTCCTCTCTAGTAACAGTTCAATCTTCAATTCTTGTACAACGACCTATTTGTGTTCCAGGTAACTAGATCTATACTATAAAAAAAGGGGAAAAAATAACTCAATACATTGTAAGCTACATTCATCTTTTTTTTTCAGAAGGGCATGTTCTGCTACAGTAAGATAACAGCGTCAGCGATATAGTGTTTAGACCCTTCGACACTAGTGAGGAAGATAATTATGTACAAACAATTGTATCTAGTATACATGTGCGGTAACGATCTCAGTTATTCTTTTGTGATGTATGCATAACCCGGATCTGCCACATCAGAACAAAACAGACTTCCTATTGTTTCAACAACAATGCTAACGAGTTTATAAAGTAGATCTATTACGACAGTATTTTTACATTTTAAAAAGTCTAATCCTCTTCTTCATCTTGGTCGGTGTTATGCATGGTATCCTTGATCTTTAAAAAGAATTTCACCACCATCAATAACACCAACAATAATAGCAACAACGACGAAAACTGGAGCGCAATGCGTCGACCATTTATATTATGGTGATGTTTTTAAAGTTATAAACCGTTATTTATGTCATGTCATTTTTCTATTTAAAAAAAAAATTATACCAGGATTTTCTTTTATAGGCCAACGTTGTATTTTCTTTTCTTATTTTCCTTCTT
>NW_004797351.1:197732-198856 GCF_000002075.1 Aplysia californica
CAGCAGCAACAACAGCAGTAACAACAACAAAACCAGTCTCTATTTGAATTCCAGCATTATTTCTTCCATTCGGTCGGTCTCCATTAATCAATTATCACATCTCGAATAAAAACGAAAAGACTTGGATTTATAACTGATGTAGGCCTAAAGTATTCTAGTCTGGGGTGCAGCGACGTTAAATGTATTGATGTGAAGTTCATAATAATTTAATTTTAACAGCATTGTGTTGTCTCCCATCATTTTATTCTACGAAGTTCGATAACTGTGTTGCAATAATAAATCTAGTAACAGACGGGACAAAACATTGAGGGCCAGTATAGCTTGTTTCCATGGTTGTATATCGTTGAACTTTGGTCCACTAAATAAACACACAAGTTCCTTATGGCATTTTTACATTGTGTTTCTTTTTCCCCTGAGATAATGCGACGTGGCTTGAGAGATAGACTGTTCTACTTTTCTTTGATTCAGTTCACTAAATATAAAATTATTGAACTTCGGTCCACTAAATAAATACGTGTAGATCTAGATCCAGTTAAGTATCTTATAAATTAGTTTATCTAGGTGGTGATTTTGTCTTCTGAAAGTTAACGTATATCGGTACATCAATGCCCAGGAGCTTAAGGGAGGGGGGGGGGGGGGGGTGATTTGCTTCAGTTCACTCCTGAAAAAAGTGTCTGATTTTGTGGTTGTCCTTTCCTGTCGCTGCTTTCTGGGAGCACGGGCGTAAGCTTTGAGCTCCTGATGTTCACTGTGTCATAGTTGTATCTTAGCAAAATACGTTGATCGGTGGATATTATCATAAATCCCATCCTCCTAATCCTCCCCCTCCTCCTCCTCTTCTTTTCATTCTTCATGGGTGTCAGTAAATCCTCAACCTCCTCCTCCTCTTCCACATTCTCCTCTTGCTCATTCTTCTCCTCCTCATTTTCCTCCTCCTTCTCCTCTTCCTCCTCCTCCTTAACCACCCCGTCCTCCTTCTTGGCCTCTTTGTATTCTTCTTGGGTGTAATGAAGATTCTCCTCTTCTTCCTCTTCTTCCTCCTCCTCCTCCTCTCCTCCTCCTCCTCTCCTCCTCCTCCTTCTCCTCCTCCTCCTCCTTCTTCTCCTTTTTCTTCTTCTTCTTCT
>NW_004797351.1:199221-200883 GCF_000002075.1 Aplysia californica
TCTTCTTCTTCTTCTTCTTCTTCTTCTTCTTCTTCTTCTTCTTCTTCTTCTTCCGCCTCCACCTTTACTTCCCCACCTTCTCTTCTTCCTCGCCTTCTTCTCCTCCTCTTCCATCACCACTACCACCACCACCAATTACCAATCTGTAAACACATTACTATGCTTCACATCAATTATTCTTTCCTGCCCACTCTACCTCAACCACACACCAGGCATTACACACCTGAGCAAGGCTAAAAGAAAAAACATATCATTCTATACTTCCACCTTTGTATGATAGCTATTAAGTAGCTGTAGTAAGCTTGGCTTTTAACCCAAAACTGATTAGGAAAAGAACACCAGCGAAAAGAATAGTAATAAGATTATGCAGTGGAATCTGGCTTAGGGTCACTGTCCGGGTATCTTCGATTTTCTCAAAACAGCATTTTTCGGGATAGCCCCTTGTGCTGAAAAGCCACCACATATCCAACAAAAAAGGTAGGCCTTTCACTTTTTGATTGTGTTAAAAATACAACTAGGGGGCCTAGCCTTTTGAGTCTTTACGTTTTTTACTGGCACCCATGAAAGATGGTTTAGGTTCAATTCAACATCAAAAAGAAACCGAGCCATCGGCATTTTCCGCACGTTTCTCGGTTCTCCTATTGCCAAAACGTTCAACGTGAACAGACAAACAGACCCATCCCAAAAATCAACAACTAAATGTCGCAAAACAGGAAACAAAATTCTGTATACGAAGAGACAAAACGGTCTCCATGGGACTCGTGTTTCCCTAAATAATGATATTATGATGGTTTGGGCATAAACTAACTCCCTGACCACCTAATATTCACACATCTGTCAGTCTCGCATGACGTCATTGCGACTCAAATGTGGCCCAACAGAGAATGGCGTGAATACATTAATAGGTCAAGTAAGTTCCAAAATGTGGGCTCAAACTGACATGATCAGCTCTCGAAAAGTACCTCGGGGCTGATCCGAAGTCTGAGCGTTACATCTCCAGGACTGAACTGAATAATCAATATAAAGTTGTGTTCAGCCGCACATGGTATTACGTTTTTGTGCTGTTTCAGCCTTCCCTCATCTATCTCCTCAGCGGGTCCGGTCTCGTAAACCTGGCCATCAATAATCATTTATGCTGGCGCCGGCTAGTTCGGCTATTATTGTTTATGCGCCATTTGATCCTCATTTTTTATATATATTTCAGTTCATTTCTATTTGAATGTAAAGAAAACCTAAAATTAGTTAGTAGAGCTACTCAAGGTACAAACACAGCTGCAGAACCACTACTTGCTGCAGATACGCTTCAATCGTTGCTATCGCCTCAACAATTCATATAATTTTCTTGATCTTAGTAGATACACAACTGAACAATTTAAGAATGACAGAGCTATGGTATACTGAACATTTTGTGAAATTGTGTAGGTTTTATGCCCTTTGCAACACTGTTAGGTTATTGAAGAGGCGGTAGGCATCATGATTAAAAACAAAATTATGTGTATCCCAAGTATTATTAGATCTATACATACAGTAAAATGTGAAACAACCGAAAAGGAGGTCGCCCGCTTAACAAACGGACAATCTGGTAGAACGGGCTAGAAAAACAAGTCTGTAGCATTTCCTCACCCCCACCCGTCCTGGCGGTAGACCTTCTAAATCAGAGAT
>NW_004797351.1:202498-265586 GCF_000002075.1 Aplysia californica
TCTCTCTCTCTCTCACACACTCACTCTCTCTCTCACACACACACATACACACACACACACACACAAACACACTTACACACACATACTCTCTCCCTCTCTCTCTCTCTCTCTCTGTTACGCACACACACGCGCACACACACGCGCACACACACACGTACACACACACATACACACACACACATACACACACACGAACACGAACACGAACACACACACACACACACACACACACACACACACACGAACACACACACACACAAACACTTATACACACACTCACACATACACACACACTGTTTTTTCTTTCTTTTTTTCTTTCTTTCTTGATCTTTCTTTCTTTCAGCATGGCTTTAGTATCAAATCTGGCGAACTCACAAGTAGTCACTCACTGCAGAACTTAAATACCTAAAATAATCATTGTATTTACTATTTGAATAAAAAAAAATTCAGCGTCTCTGTCTCTCGCACAAACATTTCATCAGTTATCCCCCTTGCAGCTCACAGATCAAAGACATCCCCATAACACGAGTCACTGGTTCCCTCCCATTGAACTAGAGAATCTTTAGTTGAACTATGCACACACGGTAGTGAGAAGTGAGAGCATATTATTGAGGTTGAGTTATGATTCTAGGCAGTTTGTTGATGCTCATATCCCACCTACCCCCCCCCCCACAAATTAATACTCAGAATTTTGCCCAGGGGGCGGCCGCAGCCTACTCTTATCGATTTTAGACCACCAAAGGATCTCTAAAGTGCGCAACTTGCACACGGGACCTCCGAGATTTTTCGCCCTTGTCCGAGAAGGCTAGGTGTAGATACATTGAATTTCCTTTCCTACCAGAAGATCAGGTGTGTGGCTGAAAGACAGAGTAAGAAGGAGCCAAGGAGTAGCAGTAGAAAGGCTGCAAAAGGAGTCGGGAGCCCAGAGGAGGGGGCAAAGGACGTGAGGGGGTGGGGGCAGAAAGTGGAGACGAAAGCAGATGACAGAACATTGCTAGAGAGCAGGAAAAGAGGTGAAAGGAGACAATTTTAGAGAAGAAAATGTTTTAGTCACTACCCGGATTCGAACCCCGGACCTTTGAATGAGAGGCGAACACCTTAACATCTAGGCCACGAGAGCCCCCACCAACCTGTTTAAATTAATTACTTGTTGTATAGTAGTCAATTGTAGCCTGTGGTCCGTCTAATCAAGTCTGCATTGGTTATTGGAGTTTATCAATTGGCTAAAACAACACCTGAGTATCGATGGCTGGTGCCACTATAAATGAATTATTGAGGGTTTAATATCAAGCTCAGTTTTTTTTTTACCAAAGCACCAAAAAAGCACCACCATACATAGGCCTGCGGAGACAACACCCCCCCCCCCCCCGCCTCACACACCTCCACACACACCTCCCCACACACACACACACACACACACACACACACACACACACACACACACACACACACACACACACACACACACACACACACACACACACACACACATAAACTTTTCAGCTGGCGACTATACTTCACAATATGGAATTAATGTCCCTAATAATAGAAACACTCAATTTGAAGCTTCTGAAACTGAAACTTTTGAATTGTCACATCGGCTATATGGCCAATGGGAAATGGAGTTGATAATCGAACCACGATATTCCCCGAACCTCCCACGCTTCGTAGAAAAGTTACTTTTTGTATATCAAATTACAATATATTTCATATTTTAAAACAATTGAAATATCCTTGTATTAGAATTGGAGGCTTACATAAAATTAGGTAAATTTGTAGAGCTACCAGATGCAGATAACGACATCTTCCATTGTACCGGTAGGCTACTACCGAGGGAGAGAGAGAGAGAGAGAGAGAGAGAGAGAGAGAGAGAGAGAGAGAGAGAGAGAGAGAGAGACAGAGAGAGAGAGAGAGAGAGAGAGAGAGAGAGAGAGAGAGAGAGAGAGAGAGAGAGAGAGAGAACGGGGAGTAGAAAGGGGGCGGGGTGGGGAGAGCCGGAGACAAAATAACAGCATACACGTATATATTTTAAACTAATTAATCAAATATACAGCCAACAAATGTCGTAACGCCTTTTTATGAACAGTGTATACGATGTGTCCCATTATTTCTTACTATATTTACCGAGTATTTTCATTTATTAGCCAATGTTATGATTGCTTATAAATATTTTAAAACGGCCATTATGAAAGTACCTATTTATAATTGATCTAGATCTAGTAGTCTTTGCAGCACGAATAATTATAACCCTAGTCGCCTGCTGTGGCGGTTGTTCATGATCATTTTTACAATAATTGAAATCTAATTTTGGCAAGCACGACAATGAAAATTAAATGCAAAGCGATTTTCGTATCTTTTTGTTGTTGTTGTTGTTTTGTCGTTATTGTTGTTGTAAGATCATTTGCAATGAAGGGTGCCGATTGAAGTGAAAGACGAAGGCGATATATATATAATACATACTTGCATTATTCATAATGTTCAGTTACGGAAATTTAACGGTTGAAGTTCACGTCGAAATTGGATTCTGTAGAGGAAAAGCCTATTCTCTAGCATTTATGAGATAGTCAGAGTTTAGTTTAATGGAAAGAGAAAAGAAAAGGGAAAACAAATTTAAAAAGTACGCTATTATTTCGTGGCTCGAATACTGTTTGTACGATAACTGCATATGCAGTCATTTCGTCAGACGGTCATATCTCGACGTCACACCCCAATTATGTGTGACAAAATTACTTCGCTTATATAATATCTCTCCAAAATTGTTATGCTAGTAGAGTTTTGGAGGATCAGCCTAAATCTTTTTTTGAAGTTACGAATTATTAATGTAATTTAAATCTTCGTCCAAATTGTTCCATAGTTGAACAATAACATGTAATTGTTTAAATAAAACAAAAACAAGGTAAAGAGTTAAATAAGCCTTTGTGTTTGAAAGTAAGGGTCTAGCCTTTAGCAAAATCGAAGTATACCGTGCTTATTTATTTTTAACAGAACTATGGTCTGGCCAAACATTTCATCAATAATACCTAAAAACTTTGTTGATCTTACTCGATAAATTTCATTATTGTCAATACAGTTGATCTAAACCGCATCTGAACACTTTGTTCCTTACGGTTCGATCTATTTAAGATGCACACAAGACAGTAATTTTCTATATATTATGCTACACTCTTTATAAAATAAAAAACGGTATTTTCCATGCGGAATGAGGCCATATAGGCTATGCGACCCAGATTGCCTACCCTAATTTTTTTTTCATAAAGGCTAGGCTAGGCTACGGGAGCATTCAGTGACTGGTTCCTCCTGGACCAGTGAGTAAAGTGGTTGAGCTTTTTGTCCAGATAAACTACAATCCTACGAATTTGGCTGCTTTTTGCAGTACACATAATTGGTTGATCTGATTTCATTTTAACGCACAGATACTGGTGAGATAGCCCGAACATAGCGTGTGCAATGTTTATAGCTTCAGTTTATAGATTTGTGTTATTGTTTGTTTGGTCTTGGCTTTATTTAGGTGAAGAAAGTGGGATGAGTATAGTAATTGCCAGAGTCTTTTTACGTTTGGTAAATTCAGAATGTAGCCTATTATGTAAGCTAATGAAACTCTTCTGACAATACAGATACCACACAGTGCAGGTCAAGGAAGAGAGGGCTCTATGTGAGAATTTTTAAAATTGGATTGGGGGAAGGGGTGGAAGAGGGTCTCTAAGTAATGTGTGTATGAAGGAATATAGGTGAAACTGTCTGAGTGTGCGAGACGGAATGGGTGTAGCCTAACCTATACTTTCTGAGACGTAAGAAATCCCATATATCTTTATTTATCGTTGCAACCAGGTACGGGGGTCTGATGGGCTTTCCCTGTCAAATGGTTACGATATTAGGATGTTGTACCGTCGTACTTTCCGCTGGTTCTGCATGCTATAAATACATACTGCATGACAAACAGATAGGGAACTATTTGCATGAATGGTGTTTATGAGCATAGGAGAAGCTACGATGTATGTTCCCCAAGAGATCTGAGATGACGGAAGAGTGAACAGACCTTAAAAAAATACATACTACGTACTTTTGAAACTGTGAGAGCCTTCAAGGAGATACAACACCTATAATTAGGCCTACATTTGTCATTCACTAATCTCTTCGCTATATGTACTCCCAGCAGTGACTCTACTCACTTCTTCAAATGCGAGGCTTCAAATTTCATGAATGGTTTTCACACACACACACACACACACACACACACACACACACACACACACACACACACACACACACACACACACACACACACACACACACACACACACACACACACACACACACACACACACACACACACATTGTTTATGATCTACGTTGAATGGGCCTGTGTGCATGAAACGTTTCATTGATGTCGAATAGAAAAAAGATAATTTTATTGTGAAGTGCCGCCAGGGAGTGGCCGCTATAAAGAAGTAATTTTTTTTTACTATATAAAAGTGTATTGTACAGAGAGATAGACATACAGATAGATAGATAGATAGATAGATAGATTGATAGATAGATGGATAGAGAGAGAGAGAGAGAGAGAGAGAGAGAGAGAGAGAGAGAGAGAGAGAGAGAGAGAGAGAGAGAGAGAGAGAGAAAGAAAGAGGCTAGCGTAATAAATACATGAGTTGAGTGAGGTAGGCTTAGCCTACAGACTGACAGCGTTTAAAAAATCCGGGGAAAGGAATTGCATCGAGTCACTTTCAGGATCCAAACATGGCCGTTCTGACGCCATGTCGAGGGTAGTGAATATGTAGAGAAAACAGTGTGGCTTTCCTAATGGTGGCCCACAATTTATCCCGTTTTGTCTTTGAAGGAAATATTACATATTACAGAAAAGATTTTTGCAGTTTCAAGAAAGCCTCAAATGACTTTTGGGGCTTTCGCCTTGATGTGTATGGAGTAATATGAATTTGGACCCGCTTTCTTTTGCGTTATCTGAAATAAGTTACACTGTTGCCAATTTAAACAAGAAGAATTATAAGCAGAGTGTTGCTGCCGTCAATCACGTAAGTCTAGAATATTGTTAGTAGTTTGCATGAAGTAGTCATCACATATAAATCTACTTTAAAAAGCACAACAAAATAGTAGAGCAAAACAAAGGAAAACACTGCATTGTGTTCATTGGTTGTTGCAGTTGTGTCATATTATTCAATTGTCAAATGAGTGTCATGACATAATGTTGTTTTTAAAACATGCAGAAACCCCATGTTTATCTTAAAGAGACAGTTTGGTCATTAACACACACATCTTTTTAAATGAATCCCATAAGTGAGCCTCCTCAGACCCAAAGAAATCAGTGAGGCAGGGTCTCACTTGTCCCAGAAGAGATGAGAGAGTGTTCAGTTGTCAGTAGGCCACATGATTCTCTCTGTGCCTGTGCACAGTGCATGCTACTTGACAGTTACACTGTGTCTAAGTAAGGTACAAGGCATACCAGACATTGGTTTAGTTGTTAAGTTTTCCTTGGTGTTACTTGTTCAAAATTTGGCTGCCCAGAAACGAGTAAGTATGCATGAAAAAATTATGGAAACTACCATGCTGTTCCCTTTTTCTTTGAAGGCCGCCTCTATTCTCACCCGGAGTGAGAATAGTGCAGGCGAGTCTTGTGGCTATTCTCACCCGGTGCGCGTTCACTGTTGTAGCCTAGATCTAGGCCAACAAATTTTGCGTTCACCCTAAACCACAGAATTCTACACTGTGATAACAGAAAAATTGTAGAATTCTGTGCCGTGAACAAACGTTCCATTACAACTGTAGCCTACTAAAAGAGTACAATTTTGTCTGTGGCCACTGTGGGCAGTGGAGAGAGAGAGAGAGAGAAAGAGAGAGAGGAGTAGCGCGAGAATTTCCAGGCAAAACAAAATGGCGACCCGCGTAGTTCGGCTCGATTCGAAAAGTTAAATAGCCGTAGCATCTTTGTAGACAACCAAATTAATTTACTTTTGTGTTTTAACATCATTTTTAAAACTTTGTTTTTGTCAATTTGATCGTCCACACCGATAGACAGTATTCAGAAAGAGACAGAGAGAGAGAGAATGAGAAGAGGGGAGGAGTTGATCTTGCGAGAACTTCCGGGCGGGTGAGAATAGCCACTTTCTTCTTTGAAAGAATGAGGTCGATACCCGTTCAGGCTCAGTGTTGTCCCCAGTCCTAGTATTCGCTTTTAACCAGCCTTGTTGACCCTGGCAAATGAAATTTTATACTAATTTATAGGAATGGCATAGAAGAATGTCTCGATGAGTCAAGAGTGCCGCGGCTTAAGGCTTAAGTGAAGGCTCATGGTCCAAGGCCAAGGTAGTCTCTGTCTTGTTGAATTCAGTTGGAAAAAAGTGGAATGTTTTCCTCTCAGTCTGAGTCAGTAAATATCGCATGAAGCTGCAGCAAGCACCTAGCACACTTCTGTGATTGGCCCAAATATGTCTATGATGTATTTCCGCCGTCTATTTTTGTCGTCTTCTGGGGTTTCCCCCTCTTAGGTTTCCCTTGCCAGTAACTCTTGACTAGATATAGATCTCGCCGTGGTTTTTTTTTTTGGGTGCCGTGGCGGAGCGGTTAGTGTGCTCGTCTCTGAAGCGGAACGTCCGGGTTCGAGCCCCGGTTCGGATATATATTTTTTTCCGCCCCCTCCTGCCCACAGCCACACAGCGGTAATGGATACCTGACTTCGAGTGGGGAAGTAAGGGCAGCATGGAAAGGAACTGGCCACCCTACCACAATATGCCGAAGGCCCAGGAAGATCTCACGAACAATCTAACAAGGCAATCCCCAATGAGGATCGGATGCGGGAACAACTTTACTTTAAACTAATTTATTTTTTAAACAATCTCAGCAATTTTCATTCTGTAAATTTACCTGCTCCTCAAAGTTGTACATACACACACAAAGTGCATGCGCGCGCGCACACACAGCCCGAAGCAGTGGGCCATGAAACCTAGTGATATAGCCCATCACACGCTAAACGGCAAAGCGAGCCCGCTACGGTGAGGTCTAGTCAGCTGGCGAGGGAAGCCCTAGAAGACAACAAAAATAGATGGCAGAAATACGTCGTCGTCATCTATGTTTGGGCCAATCACAGAGGTGTGCTAGGTGCTCGCTGCGGCTTCATGTGTTAATATCTAAGTGACTGTAGTCTTACCCTATGATGGCTTCAAGCAAAACAAATCTAAAAATGTTTTTGAAATTGAAACTGAAGTGTTGTGTGATGAAGATGAAAAAGGAGAGAAAAGGTAATTGAGCGCGTTTTCTTGGGCATAATTATTGGTCCTGAGGATAATGATGAATTAATTCATTGGTTTTCTGTGTATGTAATAGTAAACGAATGTCATTGTTCTTGCAGTTCAACTACTGAATTGTTGCAATAGGAATACAGACTACAAGAGGTCTTGAGTGTATTTAGTTTTAGTAGAGAATTTACGGCGCTCGCAACTGCATTAGGTCATATGAGCACCAAGGGGTGGATGTCAACAGAGAAGTCCTTACAGGGAATCAGGCTTATTCTGCTCACCTCTCTAGCTTCAACAGCACAAAATCTGCTTCTACTATCCAGGCACCCTGGGAAATAGGTCAAGGTCACAAGAGTGTGACAAACATAATAAAGTAGAAGAAAATGACGATAGTAAGGGTTTGGAAAGAAAAAAGCAGCAGTTCGCTAATGCAGTTCAGGCACAGTTATGAGCATGACATTGATGAATCGGCCCTTTTAAAATTCTACTGTGCATAAGAACATGTTAATATCCCCCTTTGTGAATGGCCTAAAGACTCTTCAGTCAGCAGCACCGCCTGGCGGGGTGCTTGAGTGTATTATTTTAAATTTACAGATGTATTGTAAAAGGAAGAGGCTAGCCGTACTTAATGACGGCTAGACTGGCAGTCTAGCCGTACTTAAGTACGGTAAGACTCACAGTCTAGCCGTACTTAAGTACGGCTAGACTTACAGTCTAGCCGTACTTATTCTTAATATGATGGCTAGACTGACCATTTACAAAAAATAGGCCTACTGAATTGTAAATATACATTTTTAGTGTGCAGTACCTAAAGTATTTGTATTTGAGACAAAACCAGGTTCCTTAATGACAGTGCATGTATTTTAAACCTCCTGTCTTCTAATGTAAATAGGGCCTAAGATAAGTACGGCTAGACTGGCAGTCTAGCCGTACTTAAGTACGGGTAGACAGCCAGGCTAGCCGTACTTAAGGACGGCTAGACTGCCAGGCTAGCCGTACTTAATATTGATGTCTGTCAGTCTAGCCGTACTTAATATTGATGGCTGAATTGTAAATGAAAATTTTAGTTTGCAATGCCTAAAGTATTTGTATTTCAGACAAAACCAAAAGGTGCCTTACTGACTTGCATGTATTTGAACCTGAATAATTACTAGATCTAGATCTAATGAGACCTGTGTACTTAACAGGATTGAGTCGATTGGGCCAAACCTAGATCTAAGTACGGCTAGACTGGCAGTCTAGCCGTACTTAAGTACGGCTAGACTCTCAGTCTAGCTAGCCACTTCGATTGTAAAATTGGAGTTTGTAAGGGTGGTCACATTTCAAATTGCTCTTTTTTTCTGTTAGAAGTCGTCAGCTTCTCCTAAAGTGCAGGTAGATCTTCAGAGATTATTTTGCATCGGAATGTTTACCTCCTGGTGACTGGCCTCCACTAAGGCATTTGAGTTTTGAATTCAGATTTTGATTTGTTTAAAAGAAAGATCTGAAAAATATTATGTAGAAAATGGATTGATATAAAAAAGATTTTTTAAATTTGATCTTTGTTTATTTAGTGGTGTAAATTGTTTGCTTGCAGTTGGTGGCCCAGCACGGTGCTGAAGCCGATAGGCATCTGTTTAGGTGCCTTTTCTCTCACATCGACTTCAGCGGCGATGGTAAAAGCAGTGGCAAGGACCAATATCAGGTAAATATATTATAGTCAACAAAAAATACTGTTTTGATCAAATGCCTACTTATGATTCTATGATTATGTGGTTCATATTATTTATCAATCGTCTTTTAATTGCAGGATCTACTTATTGCCTCTTCGTTTGGCTATAAAAGGACTTCCGTACTGAGCGACCACCCCAACAAACACGATACAAAGAATGACCCTAACCCCGACCCTAATCCTAACCCAAACCCATACCCTCCTCATATATCTAGCCTTTACCCTTAGCCCAACCCTCTGTCCATTTAATAGTGGTCGCTCATTAGTTATGGAATTTAATTCTTGGGTATAGTCAAAGCAGAAATGAAAATGATCCTAATTTTTGCTTAGAGCCGAAGCTACTCTCACGACCACTTGTCCAAGACACAATCATCTACAGATGGCCATTCCTGCCCCCCCTTTATTTTTATCGTTTTTGTTTATTTTAATGACTTGGTCCAAGAGGATGTACCTTTTTGACAGTGAGTTGGTGTCTCTGACTGGTTCAACCGTACACAATGTATTAATGTATTAATTTGTGAAACTGCAAATTCCTTTTCCTTCAGTTCTTCCTTCACCTCTTCTGTCATGGTTGAGATTCGAGATTTGGTGGATACTCAGTACTGATTGTTTTGTTTTTAGCAGTTTGGTAATTTGGATTTCTGAACTGTTTCAGCAATTTTTTAGGAAAGACAGTTTGTATTGAATGTGCTGTTTGTAGAATTAAAAAAAAGAGACTTTCTGTTTTTGATCTTACTTTCATTTCTACTCTAAACTAAATATTGTTGTATATTATTTTCAGCATGTGAGTAGCAACAAGACTATCGCATTGTGACAATACAACACTGTGCCATTGGGTATCTTAAAAAATTAGTTCAAGCCCTTGTTGTTATTTGGATAATTAACTAGCTGCCTGGGTTCCATATCTATATTCACTTAAAGTTGGGGGGGGGGGGGGGGGTTAAAAACACACTGTAAGTCAGGGTTTTGTGCAATATCTCGAAATGGCAATCCTACAAGTAATGTATTTGGCTGTGTTGCTACAAGTATATGTATGTATGATATGGTCTTGGGAAGGGAAGACTGATATATATGTGTAAAAAATTATGTCAAGTTCTGTTTTCTTTTTTGTTCTTTTTATTGTCCTTTTTATGTTAGATTTCTAGTGTTTTCACTTGTTTTGTTCGCATCACTTTAGAATCAGTATTTGTCCTTTTTTTAAAACTTGCATTTAAAAAATTAAAATATCTCAGAATGAACCCTGACATGTAACTTTTTGTTCTTATTTAGCTTTGCATTCCTCTAAGTGGGGTATTTTTGTATTTACTTTGTGCACGTTTACATACAAGTCATAGATCACTTTGTGTTACTTGTTTCAGATTCAGTATTTGAGTCAAGAATTTGGTGCCCTGCTTACCAAGGCCAACTTTGTTTCCATCCTCTGTTACGCTATTGACAATCCTCTACAACAACAAAACGTAAGTTTGGTTGACAAGACAAAAAAAATTAACACTTTCGAATTACTCACTGCCACTTTTAATTTATGGCAGGGGTTCCAAGTTAATGTTTTTCAGTTTGGTAGAGACAAAAAATATTATAAAAACCAGTTTTTCACAATAATATAGAGACTGGTAATGCTTAGTTGTTCTTGCTGTCAGGTTTTAGTAAATTAAAAGTTTCCTTTGTTCATTTTGTCATAAAAAGCCATTCATTATGTTTTCTTTTCCTTTGTTCATTTTGTCATAAAAAGCCATTCATTATGTTTTCTTTTCCTGATCCAAATTCTCTTCCCTTTTTCATTTTCATCCAAGACTCTTAAAAAATGGTATTGTTATTGTTTCTTGGGTGTAAGAAAGATGAATGGTGAAAAGGTAATGTATATAGAAATACACGTACATGTACTTTAGGTTTTCCATTCAACTAACTGCACTGACATTGAACTTGTTTTCTTTTGCCCTCCAGAACTTGAAACCGTCCGTGCATCTCTTCCCACAAATCAGTCGAGTTCTTAAGTTGACTCGGGTGCAGGAAGTTGCTGTTGCACTTGCTTTGCTCAGTTCTTCTCGGACGGACCTTGTCAGTTTCGCCCTTCAGTTTACAAAACAGAAACTTCCTGAATTGATTCGGTCTTACGTTGATGTTGGTAAGAAACTCACTGTTTGTGTTTCGAACACTCTCTTGTTCAACTAACGTAGCTTAACCCCCATCCTGCAGGAGCCGGGTTTATGTCGCCCGATAAGCTTATTTCGGCACCTCGCCTACGTTCTGGTCCCGAATCAGTGTAGCTCCTGGCTCAGCGCACGCGCAGCGCGCATCCTCTTACGTGTCATTCGGGTCCCGGGTCGGATCCCCATTCACGCAGGTCAAGTGTGTGTGCGTCAGTCTGCTTGAGTTTGTGTGCGTTTGTGGCCTTCTTCTAGAACCGCCTGCGTTGGTTCGTAATTGAGGCATATGTCTCATTAAAAAAATGCCAAGTTGGTAGCTCTAGATGTTCGTCCAATGAAATTATAGAAGAAAGTGACCCACTTAGACATGAGGAGCTCGAAAGGATAGTCAGGAAACAAGACTTCCATTTTTCTATACAAAATATTTCAAATGAGCTTGATTTTGTATGAAATGGTACAACCTGATAAAAAAATAATCTTGTTTGATAGTTTTGAATGCCATTGTGCAGGTACAAAGAACAATTTGAGTGTAAAACATTCAGAAATTGACCTAAATTATCCCCTTTCGAACCTCAAGTCATTCATAACAACAAGAGCGTCCAGAAAGGTTATTCGAATGGGCGTAACTACTCGTAATGTCTTATCAGCTTGTGAGAGGGAGTTATTCATGTGTTTGTAACACTTTATAAATAGAAAGCTATGAAAGAGCGTTGTTTTCATCATCGGTTAACACACTCCCACGGTATTCACGGCGAAAACACGTTTCCCGGGGCATGCACTGTACACCAACAGTCAGTACACACTGAGTGACCCCGGCGGCCTGCCCGGCACGTCCGATGTAATCGGTTGCTGATAAGATACGCATCTGGGCACAGACGCAGGATAAGAGTTAAGCTGACTGGTGAAAATGTAGCGTGTGAGTTCACCCAGCTAAAACTAGAAGGACAATAATGATTTATTTCTCCTTTGGGATGTCCTCAATGGCAGGCTTTGCGGTGTTGAAAATTTAACCTAACGCTGTCACTTAAAAAACAATGCAAATTGGTCACTGGTGGCAGGCAGAAAATTCTGTTGGCACTGGGATGTAATTTTTTTCGATTGTTTGGTATTGGAGTTAGTTCTTTTGTTAATATAGTATAGTTACAGGATGTTTCAGGATTGAAAAGAAGAATCAAAATGTATAATGTCAATAGAGTAATAGAATTGATAAAAATTGCCACAGTTATGTAATTTTCTTTAAGTTTTAAAAAACTAAGATGGGTTGCTGTGTGGTTGTCGACCAGGTTCTTCACATTTTTTCGTTAAAGTTGTAAAATTTCAAATTCCTGTGTGCAGTACATTTTACACATACCAACTTGAAATTACCACCTAACCACTGATATAAGTAAGATACAACGGTAAACTGAGCTTGCTAGCATGCCAGCACATGAAGGATGCATAATTCCTACTTGTTCAGTGCTCAGTATACAAAGCGCCTTCATTGAAGCTTGGTGTAAAGCAATTTCAATTAAAGATGAATTATCTCAATGGAAAAGAGGTAACATTTGCAGTCATTTATAACTGTTCCTTCTCTGTTGTTTCTGTAGACACAAGCCGCCAGGAAGGTGGCCTCCAAGACTCTGACCTCGAGATCCTGCACCTATTGCTGTTTCACCTGACTTCAGAGAGAGAGCAGCTGGGCATTGCCCAGGAGACCTTGGACACCTTCCTTAAGACTGTTCGCAGAGGTAGGCATCTGTCACCTTTTGAAGTAGCTTCATACTCTTTGATTGAAGTTGTAGACCTTCCATTTGAATGAATTACAATGTTATTTAAAATTGTAGACTTTGATCACCCCTGGTGCTTTTATTGCGAGAAAAGTTAACAAAGAATAGAGTAATTGATTGAAGCAAAGGAATTTTATAAGAGGGGTATGTTGGTTTTTTAATAACTATATTTTCAACATCTATTTCGTAATAAATGTATTGTTGTGCGTATATTTTATAATTTGCATGTAAACTGCCTTTGCTCTGGTTGACTCTTTACTAGGGTCCAACTCTTGGTCTCACAGCTCCTCTAGTGCTGTCAAATATTACTTGAAAGGCCACCCACAGGACTGCAGGTCATGGTTCTGTTAATGCATTGAATTAAATATAATGTCTGTCCTTTCTCTTTATTGTGATAACGATTTCCCAGAAATTTTGTAGACACCCCTAGTAACGTCTCCTGTCTCTTTCCCATTGCCACATTAAAGTATTGTAGGCTGTGGATCTGGGTGGTTGGAGGATGCAGCTGTAGGTTCTGCTTTTTTATTTTTGTCCTTTTTGATCTCATCTGTCTGTTTTGCTCTTTCTTAGTGCTAAATGGCAGTCATGTCATTTTGCTTCTCTTTAATGGAGCAAAAACTTACAGCCAAGGTAGTGAATAGTTGGGGGGAACTCACAGGTTATTCCTAATTCTCTGTTCCTCTCAGTGTGTTTCTGCCATTGCTGCATGACTTTTATAACATGAACATATTTCTCTTATACCACTTTAAATATTTAAAAAATTGATTTTGGATTTTTTTTATCTTTGCAGAATTCCCGCGCGAGAGGGTGCCTGTTATCATCAGTCCATTTGTGTACCCAAATTTGGAGGATATCAGTGCTAAAAAACTCAGAGACTTAGGAACCATGAAGAAAAATATGGCAAGTTTTACTTTTTCTGTTGTGGCGGGGGGAAGAGGTGTTGGTTCCATTATTGTGTGTTGTGAATGCGACAGATTGAAAGATTGAAGGCAAAAGAACATTTTGCATAAAGATCATGTTTTTCTGAGAAAGAAAAAAAAGTAGGTGTAGAGAATGTGTCTAGGAGGCTGTTTTTCAGGGGAATTGTCACAACAGCAGTAAATTAAAAAGCATAGATTGCCACTGGTGCAGCACCAGAAATCAATGCCAATTTGGAGATTTGCACTGAAAGTTTCAGTGCTACAGTATTTATTCCTATTTATTTATAATAACCTTCAGGTTGAAATGGAAACAATTTTCATTTTGATCATATAGAGTGAGTTTGGGGAAGTTAGGAACACAATTGAATCGTACCCATTGTCTTCATTTGTTGAAGATTAATTGAATGTTTTTTTTTTTTTTTTAAGGGAGTCTTGATTTTGCAGATTTTGGGTCAGGCTAGGCAAATTGAGGTGTTGGCTGATTTTTGAAAATCAACCAGTTTTGTCTAAAAATAGCATAGAGACAGTTGAGAAAGTCTTTATTTTCCTCGTAAATTGCCTTTGAAAACATGAGGGTGGGTTAATACAGTGAATTTTCACAATAAGTGTCATTTTTCGCAAAATTTCTTTTTTTTTTTTTTTACAGTTCTGTTCCCTACTCCTTCCTTAGTTTTCATCCTTTTGACATTTAATTTTCAGGAAACATAGATGGCAAGGCTACCATCAATGTAACATATATTTGCGAAAAAAATAGCTCTTTTCCATTGGCAAGCGATTACGCAACCTAAATTTAGAAACGTTTTTTTATACTTGGGAAAATTCTCTTTTTTTTTCTTTTGCACTTATTGATAAAAACTTGCTGTTACGTTGATAGGGTATGCTATGCTGTAGCTATGCCAAAATAAAATTGCGTATCAAGAGATTTTTACTTTGCCTAACTTATATGTGTACTTAGATTTGATCTCGTGCAACAAACAGAAAATGGTCCTCAAGGGTATCTCCTCCCGTTAAAAGTGTAAAAGAAGCAGAGCACAAAAATTACGTAATACATTTTATTATTTCTATTCAGGAGCATTGAAAAATTGTTTTCAAATACACTTATTGTTTTGTTTTGAAGGTCTTAGTTTATTGTGTGTTAATCTGTTTACAGACTGACGTCAGCGTGGCTGACATGATGTTAGAGGGCGGCTACTCCTGCACATCTAGGTAAGAGAAAATACAGTGGTTACAGAAAACTTAGATTGACAGATTTTTTCTTATCTTATAATGGTCTGTTTTTGGACTGAGAATAAGTGGTTTCTTTTTACGTAAGTTCTCCTTTGTTCTGGAGATGGTGGTGCGGCTCATTTAGAAAGCTGCATTCATGTGAAAGGCTCTAAATTTTCTCTTATCAATGCTTTCCGGCAGGTCTTTTTAAGAAATCATTGAACAAAACATAAAAAATAGTCTACCACTTTTATCAATCCCGATTGCGGACTTAAAGGTATAATGGCAAGCCTAGTAAATGAATATCATCATTTGTCAAGATCATGTAAATACAGTGTCGCTCCAGTGCTGTATTACAAATACACCATTGCTAATGGCCTCTGTGTGCAGGGCGCTTTTTGTTTGTTGTTGTGTAAAATAAGCCATGTTTGTAATTTTTCCATCTGGTTCAGTGAAGCCCTTGGGGGGGGGGGTCGGCTTTATTTTAAACCTGAGTGGTAGCTTCCCTTTTAGGCTTACATATTCTCAGGTCAAAGTCATGTGGGCAGACTTGTCCAAAGGAGCCGTTTTGTGTTTGAGATTGATGAACGTTAGTAAAGTTTTGCCTCTGAAGTATGGAAATAGTTTTGAAAAAAGATAAATGTCACCACAGCACTTTTTTGGGGATCTTTTGATTTGAAGGTGTTATATTTTTCTATTGAGTTTGATTTTTCAATCGTTTGTTTCTTTTTACTCTATTGGCAAATAACAGTGTGGAGGAGTGTCGTAGCCTTCTCTCTCATTGTGGAGCAAGGGAGATCACTGCCCCTGCTGTAGCCCGTGTCCTAGGAATGATGGCCCGCACGCCTGCAAACCTAGGAGACCATGGCTCACAGGTACTAGTATAAATGTTGGAGTTTTGTCGCTGTTACCGATGATGAGAGTGTAGATTTGAAGGAATTTCTGTTACAGTCTTCTTTGGGTGTTTCCTTTTCCTTTCAAGTACTTTTTCTGGTCCTTTGCACATGTAAATTTATTGTCTTTGGTATTCTTTCTCTTTGTTCCTTTTATGTTTGACTTAAGTCTTAACATCAATTTTATTCAATGTTTTCTCATCTACATGTTGATGTTAGCTTTAAGAAAATGTTTTAAGACAACCTCTTGCGGCTTAATTTTATGAATATTACTGTGACCTGCCATCTACACTGCGGAAACAGATTCAGACCCTCTGCGCCAGCCACTGTTTTAGAGGTGCTTAGACAGTACAGTGCTTCTAGTCTTCCGCAATTTTGCAGATTTCCGCAAATTAGCAGGATTCCGCAAATGGAAAAATAAAAAACTTTTCAAAAATGCGAAATAAAAAATTTCCGTAATTACTAATAGTGCAACAATAGCCTACCCTTACCAGGAGTACTCTTTTAATTGAAAGTGTAGACAGTGTCTTTCACTTTCACTTTCTAAAGCACAAGAAACAGAGCACCAGCTCTGTTAACAAGAAGAAATGACGATTGTGGTTCAATAGATCTTGGGCCTGCCAAGAAAAGAAAAATCTGAAGAGAGTTTGATTTTTTTATCAGACTTGTTTATTTGTAAATATTGTTGTGGATTTCAGTTGAATTTAGCTGTCAAGTTATTTAGATCTAGATCTAGCTGTTATATTATTATTATAAGGATTCTACGCATTATGATGCAAACCAGCACAAGCGGGAAAGAATTTGAACATTAACTGTCGAGTTTTATAGATCTAGCTGTTATACTACTGTTGTGGATGTACAGTATCGGTACAAGGGAAAAAGCATGGCTTTGGATTTATATGGATTAACACAAACATAAAATTATGTATGCAAGGTATGTTTTTTTTCTCCCTTATTTTCTTTTTAAATTTAGGCTTGAATAGCCAGAAATGGCATATTTAGGATGCACTGAAACCAAAAATTCTCAAACATGAGCATCCCCCTGCAGGGCGCTGCCCTGGACCCTGAAATCCTCGAAAAATGACATCAGCCTGCTGAAAGCTCTGATAATAACCTACTGATAAGATCTTTCTGTCTTTGCTCAAATTTGTGTAAAGTATCTTTCCTTAGGGCACAGTGTTTGGCCAGAGGCAAGATTCATTATGGTGATATAATTTTTCAAATGTGAAGCAATGGTTATGTTGTGTTGTTATTGAA
This sequence comes from Aplysia californica, assembly GCF_000002075.1. Classification (NCBI taxonomy): domain Eukaryota; kingdom Metazoa; phylum Mollusca; class Gastropoda; order Aplysiida; family Aplysiidae; genus Aplysia; species Aplysia californica. Next base: position 219,643 of record NW_004797351.1, read on the forward strand.
TTATTGGTAACGAGGAGAATCTTTTCTCTTTTTCAGTCAAATGATCGCCAAGATGTTCCAGGCCACACCACCTGGAATATCGATGTCTTTCTGCAAGTTGTCAAGGAAATGGTCAGTTTTTATGAAGTTGAAATATCTTTAATACATAAGCCTAGCTGAAAAGTTTGATAAAGGAGACTGGATTATTTTTGGTCCTTTAGTTTCATAAAATAACTGGAGAGACTCTTTTGCGAAACATTTTTTAATCAGAAGGTGATATAAAGGAGACTGGATTATTTTTGGTCCTTTAGTTTCATCAAACAACTGAGAGACTCTTTTGCGAAACATTTTTTAATCAGAAGGTGGTATAAAGGAGACTGGATTATTTTTGGTCCTTTAGTTTCATAAAATAACTGAGAGACTCTTTTGCGAAAGATTTTTTAAATCAGAAGGTGGTCTCTAAGTGGCACTGGCTCTCGTCATATGATCACTGCGTGACTGTCTTGTATTGGGCATTCCCAACACTTTCTTTGGTACAAGTTTTTAGAATTTTCATTTGCGTTTAAATATATCTTCTTTGACCCACCTCCCTTTGTTTATTGTTTCCTGAACTTTTTTTGTTTGTTTTGAGATAAGAATCCAGATATTTCATAAGTTTTTATATATAAATAATATTTCCCTAGACAAAATTCCTTTTGTTACTGTTTGCTGACATTTTTATCTTGGTGAGAATCTGAATATTTCTTTTGTATTCATGTAAAAATAATAGCTTCTTAGGTGACCGTGACATCTTTAAAAAAACAACTCTTTTCTGACTTTTTTTTCTCTTCAAAGAATCCCCATCTGATCTGGAGGGAAGTGATAGCCAACCTGGATCACAACGGCTTCCTGGTGCTGGGCAGGAAGGGACTGCGGCTACTGGTGCAGGGTCTGTTTCGTGGCCTGCAGGAGCCCTTCCCCATTGAGCTTATCTACAAAGCCTGGAACAACACAGAAGGACAGGTATTGGTGGATGATGATCGTGATGATTAGGGGATTTTATGGGATCAATTCTGTGAAACCTGAAAATCCGTAATGCTGACTGCCAGTTTTTGACAGTGTTTTCTTAAGAATTTTGATGTGATGTCTTGGAACCCTTTATAGCTTTGTGTGTTTCAGTAGTTGAGATGCCTTCGGGTTTGAATATACCACATTCATTTTGTGTGAAAGGTTTCTATCTTACCTGCTTGCTCAGTCTATATATATATATATTTTAGGAAGGTTTCCATTTTTATATGAAATGTGCGTGTCACCAAAACTTCATGTTTGGGCTGTGATTTATTTGTTCGTTGCCTCTTTGTCCAGCCCCCTCCCTCCACCTGTTTGTTCATGCTTTGTCCAACTGTTTGTCATCAGCTGTCATTTCTGATTCAAGCCCTGAAGCACCCAGACGTCTTTTGTTTGGCTGATTACAAAGGGGACTCAAACACTGTTGTCATTGACATTCTCAAGTCTACACCAAATGATGATGACAGAGAAATTGCTGTATGGTAAGTATTTTTTGCGTTATGTGAGTGTCATTGTGTAATTTTTTACTTTAACTGGTTTCTTTTTACACAGTTCCTTTGTATTGTACTAATACACACTAGGTATATTTGTGCAAGCTTGGACATGCAAGCCACTGAAAGTCACGTGGTCTGCTCTTTTCACCCCTTTTCTGTGTTATCATTATTTTGCTTAGTTCCATGATAGTGTTGCCTTTAATGCTCTGGTTTTGTTAACCTATATTTCTTTCTCAGTTTGCCCCAGTACCATGTGTGTTAAGAAACTTGTGTGTTTAGCATCATTATGAAGATAAGAATGTTGTTTCATTGTCCTTTACGAACTGTGTGTTGTATTTTGTTGCTGGCGGATGGAGGGTGCCATGAGTAGGTTGTACTCCCTCTTGTTAGTGTCTCTGTCTTGGGCTTTGGGAGCTTTTTAGGTCTGTCATTTTGTCAATGTGCTTTTCTTTGACTCATACTTTACCAAGCTCAAAGGTGTTGATTTTTGTGGGACAGGAAATCCCTGAGCCTTGTGGAGGCTTTGCTGCGTCTGTCTGACAACGGACATCATGCCCAAGTAGTGGAACTCTTCAAGGTGCCCATTGCCAAGTGTCCGGACATTCTAGTGCTGGCTTTGCTTCAGATCGCTGTAAGTTGTTGACCCCTATATAGTTAATGGATTTTTAAATCTTTCAAAATGATTATTGGCAGATGAATAGAGAATGCTGCTGGTAGGTCTTACTTGTTTATCATCCCTCTTTTGGTTTTCTCTTTTCGTCTTGGTATTTTTAATTAAGAACTATCTGACTGATAATGAGTTGATGTGCTTCTCTCTCTCTCTCTGTAAATGAAAGTATAGCACATTTGTGGAAAAAGTTTTTTGTTTTAAGTTAAAGGTTCATATTTTTCGTTAAAAAATTACTCTTTGCCTTTACTGAAGATGTTTTTCTGAATTTGATTCCTAATGGAAATTTTTCTTTTGTCTTGTTTAGATAGTCAGTGTTTAGCATTATTAAAAAATAAATAAAATCCAAACCTCCTGCCTCTGTAGGTAATGTATAAGGAGAAAGGAAGTTTGGACATGTTTTGAAGAGTAAGTGTTGATAAGAATTCATTTATCATCATCCATCTTTGGTTGTGGCCAAATGTTTCCCTGAAGATGAGATGTCCAAAATCTGAATGTGTATCTATTTATTTCTTTCCCTAGCCCACGTGGAACAGATTGAAGCAGGAGCTGATCTCCAACTTAATGCCCAGCTTCTTAGGGTCCCACAGCAACTCGGCCGTTATTCTGCACTATGCCTGGCATCATCAGGTCTGTGCCACTTTTTGTCTGGATTTGCCTTTTTTTTTTCTTTTCACAACATTTTAAAGTGAAGAGCTGCCTATTCACGCTTTGCAGGTGCTTGGAGGGCGCCGTTAGTAGGTCCTACATCTTTTTCTAGTCCTTTGTCATTTTTGTCTATCTGCCTATTTTTTACCATGTGCTAAATGACCATCTTTATGGTGATGTGCACCTCTTTTCTCAAGTAATTTACTCTGCTGCCTATGAATGGGGGTTGATGACCGATGTTTTTTGCTCAGGCAATTCTTGGAGTGTAGGGCGGGAAGCGAAATGTTGCTGTGGCGCTGTTGATTGCAAATTTTAATTATCATGTTAAGATTCCAAATGGGGGGGAGGGGGGGGGGGGGGTTAGCAGGTGGCATGAAGTTTCAACAGCATTCATGATTACATAGTGGATGGCTGTTCTTGGAGAATGTCTGTGGTAGGTTTTTCTGGTCTTTCCCTTTGCTGCTTTTGCCTTATCTTGGACTCTTCCTGCACTAAATGACTGGTTATCATGTCGATCTGCTTCTTTTTACTCAAAACTCTTCCGATGGAGGAATGAGGATAGCATAACTTTTCTTATGATCGCCGACGCTCTATTGCAGGGTCACTCCAGCAACATCCGAACCTTGATCATGCACTCCATGGCTGAGTGGTACATGAGGGGAGAGCCTCACGACCAAGTTCGCCTCTCGCGCATCCTGGACGTGGCACAAGATCTGAAGGTACTACCGGTGATCCTGTTGACTGTTTCTGTTGTCACGTCTTTGTTGTGGGGTCGGGGTTCGGTAGCTTGTTGGGTGCACTTGAGTTTATTTTCCTCTGTATCTTTTTATCTTTGCCAGTTCCAACTGTGTGGATGATTGAAGATCTGCACTAGTATTCCCACTGGGTGCCCCTTTCCTGTTAAACATCTGTTGTCCTTATGTCTCCTTTTTTGTGTTTGTTACTCTCTTGTAACACCTAATCTTCGGCACTTGCATAACCTAATTGTGTTGCAAGTGCTGTAAAACTTATTAAAATGCAAAATTTCATAAAATTATTAAACACTCTCTGCAGGCGCTGTCGATGCTGCTGAATGCGACGCCATACGCTTTTGTCATCGACCTGGCATGTCTTGCCTCGAGACGCGAGTACCTCAAGCTTGACAAGTGGCTCAATGACAAGATCAGCGAACACAAGGTACGCAGTGTTTTCACATGTTACTGTGTTTGTGTATGATTGAGTTTTGTTTTTGCGTCATGTCCCACTTGTAAGTTATTGTGATATACTTTCTTTTTCATGTTGTATTTCATGTGTGTGTTTGTGTGTGGCTGTTAAATTTTTGTGAAGACAACTTTTGTTTATTATTTTTTTTGTGTGTGCGTTGTTTATTTTAGCCGTATCTGCCAACATTCACAGGGCACAATCTATTACAATACAAAACTCATGTCACTCGCTGAAATGTACTTGTTGTGTTTCAGGACAGCTCCTTATTGTTTCTCATGTCTTTGTGCTTTTTCAGGCATGGGACTGTTGTTAGTTATATAATGTCAATCTGAACCTATTAGTTAGTTATATAATGTCAATCTGAACCTATTAGTTAGTTATATAATGTCAATCTGAACCTATTAGTTATATAATGTCAATCTGAACCTATTAGTTAGTTATATAATGTCAATCTGAACCTATTAGTTAGTTATATAATGTCAATCTGAACCTATTAGTTAGTTATATAATGTCAATCTGAACCTATTAGTTAGTTATATAATGTCAATCTGAACCTATTAGTTAGTTATATAATGTCAATCTGAACCTATTAAACACCTTGTACATAATGATTCCTCTGATGGTTAGAGGGTGCCAATGGTTGGTCCTACTTTTCTTTCTTTCTTGTATGTTGCTTTTACTTTGAACCTAATGACAGTTAATGTGCAGGGGATTGGAGGGTGTACTTCTTTTCTTTTACGCTGTTGTTTCTGTTTGTCTTGCCTCTGCCCTTTCTCTTTATAACTGTAAATGTGTGGATGTGTTTCTCTTTACTAACCCCAAGAACACCCCCCCCCCCCACACACACACACATTATTGTGTTGATGTGCTCCTCTCTTCTGGAGATTACCAAGATGATTACTGCTGTTTACTGACCTGTGTGTTTGTGTGTGGTGTTGCAGGAAGCGTTTATCCAGGCCTGTGTGATCTTCCTCAAGCGCCGCTGCCCTCAGCTGATGGGCCTGCAGGTGAAGGACGAGCACCCACAGACCCGCAGCCAGCAGCTTCCCCCGGAGACAGTGGTCACCATGCTGTCTTGTCTCAAGTTGTGGACTGTGTAGGTTTTGCACAGATAGATAGTTGGAATTGTCTTCCTTTTTTGTGTGTTGGCCTTGTAGAAGACTCCATTTTACCTAATGAAAACCCCCATTCTGTTCTGAAAGTGTGACTTGAGACTCTCACTCAGTGTATTTTCAATAGGGCCTAAACTCCCAAAATTTTGGAGTCTGAGTACCTTAAAAGAGATTACAAGGAGGCCTGAGGATTAAATAATTGTTATCAAATGTTAATGTATTCATTTGCTGAAGAAAAAAAAAAGGTTGGACTTATTTATTTATTCATTCATATGAAGTTTTAGCTATCTGGGCGTGGGCACTCATCATAGACGAAAGTGTACAAAGTGTCGAACTTTCCTTCTTTTAAGGATGATGAGTAGTTTGCTCACGTCTTCCCTTATTTTTTTAAAAAGTTGCTTAATTTGCATGTTTGATTGTTCTCCACTTTATGAAAATATTTCATGCATTTCATGTCCTGTCTCCATACAAAATTATCACCCAACCTTTTTTCACGGGGCCTTCTGCAGTCACCTGAACCCGGATCTTGCAGAGACGATCAACACAATGTACAACAACGCCTCTATCTACATGAACAAGCCCAGGCCCACTCCGTCTGCGGCCATGCAGGGCATGGGACCCAAGCAGCCGCCCTTCCCACCACAGAATATGGTCAACCCGGTGAGTGTTGGCAGTGAATGGCCCCCTGCTGAGGGTCTTTTTGGATTGCTCTCCCACTGTACACATGAGCACGCGCGGATAGACACACCCTTGTTTGCATACACATGCACATACACAGAAACACACCTATTGCAAAACATGGTCAACCCGGTGAGTGTTGGCAGTGAATGGCCCCTGCTGAGGGTCTGAGGGTCTTTTTGGATTGCTCTCCCTCTGCACACATGAGTACGAGGAGATGGACACACCCTTGTTTACACACACATGCCCGTACAGACACAATACCATATGCAAAAGGAAGGTCATGAATAAGATGTAGCCAGGTGTTTTCACTTGCATTAATTTAAATGATGCTTATTGTTTCACACATTGTGTACATTCAAACTGAACTGTTAACCAAAGTGGTATTGAGATGCTGTCTTTTATGTACTTGCAGTGTATTTTGTCACGGTCTCTTTTGTAGAGATTAGTTGACAGATGCTGTTTTGTAGCACTGAATCCCAGCGGAATGGCAGTACCTTAAGAGTGGTCTGTTTGAGTTTAGTAAGGTGTTTGAATTATTAAAGAAAGCAGTTGTTGGGATTGTTAAAGAAAGGAGTTTGCCATCTCACACACTTAGGTGTCCCCCTCCCCCCCCCTCTCTCTCTCTGTCTCTCTCTCTCTGTCTCTGTCTCTCTCTCTCTCTCTCTCTCTCTCTCTCTCTCTCTCTCTCTCTCTCTCCCTCCCTCCCAATGTTTATTTTGAACTGTGATGTGTTCCCCCCCCCCCCAGCATGACCCACTGGCCAACATTGGAGGGGTCCTCAACCAGCCTGGACCAGGTGCTGTGGGCCCTCCAGGACAGAGCCTACCTCAGGCCATGGCCAATCTCGGGCTGGGGCCCCCAGGACCCCCTGGCTCCCCGTCTAAGACGTTCCCCCCCATGTCTCAGCAACAGCAACAACAGCAGCAGCAGCAGCAGCAGGTGGCTGCCGGCGGTTTGGGTTTCAACCCCATGATGGGCAATCAGATGCCGAGTGAGTGTCATGCATCATTGTTTTATGTTCTCTTTGTTAGGTGACTTCTTTTATTTTGCAGCGAAGATTTCAGCGTGTGGTTGATAGGTGCTTTGATGCCGTCTGCTTCTTGTCTTATCAGTAGTATCTTCCTCCCATCTCTTTTATTGAGTATCCCCATCTTTCTGTTGGGATCTACCACTCAATGTGGATTTAGATCTGATGTGTAGAGTCAAAACAGCAGCCTCCCTTAATGACGAATACTGTATTAGTGGGAATGTTAATACATTTACTTTCATTGCAAGACTTACTGAGTTAATTCATGTTTGAAAGGTGTTAGGGATCATCTTGCAAGATTATTCTTATGGCACTTTCTTCATTTGTGTTTACCTTTATTGTAATGTCATAGTGTTCAGTATACTTTGCTGTTTTTCTTGTAAACAAAACTGAAATTGAAGCTGAATTCATAAACTGCCATGTTGGATGCTTGTCTTTGTTATATTATTTTGAAATACTTATCATAAATAAATATATTTTCTTAAACTTTTGGCCATAATTGTGGAAAGTTCGCTTAAAACCTCTAGTTGTTGACATGTTAAGTGTATTTTCCTTCTCCTTGAGCAGGTTTGGGTGTGCAGGCTCCCATTAACCAGAACATGGTGCCCGCCCCCGGTCCACGGCCACCGGTTAGCAACATGCCGTCCCTTCCCACAAACACACAGCAGACGCCCAAACCGGGCATGCCTGTCAACCAGGAGAGGCTGGGCAATCGCACGGGTGGGTGTGGTTTTAGGTTGAGCGGAAATTTAACTCTTTACCAGATACAGATGGTGGAACACGTGCTTTAGCGGTGTATTCATAGCTGCCACTTTTCCACTAATTAGCGGAATCTCTGCGTCATCTAGCTTTTCACCCTAATTTCCTCCTTCCTCCGCTGGACAGCTCTTGGTAGCAAATTGTGATAATTTTTTTTACACACGCAAAATACGGAACTGGGAGTGAGGCGAAAACGTGGCTTGCGCATGTCCAACCGTAGCTTCCTATTTCCGTTCTGTGCCTAGCGCTAGGCCTAGTTTCACATTTTTTATTGTGGAGCGACAGTGTTGTTAGAGCATCGGGACGTTGGCGCGCCTAGTTGTCATTGAATAATGCGGAAATTCGTCGGAAATTTATTCAGAATGCAAAAATAAATGGAGCTGGATTGAGGAAGAAGCAGACGGTGTGCAACTTCAAAAGTTTATAAAAAATGGAACATGCGATAAAGAAATCTTGTAGTAGGCCTACAGTGGCAAAGGTGTTGCCTCCTTGATCCAGTACTACTCTACATCGTTGCACAAGTCTTAAGAGAAAGAAATCTTTTTATAAGACACTAGCTGGTAAAAAACGCTGGATTTTTAGTCACCAAACTGGGTCAAATGCTTGTTAGTCAACTTCGTGCCTTGGGTTTTTTTTTTTTATTCAAATACATTTTAATTCAGTATGGTTAACAAATATGACACTTTTCCTTCCAAAATCATAGATTTTCCAATATTATATTGCCTCTGAATCTCACTGGTTTTACTCCGGCCTTCGGTGAGCGCGCGTACGCTTTCGTGTGAATTTCCTCCTTTTTTGAAATACCTGAGTGGCAGCTATGTTTGTTACATTGTGTAGTGGAATTTTCTGTTTTACCCTGTGTCTATTTGTATAGCTTGTTGGTATTTTTTGTTGTTGCTTAACTGTACTCAATAAGTGTTGGAAATAATTTTTTAAAGTTTCAAATTTATGAAACTCTCTGAGTGCTTTATTTCTGTCTTGTTTCCTGCCCTACGAATGGTAAATGGAAGGGGCATTTCTGTCATGGTAAATTTGATGTAAGGGGTATGAAATAAGATTCAGAGACACATTAAGTTTTTCGAGAGCTAATGTACACCGGTAAAGGAATCGAATTTCTGATTTGTGGAAAGACAGTTATTAATTATAATTGTTTTTATTAAATTAACTAGTTGTAAAACTCATGCAACGCCATAATATTTTTGCTAAAATATATAGCAATTAATAAAATTCTCCATTGCGCAATTATCAACGTTGTCAGCCCTTTTGCCTGATGGTTCTTGATCTTCCTCGTTGTGCAGCCCCTGGCCCAGTGGACGACATGTCCAGCATCTTCCCGGAGATGTCTCAGACCTTCACCAAGGAGACGGAGGACCGAGCCAATATGTACTTCCAGCAAATCTACAATCAGACCATGAGCATCGACGAAGTTCTCACTATGCTCAAGTCCTTCAAAGATTCCAGCGAAAAAATGAGCAGGGTAGGTGCTGTTTCCTACTTGTTTGTTTCCGTAAGGTTTTTATGGCGTTCGTGACTACATAACATCATATGAGCGCCAAGGGGTGGATGTCAACAAAGAAGTTCAAACGGGGAATCAGACCTACTCTGCTCACCTCTCGTGCCTCAACAGCACAAAGTCTGCTTCGATTATCAAGGCACCCCGGAAATAGCAGTTCACAAGAGAGTGACAAACATACAAAAGTGGTAAAGGAAAAATGACGATAGTAAGGATGAGGAAAGAAAAAGCAGCAGTTCCCCCTATGTTGTCCTGGCACAGTATGAGCTTGATATTGATAAATCAGCCCATTTATAATTCTACTGTGCATAAGAACATTTTAATATTAATACCCCCCCTTTGGGAATGTCCTAAAGACACTTCAGTCTGTAGCACTGCCCTGGGGTGGAAGGGGGAACAAAATGCGGCTCGCGGACGTGGCCTCGCTTCACCGAGAGCCGCAAAATACGGCTCGAGTGGCTCGCTATCTATTCCTATCCTTAATGAAAAAACGCGAAATTCTCGGCCCATCTGTGTTTTCGAAATAATAGAATAGACTTCCTGTTAGCGCATATGAAAGAAAATATAGCACTGACAGACGAATTTTTGTCATTTCAGCGCTTTTTTCTGTCCCCTTCGAAATGTAAAAAGGAAAAAAAAGTGCTCCCCTGACTTCAGTATATGTCTGATATTTTCACTTCTTTAATAGGTACACATACATAACTGTCAGCATTTCTTTGCATTACTTGAGCAACCTACGTGGGAAGTTTGAATTATGCCGTTGTACCTTTTTAGTTATGACGTTTCAAAGTTGGAAAATTGTTGATTTCATATGACACTTTCGATATTGCATAATCACTTTTAGAAACCCCAAACTATTATTATTGGAATATATCTCCAATAGTGTACCACCATTTGATAAATTATCTTTTTACCTTCAGTTTAATGGGCCACATGGATGTTTAGACATTTTCCTTTGGTGGGGTAGTGGCGTAAAAATACGTCACGGAAAAGCCCTGGGCCGGTGGTGGATTCTGGCCTGGTAGGAAAAGTGTTAATGTGATAACAGGAGCAACCGGTGAAGAAAAGAGTTGTCACCTTTTTGTGAAAACTAAAGTTTGTTAATGATTTGATATTTTCTGGGGGTTCTGAATCATATTCTTTTTATTCACAGGATGTTTTTGCCTGTATGCTGGGTAATCTGTTTGAGGAGTACCGCTTTTTCCATCAGTACCCCGAAAGAGAGTTGCAGATCACAGCCCAACTGTTTGGAGGAATTATTGAGCAGAAGATTGTCACGTTAGTGATCTTAAACATCCTTTTATTAGGAATAATAAGCCATGCTATGTTTTTGGACCATGAATTATGTAAACGTCATGGCAGTGTTATTTTGAAGTATGCCATTTTCCAAATCTCCTTCCTTGCTAAATGTGGTTGTTATTATTCTGATTTTCTGTGACTGGATGGACAACAGCACTGGATCGATTATTGATTTTGTATGTACTGTGGTTATTGTGACTCCTGAAATGGTGAAACTGCCAATGTAGTCCTTCACACTGCTTGGACTTATGTAGCACTTTTATGACGTGAAGCTAAGAGGTTGTATAGCTGTTGAAAAATGAAATGAACAAGTTTTATGTTCTTGTGGGGGGGGGGGGAAGTAAGACTGCTTTTTACTATTTTTTAAAAATCCATTCTGCTCACTAGTGACTTCCCAAGATTACATTAAGTTTGTGGGAGTCATGTTTAATGTCTTGTAATAATGTAAGTGTGTGGTGTTTTTTCTTTCAACCAGAGCAAGGAAGAGTTAAATATTTGGGGGGGGGGGGGGGGGGGGGGGTTCAGTTGTGCCTTGGATATGTGTTTTTAACTAAATCCTTGGTTAGAACCTTTGCTTTTGGAGTTTGTATGTTTGGGGTTATCACCGGTTCGATGGATATAACATAAATGGCTCTCTATTGAGGATAATGAAAGAGGAAAAGAATGTTTAGCAGGGATTTCATTGTGCTTGTATTTTCATTTTTCTTTTTAATTTCTAGTGGCTGGGCAGATGAAAATTTAGACGCATTTATCTGTGATTCCAGGTATTTAATTATGCTCATCTCTATTTTCATCTCTAAATGAAGGTGAAAGGTCTTTGATAATTATGCTCGATATGTTATTATACATCTTTATATCTAGTTCTTTTTGAAGTCCAGTCAGTAAAAAGAAATTTTCAAAGTCGAAAGTGCTTTGGTCTAATTTGATGATGGCAGAAGAAAACAACTCACAACAAACTGGTCCTTTTAAGTGAGATTCTAAATATATATTTTTTTAGATTGTAGAAACGAACAATAAATCTCTGTAGTATTTTTGTACTTAAAAAGTGTGGTAGGTTGAATGAATGACTAAAGAAATCCTGTTACCTGTTACTGGTTAATTGCATTACAGGCAGTTTTCCTCGATCTGAAGCACAGCGTCCGCATAAATTTATTTGACCTTTTTCCTTCCAAGTTACCGCTAATTGTTCTGTTCTTTTTGCTTAAAAAATAATGTGGACTATTAGTATTTGGTTATTTAGTAATCACATTACTAATTCCCATCAAGGCTAGGCTACACTAGCGTCAATGGGTTTTTTTAATTGAGAAGAAAATTACATGAGTTTTAACAGTCATTACTTGAAAATTACTTGCATTACTTCTGTGTTACTTTTGCTATTACTGGAGTAACACTTGGAATGTTACTTTAATTTTTCTTGAGTAACCACAAAATTTGCCATTGCTACTACTCTACTCGCATTACTTTGCAGCCTTTACTTCCCCTAACTCTATTCATCCATCATCATCATTACCATCATCATCATATCATCATCATCATCAGCATCATCATCTCTGTCATGGTTGAAAAGTAGTATTACGTCTTGAAAAATTTCAGTTTACTGCAAATTAATCAAATGAACATTGGTCAAGGAATTCGATTTTATCATCCTTGTTAAAAAGAAGCGTAGAATAGACTCTTGGGAAGGTTTCAACCACTTAAATGGAAGTAACTTGAGTATTTTTTGTATGTGAAATTACGTATAAACACAAAGGCTTCTTCGGGAGTGACAAAGAAGAAACAAGGCAAAGAATTAATAAAATTTGCCTGGTTATGTGGTCAATGTTAAGTATTGTGCCATATTAGTGTAATATTAGTGCAATTAATTTTTTTGATAATTATTACCATTATCATCATCATCATCATTTTTTGACGTTTGTAGACTCATAGGCTCAGTCATGTTTGTCATCTTCTTCTTTTGGATTGTTACAGATACTTGACTTTGGGTAAAGCCCTGCGATACATCTTGGAAGCTCTGAAGAAACCGCCCAGCTCCAAAATGTACCACTTTGGAATTGCTTCTCTTGAAAGATTTAAGTCAAAGTGAGTCTTTTTTTTGTTGTTTGTACTTCGTCGATATATGTGGGTGCGAGTGCACTAGTGTACGCGTTTATGTGAGAGAGTCGTGACTCGTATTATCTTTCTTGATGCGGACGGGGAGAGATTAAGAGGGGGAAAAAGAGAGAAAAGGAGAATGAGAGACTGATTGTCTCACAGTTTTGTTGTCTTTATGTTTTTTCGTTGTTCCTGTCTGTCTGTCTTGCCTTTTCCCTTCACTGAATGATCATTATTGTGTCGCTATTATGCATTCTTCTTCTTCCGAGCTTTCCAGCAGTTAATCGTTGCTGCTTCCTTGACCTTCCTGCAATAAAACACCTTGTCGTTTGCTGTTCTGCCTGCCGTAGTTGTTTTGGTTCCAAGTCAGGTTTCTATGTCCTGTTCCCATCTGTGAGGTCTCCCCCTTCCTCTCTTTCCTTCTACCTTTGCTTCCTGAATATTTCTCAAGTAAATCATGGTGTTTGATGTGGCCAAATGTGACAGCTAGGTGGTCAATATATGTATATCTTACATTGTTTGGGTTGTAGTTGCCCCCGGGGCAGTGCCACTGACTGTAGTGTCTTTAGGCCATTCCCAAAGGGGGGACATTTCTCGTTCAAGCACAGTAGAATTGTAAATGGGCTGATTCATGTCACGCTCATAACTGTGCCTGATCTACAACAGGGAACTGCTTCTTTTTCTTTCCTAATCCTTACTATTGTCATTTTTACTCTACTTCTTTTATATGTTTGTCACTCTCTTGTGACCTGCTATTTCCGGGGTGCCTTGATAGTTGAAGCAGACCTTGTGCTGTTGAAGCTAGAGAGGTGAGCGGAATAAGTCTGATTCCCTGTAAAGACTTCTCTGTTGACGCCCACCCCTTGGCGCTCATATGACCTTATGCAGTTGCGAGCGCTGTAAAACCCTCTACTATAAAAAGAAAAATGGGTTGTAGTTTGTGGGTGCAGCTGATATGTTATACACTCCTATATTGCTTGTTTCCAGTGTTCTATTATCCATTATCCCAGAGGGTTCCTCATGATGAGCAGCACTGGGTGACTGCTAGGTTATATTTCTGCAGAAATGTTACTATTTTAGAGTACATATTGCCACCATCTGCGTCCCTTGGGAAGAGGATGGCCGCCCCTGGAAAGATTTGAAATCAGTTTGACTGTCATCTTCTTAATAGTTTCTGTGCAAGATTACGATTGTGTATGAGACTTACTTCCGCTGCCACTAATGTTACTTTGGGAATCCTCTCTCAGACTGAAGGAGCTGCCACAGTACTGCCAGCATGTAACCCAGATCCCTCACTTCATGCAGTTCCCTCAGCACCTGATCGAGGTAAGTCTTCACCGACTCTTTGTCTCAGGTCAAGGGACTAGGCACAAAACATCCAACATGTTTAGAATTCTTTGTAATATCAAAGATACTCAACCATTTTACACTATGTCTATTTTTTAATTATTCAGTCAGACCAGTATAAATGTGCCTAACATTCATGTGATCAAAGCATCTTTGTCCCAGTGCGAGTTTAGAGAAAATCAATGTTTCTCCTTTTTCTGTAAAAAGTATGACTCAGGGCTTTTTTCTTTGGGAAAAGTTTTTGTTGAAGATCAGCTTAATGGCATTGCTTATTGTTTTAGACTGCGCCCAAAAATTAAAAAATTGACCAGTTTCATTCAGTTACATGATTAGAGCATAGAGAGCATAACACCTGTGACATGCTTTTTGTCTGTAGCTCATAAGTGTATGAATGTTTCTCTCCCATGTGTTTTCAATGTGTTTCAAGGACTTAACACTCTGCAGTCACACAACCAGCTGTACAAAATACCCCATCTGGTCACCCAGCCAGGAGAGTGACTGCAACGGACTTTTCAGGCCTGACGCATTCTGGCGCCAAGTGACCGCAAAGTGTTAAAGATTGTTCCCTTGAGTTTCTCTGTGTGTTTATCTCTACAGTGTGTGGAGTACGGCACGAGGTCCCAGGAGCCCCCTCACCCTCAGATGCCCCATGGGATGATCAGCGAACTCAGTGGTCGACCTATGACCCCCGTGGGAAACTTCCCCAGCCACGTGCGGCCCCCTGTGCCGACCATGGATGCAGCAGGAGGGGCCACATCCGGCCCGCCCCCACCCCAGGCATCGGTGGCCCCGGCCAGTGGGCCTTCTTCCGCTGCCCCGGCCAGTGGTGGTGTGACCTCATCCTCGGTGCAGAGGAGCAGCGGCAGCTTCGCTAAGGTCAGAGTAGTTGCGTTTTTTGGGGGGTTATGTGTCCCTTTATCGAGTGCTATGTTCGCGATCTTCTTCATATCAGACAATTGTCGACTACAAGAATGTGAGTGAGTAGGGACAGTGATGTTTCAACACTAAGATTGAACAGTGAGAGAATTATAATGAATAACAATGATCGGATCTATTTGTTTGTGCTAAGGTGAGAGTTGTTGTCTGTTGTCTTGTTTTCACTGCTGTCCATATGTGTATATAATTAATCTATGGTTGAGAAAGTTGTTCTTTGTGTGGCTGAAATAGTTTCTTTGTTCACATCAAATGTTTATTTTTTCTTGAGTGCGTGAGGTTTATTCTCAGTAATCATGCCTTCGATGTAACACATTCAGAGCTTTTTATACTTGTATGGGATAGAGCGCTATATAAATGCAATTGATTATTTTCATTGTTTGGTTTTATGGCACTCGCAACACTTTAGGTCATATAAGTGCAGAAGATTAGTTACAGGAGAGAAACAAAAATAAAAAGAGGGTAATAAAGGACTAGAGTATGATAGAACAAGCAAACTTCATCAGAGCATCCTCCAATGCCTCCCACTGTTGTTGACGACACAACCTCCATGAGACACACAACAGTGCATGTTCGTTTTAGGGTATCAAAATTTGATGTAGCCTGATACACACGGAAGCCACGTTCACATGAGAAATATAACACATACCATGTTACAGCATGTCTGTTGTTTAGGTCAAAATTTCTTGTTCTCTGGTATTGTCTTGTAATGCGTTGCCATCTAACCCTCCCCCCCCCCCCAAATCAAGTGGGTGGTTGGTTGATGCTCTTATGTGGTTTGCTCCTTCTTTCCAATGAAATATCTATCGCCCTTATCTCTGCTCCTTTTTTGTTTGTTACTCTCTTGTAACACCTCTATCATCACCTATATGACCTCATTGTGTTGCATGTGCCTTCTTTAAACTCTTACTTTAAAAAACCCTGAAAAAATCCAAACTGAACTAACAATATTTTTTGTAGTGATGATAAGCGGGGTTCTACCATAGATGATTGGCTGACTGGTTTCTTGTCCTCCTTCCTATTTTCTGCAGCCCTCCATCGCCACAGCCACTAACATCGACACACTGCTGGCAGGCCAGGGGAACAACGATGTGCATGTGCCGCCCGAAGCTGTACAGGACAAAGTCTTCTTTATCTTCAACAACCTGTCCTTGGCTAACATGAATCAGAAGGTGAATATCTGTGTGTGTGTGTGTGTGTGCATGTGTGTGTGTGTGTGTGTGTGCATGTGCGTGCGTGCGTACGCGCCATGTGTGCATGCTTACTTGGCATAAACAACTTTTGAACCGACTGTATTGTGTTTGGAAGGGGAGTTCAATTGACATTTTGTTACACAGAAGTGTGTTATGCCATATATAGATTTTGTATAGTAAGTCGTGCTTTGGTGATGTATTCAGTATGTTTAGTCATATGGTAGTGCTTATAGAATCATTCTGTATGTTTTGTCATGTGATAGTGAGAGCTACAGTACGTATGAGATATTTTGTGTGCTGAACATTTTTTTCTTTCTCAGGCTGAAGAACTGAAGGAGACGATGGGCAACGACTTTGTGTCATGGGTTGCCCAGTACCTTGTGATGAAGCGGGCCAGCATTGAACCCAACTTCCACACACTCTACTCCAACTTTGTCGATGCTCTCGGCATTGATAATCTCACCAACATTGTCGTCACAGAGACTTTTCGCAACATTAAGGTGAGCTTGTCGGATACCAAGTTGAAATCTATAACTGGAGGAAACTGGATATCGCTTCATGATGTAGCTCTTTGGGATCTGAACTATATGTTCTAAACATTCCGTCTCTCAGAATTTCTTTCTCAGTGCTAGCCACCTCTTTTCCCAGGGTGCAAAACTAAAACTTTCCTATCCCAATCTTGCAGTGGGAAGTGGATAGGTAGTGTCTAAGGATGGGGTTTCATGTAGCCAGTGAGCATATAATTATAGCTTTGGTTAATCATAGAAGCATTACACTGTTGACTGAGTTTCTTGAGTAGAATTGACTTTTTTACGAGTAGATTTGGAAATTGTAAGCTTTTGAATGAGCACTTTTCTAATGAAAAATGAACATTTTGTATTTGGTATTGTGAAAAATGCCCAATGCTTCACTCACTACACGGGCTATTTAAGTTTCTCTTTCCACATGTTGGTTGTTTGATAAATTGATTGCTCCAATCTCTTAAGATCACGATTACGATCTCGATCACGAGTCGCTTAACCTTTTGCGAGGGCGTTGCATTGTAGAAGGTTGCACCAGCTGTCTCCACCTCTTAGGTTGATATTCGAGATGAAAAAGAGTGAACGTTAACTATTTGCTAAATAAATACAGGTGGGGGGGGGGTGTATGTATATATATGTTAACTTGTCAGTATTGAAACATAGATGTAGCTAATGACAAGGAAATAGCTGACTGTAAGTTCTTCAGCTCAGTGGACCTGTGGCTTGAAGGATGTATGATCAGCTATGACTCGAGTCCGTTTTGTGGAGAACATAGAAGAAAGAGGAAAAAGCCAAATCAGAAAATTCTGTCTCTCCCCCCACAACAGGTGCTCCTGCGCAGCGACAAGGGCGTGGCCAACTTCTCAGACCGCACTCTGCTGAAGAACCTGGGCCACTGGCTCGGCATGCTGACGCTCGCCAAGTGCACCCCCATCCTCACCATGGTGAGTCAATGGTGCCAAGATGGCTTCTTGTTTTTTCAAAAAATGGATCATTCATTCATTTGTTAATGTCTTCATCGGTTTGTTTATTCTTTTTTGTTGTTGTTGTTGTTCAGTTTTGTACTTTTTATTTTTAAATGTAATTTTTGTCATGGTGACGTTTTGTAAAACTTACCCTTGTTAATTTGTTTTTTTTTGTTTTTTTTTTAGATGTCTAGTGTACTGATGCTGTGAGTCTGGAGTAAAGAGAAAGTGTAAGAGAGATAAAAGGGGGGGATTTGGGGGGGTGGGGGGTGGGGGAAGGTTTGCAGGAGGAGTGTATGTGTTACTTTTTTGGTGCAGTGTGCTATCATCAACCGACCACTTTTGTTTTAGTTGTGGGCAATGAGCTTCCTTATGGCGAATGCCTTATCAAGGGATTTGTGATTATTAATTTAAAAGTGCAGGTTGAAATGCTCTCAGATGTATGCTCCTTTTATGAAGTAAAGCCTTTAAGGTGTTTAAAAATGATCAGGGTAGATTTATACAGTTTGACATTTTTGTGGTCTTAGTAGATTCATCCTTCATTTTACAGGAATTGAACCTGAAAGCTCTGGTTTATGAGGCTTACCAGAAGGGAAATCAAGAGCTGCTGTATGTTGTGCCTTTTACAGCCAAGGTCTTGGAATCCTGCTCCAAGAGCAAGGTACTTTTTGTTCTTGTGATAATCTAGCTTTGTGAAATTGGTCTCTGAGGGGAGCGGTTGTTTTCTTGATTTTTTTTTCCTTCTTGTTTTTGTTTTTTGCATTCAGGCATCGTTTGCCCTAAACTCCATTCTTGATTGATCCATGTTTGAATTTATTTGCAGATAGATTTCAAACATGATGTTTGTTCTCAAAGCAAGAGGACTCAGTTTATGTACGATGATGATAAGACTTAAATCAGGGGCTTTCAATCATGTCTGATTACTTACTGCTGGTCATGCTATAGAATCATGAATCATGCCTAAAATTTGACGACAAAATGTGAATGCCAATGTTTTACTCCCAATTTGGCCTTACTGTATCTGTGTTCAGAATTTCTTTAAGTAATTATGACTTATTAGTTTTGAAATCAAGAAATCCTCTTTGTTTAATGGGGTAAAGGCCATTAACTTTCTGCCTGTATGAAGGGCATCCTGTTTCAACATCACAGCTTTTTTTCTGCGCTTTTTGTGATCATTATAAAGTCATGTTGGACTGTGGAACATAAATATATACAGGGTTAGAAATAGACCGCGGCAATTTGCCTTGGTGCCTTTGCAATTTTCCGTAATGCCCTTGAAATGAAAGGGTCAACCGCAGCGATTTTTGCTGTGCCCTTGTTTTTTGTTTAAAAGAATGTGAGGCCATGAAAATAAATCAATCTTTGTCCTGTGCTGTCACTTGTGGAAAAAGAAAGAAAAGAAAGTTATACAAGCGTCTTGTTGGGTTTTCCCTCGTGACCTTTGCCACCGTGACCAGTCAGTGAACCAGCATCACAACTTACTCACAAGATACGGCATCGTGTGAGCACCGGTTGTTTTCGAGGTCGCCAAAGTTCATTCAAAGTCTGAATGCTGCGAAGTATTGGACTCCGGAATGGGGGGCAATTATTGATTTTTTTATTTTTAAGATACACTCGTTGGAGGGGGAGGGAGGGGTATGAAGACATCCTGACAGACTTGTCTGAAATCTCATCAAAGCTTCAGTGAGACACTGCTCAGCTTGACCATTGTGTTCGTTTTGTCATGGCTAGCGCAAACACACTCACAGCAATGATAAGCAAACCTCAGCAGTGTCTGAAAAAAGCTCTGGATGAAAAAGAAGACTGCAGATGTGAGAGAAAGTGCAAGTGTGATGATTACAAAAAAACCCCATGAAAGATGTGTTGGATAAGCTGGTGCTGTTCTTGGTAGAAAGATTTTCTGGCACATCAGAAGATAAAGTTTTGAAGAGTGCAAAGATATTTGACTGGATAAGTGTTCCTAAAACTGACAAAATGGATGAGCTGAAAGAATATGGTGAGACACAGATGGACGACTTGAAAGCTCATTTGAGACTGTGCTTCATTACCAAGTGTTTCAACACCAAGGATGCTTCAACACTGAAAATAAAGAAAGGGTGGCTCATGTTTCTCTCCGAAAGTCAGGGCTTATTACCTCTCAATGAGAACAAGACAAGTTCAATCCTGAAAAAAGCATGGAAATTTCCTCATATAATCTCTGTTTAGCCATCATCCACAGCCGAGGTAGAAAGGCAGTTTTTAATGAAGGGCATCCTTGGTGACTGGAGGCGTTCACTTTCCAGAGATATGCTTGAAAAGATTATGTTATATGTCCCAATGGTCCTGAGATCACAGAATTCAATCCAGAACCCTGCATTGCCAAGTGGCAAGAGATGTGTCTCACAAATAGATGTCCTGATAAAACAGTACTATTCTCTGAAATCATTTTATCCGGTGAAACTTTTAAAAATCACTTGTTTTTTCCGATTACGAACAAACAGTAATCCTGTCTTTTTTATATTATGTGTTCCAGCATATTTTCAATATACTGATCTAGTCATAAGTCATATGACATGCTCATTGTTTAGGTGTTTTTTATACTTTAAAACATGTATTTTCAAAACTAGTTTTCACTTATCATAGTCTTAACCACCTTATGCAGTTGTAAGCGCCGTAAAACCTCTACTAAAACTAAAAAACAAACAGCCAAAACTTCATACTGTTTAAAAACAGTTTTTATTTATTCATTTTTTCCCCATACAAGTTCATAAGTTGTTTTCACTCCCCATTTGTTTTTTTTACAAGTTCAAAATTTGTTTTCATTTACCATGATTTGTTTTTATTTTATCACTACACTGCCTGTAAACTACTCTGTTTGAATCTCATTAATGATTAATGTCTTACCTAATTGGTCATATTATTTACTGTTTTCCGGCACATTATTCATATTAATCCAATCAACAAGAGGTAGTTATAAAGGCATTTAAGTCAGATGCAATCGTGATCGTTATTTTATTTAAAACTGATTTTTAGTGCTTTTGTTTTGATGTGATTTTTACTGGGATTTACTTAGTTTTCATTCCTAATTTTACAAATTTTCCAATAACTTTATACTTTTGTAGATAGTAAGAATAAATTGTACTGTTATTTATATAGATGTTGTGATGATCACCTATAATTTTTGCCTTGGTGCCCTCTGAGTTTTAGGTCCCACCAAGGCAATTTTTGCCTGCCCTCCTGAGCACCTAATTCAAGCGCAGCGAAGATTAGGTGTTTAGTTTTAGTAAGACTTATATAGGAATTTTGCACACAATTAGGTCAAGGAAGTGCCAAAGAGGTGCTATGAATCAGAATGTAATATACAAACAAAGGGAGGAGAAGAGATGAGGATGATAGATGTTAAATAGGATAGAAGGAGCAAACTACTTCGAAGCTTCCACCAACCAACGGCGTAAGTGTTGCAAGCAGTTCTTGCTTCCAGTGAAAAACCAATTTACTAAAAGAGTGAGTGTACATAATGCATTGTCCCCAGCCCTTTGGCGTAGCCACTCTCCAGCCACTTATAGGCCACAACTTTTTTGGTGTATGGACTGGCGTTTTATCCCTGTACAGGGTGTCCAGCAAAGTCGTAAAGTCGTAAAAAAGTCGTAAATTGGGCGCCCTGGTCGTAAAGGTCGTAAAGGTCGTAAATGGTAGTAAGTTTGCCTTGAAGGTAGTACAAATTTGGTAAACGGTCGTAAATTAGCCTGCATACTGAGTGATGAAGCCAGAAAGACTTTTCAGTGAACCCTAGCCGCAGTACATGACTCCGTTTTTGCAGGTCGCGATTGTGATATAATTATTCCTTCACCTTTTCCCCGTTTGAGAGTACGTTTCACGCGAAAAGCCGGCTATGGCGGCAGGTGGAAGGGGGTTAAGAGAGATATTGATTCGCGACGCTCGGGGGAGGGGGGGGAGAGCGGATGAAGGCAACACCAGAGGACAAAAACTGTACGCAAATTTCAGAATTTTGATTAGATTTAGAGCCCTCTACAAAGCGCGCGTTGGTGCAGGCCTTGTGTGGAATCGGGATCCTTCATACCCTGTAAGCCGTGTTATTGAAATAAAGTGTTTGCGTTTCATTTGTTGGGTGATAGTAAATTAGAACAATATTGTAGCTTTCTGTTCAAGACTGGCAGATTTTCAGTGCCACTGCCTCTTGCCCTCTCACAGTTCTTACACCTCTCACACTGAATAGGTTTACTCGAGTCATTACGTGTGTGTGTGTGTGTGCGCGTTGTTGTTGTGTAACATGGCCCTGGAAAATGGAGAAGCCGGTTTGGCAGTCACCCTGTGTGTACACATTAGGTATAAATCTACCACCCCCTCCCCTTCCCACCTCCACCAGGGCAGTGCTACTGACTGAAACGTCTTTAGGCCATTCCCAACGGGAGGATATTAACATGTTCTTATGCATAGTAGAATTGTAAATGGGCTGATTTATTAATGTCATGCTCATACTGTGCTGGACCCGCGTAGGGGAACTGCTGCCTTTTCTGTCCTCTTCTTTACTATCGTCATTTTCCTCTACTTCTTTTGTATGTTTGTCTCACTTGTGAACTATTATTTCCGGGGTGCCTTGATAGTCGAAGCTTGGACTTCTCTGTTGACATCCACCCCTTGTCGCTCATATCACCTATGCAGTTGCGAGCGCAGTAAAAACCTTATTAAAACTAAATCTAGCTGATCGTCTGTCTATCCTCCATTTTGTCGACTGGACTTTGTTGTGTGTTCTTTTCGTTCCATATGTTATGTAATAATAATATATATGTTATTGATGGCGTAAATTAACTCCCTTTTCGAGCTGGTGTGGGGCTTGATTTGCTGGGTAGTAAATTTTTTTCCAGGTAGTAAATTTTTTCAAGAAATATTGCTGGACACCCTGCTGTACTTACTGCGTCTTCTGCTTCTCTTGTACTGGTCTATCCATCTTCAAAAGTATACTACTATAACCCCTCAATTTATTGTACACAATGACTTGTTTTTGCCTATTAGAGTGTCACTGGGTATATTCGTTCAAAGAAAAAACATCCCAAAACAATAAATGAAACGCGCAAAAAACAACAACCCCCCCCTCCCCTCCCCCGACTAACCTGCAGGAAGACAAAGGTTGACACATTTGAGTTGTGTTTCAGATTTTCTGCAAGCCCAACCCATGGATGATGTCCATCATGAACGTTCTTTCCGAGCTGCACCAGGAGCCGGACTTGAAGCTCAACCTCAAGTTTGAGATCGAGGTGCTGTGCAAGACGCTCAACATCGACATCTCCACTGAGCTGAAGCCCACCAAGTACCTGCGAGACCCGACCCGCATGGCCACTCTGCCCCAGCAGCTGTCTCCGGTCACCCAGCAGGAGGAAGTGGTCGGCCCGCCTGTGGTCTCCGTGGGTGGCCCGGCAGCGGGAGCAGTTGGCGCGGCGGGACCCAACCCCCCGGTGGCCGGAGGTATCCCCATGCCGCCGATCCCCAGCATGCCTCCAATGCCGCACACCATCACAGGGATCCCCCCGCCCCCCACCAGCAACATGGCCATCCCCCCTCCCCCGACATCGGCCTCGGTGCCGCCCATGCCTCAGACAGACGGCGCCACCCCGATGCTGACGGCCTTACAGCCGCGCTTCAGCGTGCACGACATCAACACCAACACCCCCCTGGCCACTTTCCTCCAGCAGCACATTGTCATTAATGAGCAGGTTAGCGAGCTTGCCCTTGATTGACATGATGTGTGTGTGTGGCTCTGAGAAATCCTGTTGGGAGGGACTTAAGTTCCAATGAGATATCTGTTTAAAGAATTGACGCGGGACTGCACTGTTTTCACTGATAGGTTTTTATGAAACACATAGCCACCGACCAGTATTTAACCCTATTCGTACGCCCTGGGGTAATTTTGTACCCAGCCACCGACCAGTATTTAACCCTATCGGTACGCCCTGGGGTAATTTTGTACCCACTGGGTTGTATTCTTCACATTTTAGAATATTTATAGTACGAAGATCTCTTTGAAACTTTCAGTATTTCTCAAAAATTCATTTTGACAGACCGCTATTCAAAGCATAGGGATTGGATAAACTTGTAAACTTCCGCTGTGGAAAGTTGTGGCACAGAGTTCCCCACGTCGTATGGATACGATAGTAAAACATGACGTACTGATAAGGTTGATACATTTTGTAGGGTCTGAGTATGTAAGTCTGTTTTCATATAAGAAAATAAGTATTCTATGTTTGTTAGTATTTCTCCTTGCAGACTTGCGGATGCTGAAGAAAAATGATGAAATGTCAAGACTGGGTTTGCAAATGATAATGTGTGAACAAAGCCCGTGAGTCAAGAAGAGAGATATTTTTCTGCATTTCTACTTTTAAAAAGATTGAATGTATTGAAGGCAGTCAGGTGTGTTTTACTTGGCTAATGCCCATCATCTTGAATCACTGCATCTGTTTTTGTAAAGTTGGCAGCTATGTAAATACAAAATGAACCATTTCTACCTCTTAATTTACAAGGAATTGGTCTATTTTATGTATACAGCTTTTATAAATTATTTTGAGGACAGTTTTTGCCAAATTCTGAAACTGTTTATTCCTTCAAATGGCCTCTAATTTACATGGTGAACCCTTCATCTTAACATCCGTTACGCACGATAACATCCGTTACGCACGAATATTGTAGCAGCAGAAAAAGACGGAAGAAGTGTGTCTCCGTCCTTTCACTTTTATGCATCCTTATCATGGAAAGTTTTCTATGCTGTTTCCTCTAAACTTGTCCCCTTCGTGACCTTTAAAGTGTCAGAGATTGTTTCGGTGAGATCCAGTTGCACCCAAGCAAAGTATGAAATGCTCAAGACTGATGAATCTTTTGAAAATGATGCAAAAAGTCTGTTTCAGATGTATTGACCTTCTGACGGTATTTTTCAGAGCCATACACATTCATGACCATGTTTATATTGATTTTTAATTTCTGTAATTTTATTTATTTGAATGTTGTCAATTGATGTCAGTCCTTTTTATATCGCAAAGTTTTAGCATAATTCCAAATATTCTTCTACATTTTAAAGTTTTGTATGTGTATAAAAGCTGGTGGGCTCAGATCAGAGTATTTTCCTTTACCAGCTGCATACGTTTTGGTTAAATGACAATGATGGCAAAAGGCTATCATGTATACTTGTAAAAAACTACTGCTGTATCAGGAATGTACGTATCTGTCTATGCCAGCAGGAACTACCGAGTCTTTCTATTTTCAGTATAATACGATAATGGCAACAATACAATAAACTTTGTTTTATCCGTGTCTGCTTCATTTATTTCATCACGCCCCACAGAGAGTTGGGGACAGATGTAGGGATAGTTTGCTGTCCTGATAACAGGAGGTGAAGCTCCAAGAGTAGCTCCCAGAATGATGAGTTGCTACCTGTATGCAACAATCTCTTTGGTGTTGGAGTGACTTATTTTTTGTCTTCTGTCCTGTGTTTTGTTGTGCTGATTTTTGGACTGGGGAATTTGGATAAGGTTTTTAAAAGAAAAAAGGCTTCTGATGGTTCTCAGTTTTGTTCAGCCTTGTCGTAGGTATGGAAGAAGAAAAGAAGAAGTTTTTGGTGACTGAGCTGCAGCTTTTTTTCTACTTTGCCCTGCATGTTTGTGGTTACTTCAAACATAGCGGTGTCTTCCTTGACACATTTCTCTGCTGTTCCCTGCCTGAAGAGCTGTGTGAGTCTGGATCAGGGCAAATGTTTTAAAGAGTGGCAGCTGCTATTTCCTGTCAGGAAGAATTGTGTTAGTCCAGGTCAGGGCAAACGTTTTAAAGAACAAGACGATTGTGAAAATGACTTGTCACTTTTTGGGACACACTTAGTCTGACATCTATGGATGGTCCCCGTCTCTGGTAATTGTGTCTAAACACCAGACCAAAGGAAACAATACCGGTACTACCGGCAAGACTCTCAGAGATTGAGGCATCCATGTACTAAAGAATCCAGAATCTCTGTTTCAGGGGTCGAGGATCTCTTGATGAAGGCAGATACTATGGTCAATGGTAGACTCCTTTCAGATGTGGTATTCTCCATGTATCCCGTGGTTTCAGAAGTCTCAATGTTCTGGGTAGTTTCTAGAAAACCACAAATTCAGAGGTTGAAGAGATGTTGTTGTTGTTGTTTTGAAATCCCTTTAGCTGCGAGCATTTCGCTCTTGGCAGCGCAATGCCTCCCTCAAGTAACCACATGTCCTTGTCTTCTGGTCAACGCCAGAGTAGAGCAGGCTTTGTAAGCCTGTAGGTGTGTGTAGGAGCCTGCGCCGAAGAACTACCAGGTTTGGGCAGTGAAGGAGAAGATGTTCAACGGTCTCCTCGTGGTAGTCACAGTGTCTGCAATGGGGTTCCCACATGGGGTTGATTCTGTTTATGTGCTTGTTGGTGTGTAAGTGTCCTGTGCGGGCCCTGAAGATCAAAGTCTGATCGGCTCGACATAAAAGAATCGAAGGGTCTTTGGGGTTGGGTTTGTCCATGTACCCGAAGAGAGATCTTCCTGTTTCTGCGTTGGCCCATCTGTTCAGCCACTCGTCTCTGCTTTTGTCTTGGATGATCCCTCTGCAGGTCTGTAAAGAGGCGGCTGTGTCTGTCTGGGGCAGGCTTGCTCCAGTCTTTGATAGCTGGTCTGCAGTCTCATTCCCTGTTACTCCAGAATGGCCAGGCACCCACTGCAGTGTGACCCGGACGCCATAGGAAGTGCCCATCTGTTTTACAAGGCTGAGGATGTTCCCGTCACCTCTGTAGTCTCCTCCTCCCGCGACGGCTTGGAGTACTGACATTGAGTCAGAGAAGACAACAACATTCCCTGGTGTTACTCCGCCTTCAAGAAAGTCTTGGGTGATCTGCTCCAGGTTGAAGAGATAAAAAGTGAAATCTTCAGAAGTATTAACTCTCTAGATCTTGTTCGGAAATATTATCTAGATGTTGACCACAAGTATTCAATGTCTAGATCTTGTCCAGAAATATTACCTCTTTAGATCTTGGCCACAGGTATTAACTGTCTAAGTCTATTCCAGAAATATTAACTATACTTCTTGTCCAGAAGTATTAGCTCTTAAAACTTTGTCCAGAGTATTCACTCTGTGTCTTGAAAGCCTAGCTCTTTGACACAGTAGCTGGGAATTTACTTCTTTGAGACTCATTGACGGGGATGCCACGGGTCTAACAGCATTCCTCGGGTGAAGCAGTGTTATCCAGTGTGATCAGTCATGTTCATATGTGGATGGGGGCTGGTCTCTCCAGCTCAGAAGGTTGCTGACCGTTTCATCAGTCTCTCAGATCCACTCACCCGGTCTTACTTCTATCATTCCCTACATCTACTCTCAACTGATCTTGCTTATAACATGACAGGGACCTTGTGCTCCTGGATCAAAATAAAATGTTGTCCTGCATACCTGGGGCGGGGCCGAGCTCACAGGTAGGTGCCTGGGCTTTAGTTTTAGTGATATGCCTACTTTCCTTCCTCTTTCCAGGGGTGTATGGGGAATAGCAAAATTTCTCCAAGAAATCCACCTGCATTACAATGTGACAATGGCAGTTTTAAAACTCTGAAGAAGGGGAAGAGGGCAGGGGATCCTCCATTCTCGCTCTGTTCTTACCTTCAACTTCAGTATCCTTATCTTCACTTCCCCTTTCCTCATGCTTGCCCTCTTCCTCCTATAATCTTTGTCCTCATCTTAATCACTTAATGACTTCGGTCTCCAGTGTACTGATTATGCTGGTCTGATGTGAGTTGAAGATTCCCAATCAGGTTTTGCAATCTTTTTGTTGGGATTATGTATCCCTCTCAGGGTTTGCTCCTCTATGCAACATAGAAAAATATAGAACTGCAAATATTCGAGCCATTGCAACAACACATGTGATGGGTTTCCATCATTCATCATCATCTTTTGCTTCTTTCATCCTGTTGTTGGGTAAAGGCTGCCAGGAAGAGCTCTCCACCCGTCTCTGTTCTCGGCAATCTTCTCCATGTTCAGCCTGCTGTGTCCCATAATCCTGAAATCTGCCTCTGGGATCTCGCTCTCTGGTGGATTTTGGCCTTCCCTTTTCTCTTCCCCTGAAGTATTAACTCTCTAGAGCTTGTCCAAAAGTTACATCTTTTCATGTTGTGGGCTGGTCTTCCTGAATGTGTGTACAATTCATTGCCATCTCCTTTTCTTTAATCTCACAGTCAGTTGGTTGTTGTTCGGTTCTTGTCTGCCCTGTGGATTTTCATGATCTTCCTTTGACAAGGATTGATAAAGGACTGTTTTGTTATTATAGTTTCCATGTTTTTGATCCATACAGCCATACACTTTTTTACATATATTTGTGTCGAAAATCCTGACCTTCGTGCTTGTCTGATGCCTCTTGATCTCCAGAAAGACTGTAATAGTACTGTAACTGTAGGAATGCTTCCCTTGCTTTTCCGATCCTGGTCTTGATATCAGAGACTGTGCCTCACTCCTGTGTCATCCATGACACTCCCAAGATAGGGAAAAGAAGTTGCTACTTCTAGGGGCACCTCGTAGATCGGTCTGTTCAGTAAATACCCAGCAGGTAGTCCTGTCACTCTTCTATTTCACTGGAGAAATATTCTTCTGTGGGGATGTATTGGTCATTATCAGAATTGATGGACGGGCTGTTATTATTATTTAATGTCATTTGTCCTGTCACTTTTAAAGAATGGTGTGGTGAGAAATATTTGATATGTTCATTCATGAGCAGTGACCATGAGAAACAATTTTTGATGAAATTTCACATAAAACACATACATTATGTAAATCAGATCTTGATGGTCTTGGAAATCACGGCCATGGGCTAGGGGAGCTTGATAATTAACTCACTGAGCCTTTGTGATTCCGGAATCTAGATGGTCTCTCAGTAATGGCCGTTTTCACACTTTTACAAAAAATTCCTCAGGAATGTCAATTTTGAGCTACTGGCTCCAAGTTTGGCTCAGAAAATGATATAATTTCTCCTCCTTATAGTACTTAACTTTACTAAGTTATTTGTAACACTTTTTCCCCACAAATATAAGAAATGCCCCACTCTTTTCAATTTCAGGAAGCTTTTCTGTTCACTGAATGGCCCAGGAAATAACAGCAGTACTTAATTATTGTTACACAGAAATATGGGGACTAGATCGAGGGAAGTGTCTACGTTCTTTAACGTAAGAGGACGTACAAGCTTACGTTCTCTAACGTTTGTAGTGAATCTAAAAATAGCTCACTCGCTCTCTTCCTAATATGAAAATGTGCCGACAATGCTTTTTCCACAATGATTACGCTATATTTTCGCAAGCTATTTACTTTCGCGAAAGAGTTCTTTCTGTGGGTGGTTGGTGGGTGCTCTGGTGGGTGTTCTGGTGTGGTTTGCTCCTTCTTTCCTATCAAACAACTATTAGTTGCGAGCGCAGTAAAACACCTATCAAAAAACGAAAACAAATGAAAAATACAGCTATCATCCTTATCTCCCCTCCTTCTTTTTTATGTTTGGTACTCTCTTTGAACTTGTACAACCTGATTGTGTTGCAAGTGCTGTAAAATGCTGACTAAAAAAAAAAGAGTTTTCTCGTGAAATTAATTAAAATGCTGGCGAAAGTAAAGCTGTCTACAGTACCGTATCTTGCCTTTACAGCGACGTTAAAACCCTAGGCCTAACAACCAACCATGGCAACACATTCTTCCATCCCATCGAGATCAATTATTCAAACCCCCCATCCTACCCCCCTTCCTCTTTTTTTTTCTTCAAATTTTGACATCGTGCACACAGTAGATTTATATATTTGTACCATTTTCAAATTAGGAAGATGCACTCTGATGCCCCCCCCCCCCAACTATTTGAATAAAAAGTCACTGAAGATCAGGCCTTCTGCAATTAGTATTCAGAAGAAAAGCTTGCAGTTTAGTGCAATTTCATATTCCCACCTAAATGCCAAGGTATGAGATACAAAGTGAGAGAGTGAGAGACCATAAATATAAATGATATCAAATTCAATTTAAATGTGTGGGAAAACATTGTCGATTTGGTGTGTGATGTGACATCACTGTCATGAAATCAAATCACTTGGGGTCAAGGTCAAGACAGTCATATCAACACTAGGTCTACGATAGCTCTCGGCCTAGTGTAGGACCCTCAGGGCAGTTTTGATTTCAAGAGATCTTTAAGTCAAACCCTCCGTGGCTTGCTACGACAGACCTGCCACTCATCTCGATTTAATCGGGATATCCCGATTTTTTGCCCCAAATCTCAAGCATCCTGAATTTCCCAATTTCGATCGCCAGTATCCTGATTTTTTGTCGTTGCGTCTGTTGCGTCCGATTCTTAGAAAAAAATATAAAAAGTTCTGCAATCTCTTTTGCTTGGAGTTTTTATCGGCAGGAACTTGGAACGCTACTTTCTAAAGCATGTATGCCGAATATAGTACATGTAGATGACTCATGTACGTTATTTCAACTAAAATTGACGTAGTATCGATTATGAATTCCGACATGGATACGCTCAAGATCTACTTTCGCTTTCATAACCCAGAATTCTCCAATGGTGTCCTAATTACTGTAACAATTATGACATGGGCCTAAGAATATTCTATTCGTTGTTCTGCCGTTGCTTTAAAAGCAAGCTACGTCTTGCTGAGTTCTGGTTAGTCGGGCTCATCATCAAGATCTGTCAGTGGAACTTTCAAACGCTCCTTCGCATCTCATGACATGACCTCGTGCGTGTGAGTAGCGCGTGTGCCGGGGACCGTCGGCTGTCGGGGTCAACAAAGTTCATTCACACCGGTCACGTTGGTCGAGGTGTTTTTCGGGACAGTGTGGACGACCGGGGGGGGGGGGGTATTTTTTGACACTTGATGCCGTGATACAGGTACTAATTGAGGATAAAGGAATAAGAAAAAAGAAATAAATGAACAACCTTGGCGCGATCTTTTTTTCGGGAGGGGGGGGGGGGGGTGTTCCTTGAGTGTACATGCGATGGAAGTCGAACATTGTTACTGTATGAAAACGCGGGCTTTTTGCATAGATGGTTAGAGTTATGTGTCAGCTATTTTCAAGACTACGAGAGTTTCAGCTTTTCACTTTACTGCAACCTGCGCTTCCCCAGTCTATCCAACTCCGACTCGAGTACATATATTATCTATATGCTGTCTTTCAGTTTCCCCACTAATTAGAGGCCCAAACGTGAACTTTTTCCTGCAAAAGTTTTGTCTTGCATACTTGCCTCATAAAAGGGAACCAGGACCCCACCCCCTTCCCCAGTACCCCTTAAGACTGATTTGCCGTTGTTCCCGATTTTTTTCACCTGATCCTGATTTTTTTACTCTAAAATCCTGATTTTTAGCTTTCATAGAGTGGCAGGTCTGCTTGCATCTAACCCCTCTTATCTGAACCAACTGTAACATAAAAATAACTCAATATAGCCCAGTGAGTGAACTGGCGGACCTATATAATATGATGTAGATCTATCGGCAAAACATAATGCCAACCAATTTGAAAAAAAAAAAAAGATTGAAAAGTAGTCCAGCCTCATCCGAAAGTTCAAATACAGGCTTGTTACTATTTTTGATTCGTTAGAGAATGTAGACAGCTTGTATACATTTTCTAATGTTAGAGAACGTAGACACTATCTAGATCTAGATATCTGTATTTTACTTAACTCTTAATAATTCTTGGTTTTTGGACGTTTTTTTTTAGGATGAAGGTGAAGAAGGTGGATGTAGAAAGGGGGCTCTCGTGGCCTAGAGGTTAAGGTGTTGGCCTCTCATTCAAAGGTCCCGGGTTAGAATCTGGGTAGTGACGGAAAAATTTTCTTCTCTAAAATTGTCTCCTTTCACCTCCTTTCATGCTCTCTAGCAATGTTCTGTTGTCTGCTTCCGTTTCCACTTTCTGCCCCCACCCCTCACCTCCTTTGCCCCCTCCTCTGGGCTCCTGACTCCTGATCGGCGTCTTGAAAAAAATGTGAAGACCTGATCCTGTCGGGATCAGGGCTCAGCAGCCGATATCCTGTCTATGTTGGCGACGAAGGCTCAGTGAGTGAATGTGTAAAGACTATTGTTAACCCAGTGTAGGCTGGGTTCTTTTGTTTGTGTGTCTGTGTTGGCGTTCAGGTCATGATGGGGAGGCTCCTTGTTTTACTTGCCCTGTCCTTGCTAGACGAAAAAGACGGAAGTCTCTGCTTATCAAGCTGCGTTCGGCCTTTTTCTGTATTGTAATCGACGTCTCAGAAGAATTGGATAATTTAGAAGTTAAGTGTATTGAAGTCATCTCTCCCCAAAATCAAAGTAATAATAAAGTGTCTTGCGGGACCCTAAACGGGGTCTACCTAGCCAATGTGGCTAGGGAGACCCCAGAAATATTCTGCTTTGCGCATGCGGGACTATGCATTGTTTCCGCCTTTTCTCGACTGACAGAAAAAGAGGTTCCCCTGAGGTAAACAAAAATCGGGGGGGGGGTTATAGGGGGCAGGCCCCCCTGCTTTGACCCATAGTTTGATGTTCTGAAATAATTGATTTGTGACAGTTTTAGTGGCCATGTGTGTGATCTGCAGCAAAAAATACTGCAATTAGACACCCAACCCCAAAGCAGTGCATCTGTGTGTGGGAGGGAAAGTAAAACTTTACCATCCTGTCTCATACAAAAGAGTTGGCTGAACTGTTGTCAGTTTGTATGAAACTAGTAAAAGTTGCCACTCTTAACCTCGGATTGAGGTAGAATGAAAATCTCCCCTGTTCTCTCAAACTCAAATCTTTTCGACATGAAGTGAACGATAGCGATGTTGTGGCAAGTTTTGTTGATCACTATCACATGCCATGTGGAGTATCCATTTGAGGGTCTCCCTAGCTTCACTGTCTAGCTGGACCCCATTTGAGGTCTCCCTAGCCTCTTCCTAATAATAATGTCCTTGTTGTTACCCCACTTTTGTGCAGATCATGTACATCCAGACGAACATCCCCCTGCGCAACAGTGTGATCGGAGCCATCGAGCACACCATGCAGGACTTCATTGTGCCCATCAAGGAGCGTGCCGTGAAGATTGCTGTGGTCACATGTGAGCAGATCATCAAGAAGGTATGTGTGTCAAGTGTTTGCTCGCGTGTGTGTGTGTGTGTGTGTGTGTGTGTGTGTGTGTGTGTGTGTGTGCGTGCACGTATGCTTACATGCACATGCGTTTACAAAGGGGAAGGACAGAGACAGAGATAGTTTGTGGGTGGTTGGCGGGTGCTCTGGTGTGGTTTGCTTCTTCTTTCCTATTAAACATCTATCGTCCTTATCACCCCTTCTCTAATCTTCTGGCGCTCATATGACCTTATGCAGTTGCGAACGCCGTAAAACCTTTACTAAAACTAAAAAAAGAGATTGTTTTCTTTTTTGTCCTCTGTAATTAACATAGGATCTGAAAGAGAAGCTGTGGGTGGTTGGCGGGTGCTCTGGTGTGGTCTGCTCCTTCTTTCCTATCAAACATCTGTCGTCTTTATCTCCCCTCCTCCTTTTTTGTGTTTGTTACTCACTTGTAACACCTCTAATCTTCAGCACTTATATGACCTTATTGTGTTGCAAGTGCCGTAAAACTCTTACTAAAACTAAACGAAAGAGAAGCTTTTATGCAGAAGGGAAATCCCTCTATATTTTCTTCATTACATGTATGTAATGGAAATTGAAATCTGATATATAATAAAGAATAAGTGGAATACATTTTTAATGCCTTTTGGAATAATGAATAGAAAGTTGTCTTCTAGTACAGAGTTGAATTTCTAGAATTTCTGGACTGAAAAATTATCAAATATTTTTCTCACTAGACATTTACCTCCATTTTTCCTTCAGAAAATGTTCCTGCAGTATGAACTAAATTATTGGCCCATCAGAATAATAATTGTAAAAGGAATGGTTCATGTAGGAATTTGTTCGTTTCATTGCTTAGTTTATTCTCAAGACATTTATTTTATTGCATATATATCTTGTTCTTGCCAGGACTTTGCCTTGGATTCTGATGAAATTCGAATGCGCACAGCCTCCCAGGCGATGGCCCGCAACGTGTCGGCGGGTATGGCATTCATCACGTCGCGGGAGCCCATGCTGCAGCAGATCAAACACAACATCCACGCCGCGCTCATGAGCAACATGAGAGGAGTGAGTTGTCCACTGTTAATGGATGTCACTTAGTCACTTGTAAGGACAAACGGGCTAACCCAGATTTTGAGGGTTTCCAGAAATCTTGATCTACACCAAAAGTAGGCATTGCCCTACCTATAGGAGAAATTTGGTTTCATTTGTGTTTATATTTGTTCAGTTATAGAGAAAACTCTTCTCCTTGTCTTTTAAAGAAACTGAACAAGGGGCAAAAACTTTAGTTTTGGGTCTAGTTTTGGGTCTACATTTCAGAAATACTTATCACGCTCTTAGAATTTGTGAGACGAAGAAGAAAAAGAGGGTAAGTGAAGGAATTTGATAACATTTTAAAAACTTTCTTTCGATTAATGATATTAATAGGGTTACCTCTTAGAGTCCTGTCTTCTAGTCATTTAATCCATCAAAGTATCCACCCTCTTGCCTTCTATATTGCTGTGGGTGGTTGGTGGGTGATCTAGTGTGGTTTACTCCTTCTTTCCTATCAGACATCTATCATCCTGATCTCTCCTCCTTCTTTTTTGTGCATGTTATTGTCTTGTAACACATCTATTCTTCGGCACTTATTGTGTTGCAAGTGCCGTAAAACTCTTACGAAAACTATAATGAAACCTATATAAATAGCTAACGGTCGGAGATGCTACTAAATTTATTTCCCGCTGTTGTTTCTGTCTGTTGTACCTTTTTTTTTGCACTGAATGACCATTAATGTATCTGTGTGGTCTGGTTTACTCCTTGTTTCCTATCAAATATCTACTGTCCTTATCTCTCCTTTTTCTTTTTGTTTGCTTCTCTCTTGTGACACCTTATAATCTTCATCACTTATAATGACCCTATTGTGTTGCAGGTGCCGTAATACTCTTACTAAAGGAAAAACTTTTTGATTCATAACCACATGATGTCAGAGTTGTTCTACTGTTTTAGTTTACCAGCATTTACACTTACATTCTTAACCTCTTTGTCCCCCCTCCCTCCCCTTCACAGCAAACTCCAGCCCAGCTGAAGAATGTGGAGGACACTGCCATGATTCTGGCTAATGACAACGTGGAGCTGTGTGCCAATTACATCCAGAAACTCACCCTGGAGAGAATTGGTCCCGAGATGGATAAAAAACTGGCTAATGTGAGTGTCCAAAAGAGTAGGGTTGTTTTCTGCTTGATGTTTTCCATGACTTTATAAAAATTTAGGGATTTTTCCTTCTCTTTTCTCATTTTTCTACTGACACTTTTATTTCATCCCTCTTTTTTAATGGAGAATGTGTATTTATATATATTTTTTATGTTATAGAATTCTGGAAAGCTAATCGACTTCTGTATCTCTATTATCACCATCATCATTATCCTAATCAATTTCCTAACAATTTTTAGGGTTCCTTTTTTTTTCTTTCTCGAAACATAACAAATATTACTGTCACCACATTTTCTTCAAATATTGGGCACTAAATCCGGACATCGGACAAAGAACGACCTCTGTAATAGACTACAAGATGAAATAAGTTGTTTGGTCACATGACTGTGTCAAGCATTTCTGTCTGTTCTAGTTCCAGAATCTCAGATCCGATGGAGAGAGACAGCAGATTCTATTTGCCATAATGATTCATTATTTTTGGAGATGTCTGTACCTCACTTGTCTCTTTGTTTTCTTTTCCTTTGCCTGTTCAGGAATTCGAGGTCCGTAAAGTGTCTCGTCAAGAAGGTCGTCCGTACTTTGACCCTGCAGCTTACAATTACCAGACAGAAAGGGTGCCGGAGCAGATCAGCCTCAAGGTTGGTGCAGAATTCTCTTCATTTTGGGGATCGAAAAGGTTTTATTTGACGAGGTTACTTTGTCGTTCAGTTCTGTTGTGCGCGTTTTGTCCTCTTGCTCATTTTCTTTCCCAATTTTTTTATACATGCGGACAACTTTAGAATGACAGATGTATGCCATTGGCTGATATATATAGTAACAGCAATCTTGTTTGACGTCATTGAGGGATTCCCACTTTGTTGTCGTTCACAGTGTGTGTATAATATATATAAATGGAGCACGGGCTGTCATTGTTATGTAACATGCCCCTTGAAAATGGATGAGCCGCCCTGGAAAATTGAGAAGCCGGGTTGGCAGTCACCCTGGATTCTGCGAAGGCAAAGGGCCAAGGCTAGGCCTAAGTCATCCAAGGCCCTCCTTTTCTTCATCTTTTCTTCTTTGCTTCTGCCCTTTTTTGTTGTTTCTTTTATGTGTGTGTGCGTGCATGTCGGCTTATGAATAGGACAGGAACAGCAACATTCACTATAGGGTAAATGCATCTGGAAGTTTTCATATTTGTCATATATATATTTTTGTTCTTTGTCATTTTCTACATTTGTTGGAAGTCACAAACACATTCATGCATATTTGATGTTGGTCTCCAATTAAGTACATGTATGCGGCTATTGGTAATAGATCTATAGCCTACTACAGATTTTTTAAGGGCAACTACAGATTTTTGGACAAAAATTTGTGTCAACTACAGATTTTGTCCCTGGCAATGTCGGCAGGTGTGGATTAGGTAAAAATTGCTGTGAAAAGTAGACATAAAATAGGCATTTGTTAATGTTTTCTGTATTTTCGTTATTGGAGGGGACAATTACATCATTGTAAAGTTACATGATCAAGTCAGTGTAGAAGAAATAAAATATTTCTTGTGCGGCTGGTCCGATTTACTGTGTGACTATTTAGCCGTTTTATTATGAAGACTTTCTCTTTCATATCTCAGCCAGTCCATGACCATATTCCTAATACTCGACATTATCACATATAACGTTAAAAAAATACTTTGAGGAATCTGTAGCGTTAACCTGAAATGCTCAAGTCTAATAAAAAAAACCCACACTGAATGTGTGAACAATAGGAAAGAGAATCCATCCAAGACATCAGGGTCTAAGTACAAATTATATTCTAATTCGACTCTTCGTGATTGTAGGACTGAATGACATTCTGACTTTTTAAAATGAGTAATTTAAAAAAATCCTTTAAATCTTTAGGAAAGTCGCAATTAAAATCTGGCTCTATTTTAATTCGCCACATATAGGTTTGCTATTACAACTGTCTTCAGTGTAATTGAGGTAATAGTTGAGGATTTGAATGGACATCATCAGGCAATCGAGAGTAAACTAATTTCGTAAGATTTTATTACTGAAAATAGTAAGACTTCCACAATTTTCCACTAACAGGGTTCAAATTATGCATGACCCCATGCATTTTTAGATACAGTACACAAAATAAGTTACTTAAACAAAACTATTTGAAATATGCAGTTTTCTTGTTGACAAAAGTTTTGTATTTTAGCAGCTGACGATCTTGTATTAAAGCAGTTGACGGTCTTACCAAGAAACAAAGACATAGCTTGAAAAATGAAAAAGCCTTAGGATTTTTTCAGTGTCCTAAATTTTAAGGTAACAGGTGCATTTCTCAGTTGTCAGTGAATAGTGATGTCATCACATTCAAATATCTAACCATATCCCATGAATATGCTGAACACAGAGATAACAGAAAATGTTTTGTAGGCCCTATATGGGTAATCTAAAGAGATGGACATCTCAGTAGCACCTTCCTTTAGGATAATGGGTCCTGTCGTCCTTTTGCTCCCTCCCAGATCGGTTCAGTGTCCCCCCAGCAGATGGCTGTGTACGACGAGTTTGCTCGGAACATCCCAGGCTTCCAGCCCCTGACGGAGTCCACGCTGCCCTCGGGCTCCAGACCTAACAATGTGGTATGTGAACTTATAGGGCCTATCTTTACCTTTGAAGGCTTTCACAGAAACAGTCTCAGAGCAAGACTTCTGAAAGCAACTCTATTTCTTGTAGGAAAAACTACGGATGCAAGTTCACTCCAGGAAAAAGGGAAGTAAAATGGAAGAGATTAGAAAAAAAGGATTTGATGACCAATATATGGTATATACACTTGTGTGTGCACGCTGTCAGTCATTCGAGGGCCGCCAAGTAAACTATGGTAAGTCGTGTTTCTCAAATGATATAGGAGAGACAAAAAACGAATTTTCTTGAAGCGTTGTGGGTGTATAAACTTCATTTTCATAAGGGAGCCTAATGTTTGTCATGGCATTTGTAGGCTCTGTTATGAAAATGAAGTTTATCCACCCAAAACGCTTCGAGAAAATATGTTTTTTGTCTCTCCTGTAAAATTTGAAAAACATGACTTACCATAGTTTACCTGGCGGCGCTCGAATGTCCATTGGAAATACATGGCCACCCTTCACTCAGGAGACATAAGCCTTTCATATGGAACAGATTTTGGCACACAGCTACTTTGAAAATTTAGTTTCTGGTATCTGAATGTATCCTTACATCAACGTGTAAATGCCTGTATTAACCCTAGCCACAGTTTTCATTCTGATCACATTTTAAAAAAGTGAATCGTTTTTAATGGTGTTAAGTATATAACGACACTGTCTGAGATGACCAGCGCTCATATGACCTTAGCAGTTGCGAGCGCCGTAAAACCCTATACTATACTATGAGATGACCACTTTTCTCCTTGAAAATGGATGGATAACAACTCCTCAACAATGGATGGTTGTTTTGGACAGGTTCGACCGTATTGGGTGGTTGGCAGGTGCTTTGGTGTGGTTTGCTCCTTCTTTCCTTTCTATCATCTGTCGGTGTAATCTCTCCTCTGTTTTGTGTTTGTTACTCTCTTGTAACGCCTCTTAATCTTCGGCACTCACTTGACCCAATTGTGTTGCTTGGGCCGTAAAGTGGGTGGTTGGCGGGTGCTCTGGTGTGGTTTGCTCCTTCTTTCCTATCAAACATCTATCGTCCTTATCTCTCCTCCTTTTTTGTGTTTGTTACTCTCTTGTAACAACTCTAATCTTCGGCACTTATATGACCTTATTGTGTTGTAAGTGCAGTAAAACTCTAACTAAAACTAAGGGCCGTAAAATTGTTACTGTTGTTGTTGTTGTTATCGATCCAGCAACAGCTGGGCTCTCGTCCTTCTGTTCAATGCCATTTAGTGATAAGTGCAGGCTTGCTGCAGTTGCTGTAATGTTCCATAGAGTGTGTTGTCAAAGTTAGATCTCGGAGGGAGAAGGGTAGCTCTGATGTCATTTAGGGCTGTGCAGGGGAACAGGTGATGATCCACCGTCTCATATGTTTAGTTACACAAGGGACACATTGGGGGAAGTTCTGGTTTTATTCTGTTCAAGTGGAAGTTGAGCTGTATATGTTCTGTTTGTAGGCGGAAGATCGTGGTCTGTTTCTTTCTTTGTAGGTGGTTGATATTGTCATTCCGTTTTGTTGTGGTCATGTTTGAAAATAAAACTCTTACTAAAACTAAAAGCTCTGTGTATCTCATTTGTCACCTGGTGTGCATGTGTCTCCTTCTACCTCCCAGATGACTTCCGGCCAGGAAGAGCTGGCCCAGCTGTACAAGAAGATGCACCACGAGATCGAGTCGCAGATAGCGCTCATGTCCAACCCTTCGTGCGCGTTGCCGTACATGCACAAGCTCCTCCAGGCCATCAGCATGGCCCGCTCCATGATGGACAAGGCCTCGGCCACCGGGCTAGTGCAGAAGGTTTGTCCGATTTTGTTGAAACTCCCAGTTTAGGACTAGGATGGTGTTGGCAGTGCACCCGTTTTAGAGACACGGAGGAATCTCTTGAATTGTCCTGGAATTTTAGAAATGTCAAATTATAGTCTGTAAGAGAAAACATGACTGTCACATATTGGTGGTTTTCTGAAATATTGATTTTATAGTTTGAAATCTCATATAAAAAAAAAAAAAGAAGACTATTTGTGTTTCACATATTAGAAAGAAAATAAAACTATTTGTGTTTGATTTGAAATGGAGCCTGCTGTATGGTATTAAGTGTCTGCCCTATACGGTACAGCCGAACCTACCTTAACGGAAACCTGTCGTTACAGAATCTTCCCGCTCCCCCCCTTGATATATTCCTCTTTAATTATTTGTATAAAACGGAAACCTGTCCAACTCGGAAATGGAAAGAAAAATCCGCTCTCTTCCGAGGGTTTTACCTGTCTAAGACGGAAAATGTTTTGTCCGTTCAGCCCTGATTTGAAACCAAACTTGCAAGTTTGGTTCAGTCCGCCGGCTCTAAACTTAACACTATGCTGCCGGGCAAGGAAGGGGAGTAGGGGTGCAATTTGAGGGTAGATGTTTCCCCATTCATGTGAGCCCTGAGCGATGAAGATGGTCAGGATGGTGTGGGTGTGAAATATCATTAGTGCCAGTGAAAGTGCTCGAGTGGCGCCCCAGCTCGAAAACTTTAATTGGTAGCCAGAGGTGTAAAATTAGTTTGACCAATGCCTGCCGCCCTGATCGTACAGCCAGCCAAGAAAAGAGTTCCTTGAGTCGTTGTTACATGCTTGTGAGGGGTGGCATTGGTTGACAGTGCTTATTACACCAATGGGTGGGGTTAAGGGTGGAAGCAAAGGAGTGTTCGAGCGTTTTTGTTTTTAAAAGGTCAAACAGTGGTCCTATGAAATGCAAGCACTGGTGGTAATTGGATTAAATAAGACTGATGCATGTCTTTATGAGAGAGGATAGCAGCTGAGAGGTGTGCAGTTTTGACCACTTGTGATTGCTTGCCGACCGGACAAGCGACCCATAATCCCACCGGCTGGGCCTTTGTACTCCCCGCACCCCCCGCCCCCTCCCTCCATCTCCCCGCTAAATTCTCCTGTCTAAGACGGAAAATACAGGTTCAACTGTATAAGTCGAAATAATGAAAACTAAACCTAGATAGCCGTTGTGTGGATGTGGTTCTCTTTACTCCCAACATGTGCTGTTTTCAGGCTGTGGAAGGCCTCACAGAGCAGTTCTCTATGACTAGCATGACAGACAGCGAGACTCTGTTCCGATTCCGAGAGTGTCATGTGCTCATCCTGAAGGCTTTCAGTGAGCCCATGGCGTTTGGCTTGCCTTGGGTCAGCAAAGAGGTCACCAGGTGAGATTAAATTTTTTTTCTAGAAATTAGTTTTTTGTTAAACTAGCTTTTTGCTTCCAGATGGCCAACATTTTGCAGGAATTCTCCATTCTCTGGCAATTGTAAGGTAAATATAGCCTTTCTTTTGAAGCAACTCTTGTTGTCTTACAGTGTATGTAATGCAGC
This sequence comes from Aplysia californica, assembly GCF_000002075.1. NCBI lineage: Eukaryota > Metazoa > Mollusca > Gastropoda > Aplysiida > Aplysiidae > Aplysia > Aplysia californica. The sequence goes on from NW_004797351.1 coordinate 260,368, forward strand.
TGTAGGCAGGAAGCAGGGGATGATAATGTTCTTCCTTTATAACTGTTTGGTTGTTACTTTTCTTTGGTACTATTTTCAAAGTACAGACTGGGGATGGTTGGCGGGTGTTCTTTCCTATCTAACATCTATCGTCCTTATCTCTCCTTCTTTTTTATGTTTGTGTCTTGTAACACCTCTAATCTTCGGCACTTATGTGACCTTTTTGTGGGTGCCCTAAAACACTTACTAAAACAAAAGTGCAGGCTTTTTTTTTTTTGCCAGAGGTGGATGTTGAAAAAAAGTAAATGTTCTCGTATGATGATTATTTTGTTGTTTGTGTTTCCAGATGCCTAATACAGAGCACAGAGGACAACCGCTACAACTTGGACGTGGTGGAACTGCTGATCCGCAGCGGGCTGGTCTTCTTGCCCCAGTACGACCTGTACCTCAGCTCCCTCATGGAGAACGGGCTCAACCAGATCGGCATCACCTTCACCACCCAGCTCATGCAGAGGCTGCTCTCCGCTCCGCTGGACGACAAGCAGCAGCAGGGAGGGCCGCAGCCCGTGGTCTTCTCCGAGGTACGCTGGACGACGCTTTCTTGTTTGTGTCTCCCTGCCAGGTCTCAGGATTTGTCAGATCTTTTCTATCTCTCAGTGCTATTATTAGTTTTCACATGTTCTATTTTCTTATCGGGATGGACTCAGCCAGCGGTAGTGCACCAGTGGTTGGAAAAAGCCCCTGGAAGGTCCTGCTTCTTTCTTTCCCTCTGTGTGGGTGGTTAGCGGGTGCTCTGGTGTGGTCTGCTCCTTCTTTTCTATCAAACATCTATCGTCCTTATCTCTTATCATTGTTTTTTTGTGTTTGTAACTCTCTTATAACACCTCTAATATTCGGCGCTTATATGGCCTTTTTGTGTTGCATATGCCGTAAAACACTTAGAAAAACTTAAAGAACTTTCCCTCTGTTTTATTTCGCCTGTTTGGATTTATCTTTTCCTCTTCTAAATAAGTCTTGTAGGTTCAGGGGGACAGAGCACTAAGGGTGAATAGAGCAGTCTTTTTCTTCATGTTGATTCATTGTATTTTACTTCTAAGCCACAGCTCAGCATGCCAAATTTTGATGAATTGTAGATAACGATTTGGTTGGTTTGTGGGCAGCACTGGTAAGTCCTACTGTTTTACTTTGCCTTGTTCACTTCCCAGCACTTAATAGCCTTTATTGCGATAGTGCGCCTCTGTGAACTCTTTACTTTTACTTGTTAATATTTTAAACCCCCCCCCCAATTTAACACCATAGATAATTTAAAAGGCCGCTGAAAGGGATGCACTGTCCCAGCAGACAGGCTGACAGATGGAAATACTCAATAAAAATCTGCCCACAAGAGAATCAAACTCTCATCTAATGTGTGTGGCAGTGAAAAGCCTGGCCACTGATGCTGGTTTTTCTGTACTCAAACATAAGACCATAAGTCGAGCCAGTTCTTAAATGGTATCCTATTAATTTATTATTTCATCACATTTTCTTGCCACAGTCGGAGTTCCCCCAGACCATTGAGGCGCTGAACATGATCAGCTCGCGTTCGAGACAGCCCCAGGCCGACAGCCTTCCCGCCCTCATTGACTCGCTACGAGGAACTGGCGACTCTGGCAACCTCATGGACCGTGTACCTGGCAGCGTCACCTCCATGATGCAGACGGGAATCACGCAGGTCTGGGAAAAGTTTGTCCAGAATCTTTTTACCGTGCAGGTCGGCGAAAATTTTGTCCACATTCATTATTCCATATCTATGCTAATTTTCTGAATCCCGGCGGCATTTAACGATACTCTTTATAAAAGGTTACATCCTTCTACATCCAATTTGAGAAATCTGTGGACTGAGGCTCTTTTTTGTTTTGAGACAGACCTGAGTGGTCAAGTTTTTTCTTCCATCGTCACTATTTAGTGTTAGAAGCACTACTGCAAATTATCCACGTTTTGGTAGTTCAGTAAAATCTGCATTAGCATTTAATACTGATGATTTTTTCATGTTGAGGCTCATTAAGATGTTGATGAATTATAATTTCTTAGAACTGAGATTAGATTTGCTCAATTTAAATCAATGCATTGCCGTTTGAGTTTTTAATGTGGAAGGTTATCAAAAAGATTGTATTCTGTGCTCCTATGTGCATTTGAGAATAATTGCTTTCTTCAGTGCTTAAAGTTGTTGGCATTAATTTGTACTCCCTGAAATTCATAGGTCACTGAATGTGCTTGATGCTGATGTCTTTAATTGTTTGTAGTTTTTTTTTCTGTTGGCTTTGTCATCGGCCCAACATCGACTATAGCATATAGACTGGTGTAATATGTACTTGGAGAGGTTTTTAAAACTGTTTTCAAATGCCGTAGGGTTAAAAAAAAATTTTAAAAATCAGTTAGTTGTAGAGGTCCTACTTTTTTTCTCTCCCTTTTTTTTATTTCTGTCTGTCTTGCCTTTCTGTTATTGTGTCAGTGTGCTTCTCTTTTCACCAAGTAGTTCACTAATCACTCTCTTTAACATTTTATGCTTTGATTTCTCAGGGGCAAAAAAAAAAAAATGTGAATAATTTAATCCAAAGAAAAATAAATCTATTTGCGTATGTTTTTGGTTCCATGGTTGCAGGCCAGAGAGTTTGACGACCCAGCGGGTCTGCATGAGAAGACCGAGTTCCTTCTGCGCGAGTGGGTCAACATGTACCACTCCCCCCAGGCCGGCCGCGACAGCTTCAAGGCTTTCAACGCTTTTGTGCAGCAGGTCTGTCTCACTGCTACTGCATCCCGCTCCTGCCTCTTGCTGTACTGCTACTACTATGTCTCACTCTTTTTCTCTCTATCTCCCCCCCATCTGACCTTAGGCGAAGAACTTCCTTATTGTTTATGTACATTTTTCTTGTATGTGTTTGTGTTCAATGGTTCTTCTCTTCCCCCTGTTTAAGGTTATATGGAAATATAATTTTCCTGTTGTGTTTTTTCTTGTAATACATATTTGCATAATGACATTAAACCTAGATGTTATGGTGCTTTGAAGGGCAGTGGCGGGTAGGGGAGGGGGGGGAAGGAGGAGATTCATGTTTAAACAAAATAATTGACATTGGGCATAAATGGCAAAAGTAGGCAGCTTGAAATCCTTGAATGTGTAGAATTTTATGTATGGGTAACCTCTTGAATAATAGATACCCGCAGTCAATACCCAAAACCAACTCTCTCAGGGAAGTGGATTCAATTTTTGATCCCCTCAGAGATCTGTAACCACCTGGTTTTGCTGGTGTTCTGGGAAATCAAAAATTGCTTCCGTATTCCCTTGAAAATGATTTTCCAGGTTCTACTGTTTTGACTCGCTCTCGCTGAAAGTGCCCCAATATTTTTTTTGCTCAGATGCACACTCAGGGTATCCTCAAGACGGACGATCTGATCACGAGGTTCTTCCGCTTGTGCACGGAGATGTGCGTGGACCTGTGCTACCGCGCGCTGAGCGAGGCCGGCCAGTCACAGACCATGATCCGGGCCAAGTGCTTTCACACGCTGGACGCCTTTGTGCGGCTGATTGCCCTGCTGGTGAAGCACTCTGGAGACACCAACACCGTCACCAAGATCAACCTTCTCAACAAGGTGAGTTTGTGTCAGGTTGACGGGGATAAGGAATGTGAGGCTGGACTGGCAGCGATGATGCAGTTGTCAGGTTTGCAGTTGTGTCCATTTCAACACACACACACCGCACATACACACACACACACACCGTGCAGGCACGCACGCGCACACGCACGCACACATGCACACACTCAGAGAGAGAGTGGGTGCTTTGGCGGGTGCTGTGGCATGGTTTGCTCCTTCTTTCCTATTGAAACAGCTGTTGTCTTTATCTTTTCTCTTTCTTTTTTTGTTTTGACACTCTTGTAACATCTCTAATCTTTTGCACTTGTATGACATTTGCTTGTGTTGCAAGTGCTGTCTAATCTTTTGCACTTGTATGACATTTGCTTGTGTTGCAAGTGCTGTCTAATCTTTTGCACTTGTATGACATTTGCTTGTGTTGCAAGTGCTGTCTAATCTTTTGCACTTGTATGACATTTGCTTGTGTTGCAAGATTGTCTAATCTTTGGCACTTGTATGGCCTTTTTGTGTAGCAAGTGCAGTAAAACTCTTGTTAAAGTGGGTGGTTGGCAGGTACTCTGGTGTGGTTTGCTTCTTCTTTCCCATCAAACATGTATCATCCTCATCTCTCCTCCTTTTTAAAAAATGTTTGTTACTTTCTTGTAACACCTCTAATCTTCTGGCGCTCATTTGACCTTGTGCAGTTGCGAGAGCCGTAAAATCTCTACTAAAACTAAAACTAAACTATCTCTCCTCCTTCTTTTTAATGTTTGTTACTCTCCTGTAACACCTCTTATCTTCGGCACTTTTATGACCTTATTGTGTTGCAAGTGCCATACAACGCTTACTAAAACTAAAAAGAAACCCCACAACCCCAACCCTTCTCTTGCAGGTGCTTGGCATCATGGCCGGTGTGCTCCTGCAGGACCACGAGGTGCGCTTCGCCGAGTTCCAACAGCTGCCCTACCACCGCATCTTCATCATGCTCTTCATCGAGCTCAACGCGCCTGAGCCCATCCTGGAGGCCATCAACTTCGAGGTCCTCACAGCTTTCTGGTAGGTGGCGCCATCGTGGTGCACTTGCCGTGTCGGTGGAAAAGATGGAACTTGTAAATATTTCAACGCTTTGTTGTTTTCTGACCTGCCAAGTCCTGAAATATCAGGAAAAAATCAGATATTTTGGAATAGTTAACCTTTTCACTGCCAGGCCTGCTCCACAAACCTACCAAAGAGCCCGAGACCGGCTCAGGCCAGGCAGTGAAGGGGTTAATAATAATAACCCCCTTTTTTGTTGTTGCCATCATCAGATTTTTTAAAATGTTGGGTTTTTTTCGTTTCATGTTGTGGCTTGCAGACAGCTTTATATTTTTATAGTCCTTCTGAAAGTTTAAAGAAAATATTACGTGTTTAGTCCTTCTGAAAGTTTAAAGAAAATATTACGTGTTTAGTCCTTCTGAAAGTTTAAAGAAAATATTAGGTGTTTTGGCAGTGTTCAATTTATAGAGTGTTTGCTCTTGGAATTGCTTTTGTATACTTCCTTTTTTGTTTTTGCTAGTTTTAGTTTGGGCTGTCCGGTTGGAGGTCCCAACTGCTTTCTGGATGGTAGCACTAGCATTTGAAAACTTTGAATG
>NW_004797351.1:265747-274061 GCF_000002075.1 Aplysia californica
TAGAGCAGGCTGCATTAGAGCAGGCTGCTCTAATGGCCACCTGTCTAAGACAGCCACTGTTGTTCTTGACAGTGGTTGGCCATCTTGGATCATTTCGACCGTATTTTTTTTCTTTTTTTTTTCCCGTTTTTCCATTTTGTCTGTTTTAAAAAAATATTATTTGGAGCTCGTGCTTTGTCTCCGGAACATGTGTCACAACACGGTGGAATCAGGCGCTCATAAATTTTTGGGATTGTGGAGTTATTGGTATCACCTTAAAGCCTATTCTTTTGTCTATCTTTTAATGAAAAAATACCCGTCTATCGTGAATCGAAGTCAAGATATTTGCGATCGAAGGAGATATGGGCTGTCTGATTTTAGAGATAATATTAGTGAGAAAACGGCCACCGGAGTCTGGTGACTTTAAAAGCTTGAGTGTTCTTGGAAACTGCAAGTTTGTATTAATTGTGTCTTAAATCAATGTTTTTTTTAGTCACATCCACATAACAATATGTTTTTAAATGGACATAAAAGGTGTTGGGCCAAAAAAAAAAAATTCAATTAAAATTGCCAAACCTGCGAAAAAATTTATCTTTGATTTCAGTATTTTGACGAGCGCTTGATTTCACCACGATGCTTCACGTATTCTATGTATATCCTTCTGTAAGTGGCTTTTGTAGGCATTGTCTGGTCCAGTGTGCTTCGTAGACTCAGCGTTCTCTAAGGCTTGCGCATGAAACACAGCTAAATAGAGCTGGAGTAATTTTATGCGAAATGACTCTTTTTTTGTCCCCGCCCCTTTTTCAATAATGTTTCAGCCATGTGTTCCACATCCTGCGACCAGCAAAGGCGCCAGGTTTTGCCTACGCCTGGCTGGAGCTCATCTCTCACCGCGTCTTCATCGGGCGCTTGTTGGCCCTCACTCCCAATCAGAGGGTATGTTATTGTTCTTCTTGTCTTATGATTGTTGGAAAAGGGTCTCATTGACACAATCTTAATGTAAAAGGACTGAATGAAATGTTCGTGTCATGTTAGTTTTCCCAACTCATTGTCCATGTACCTTTTGTTTTTTAGCTGGAATGGCATTGTGCACTTTTTCCTTATTGTCATGAAATTGATCTTGGCATCAAAGTCCACCTGTTTTCGACTCTTGAGATTATGTAAAATGAAATGTCTTTATTTGTAACCATTCCGCAATCGACAACAGAAAAGGATTAAAGGAACTAAAGTTTCGTACATGATGCCCAAAAGTGTTGTATTTTTTATATGTGCCCCTAAAAATGTTCTTTTAAGCTTAAGATCACTGCCTTTGTATCTAAGAGATTTTAACTCTATTATGATTGAAGACTCAACTGTACAATATTATTATACTTATGGAAAGTGTAGAGCCAGTGACTGACAAAGCTGTCAGTCGTTCCTCTCCTCGCAGATTGTGCTTGTCTGTCTGTGTGTTGGATATGGCTGAACATCTGTTTGCCTGTTGCAGGGTTGGGGCTTCTACGCTCAGCTCCTGGTGGATTTGTTCAAGATCCTGGCCCCGTTCCTGAGGAACGCTGACATGACCAAGCCTGTGCAGCTGCTCTATAAGGTAAATAAACAAACGTCTCTCTTCCCACTGCAGCACAATTGTGGGGTGTAATTTTTGTAACGCCAGATCCCTTCCTTTCTTACTAAGTAATTCTTTTAAAACTGAAAATCCTTTTGTGAATGCAGGACATCTATTTTTCTTTATCCCACGAGGGCTTGCAGTATTATGCAGAGTATTACTGAACCCTATGGTTCAACCCTAAGTTGATGAAGATTTGTTTATTTCACGCTCGTAAATTTTAATGTTTGCGTATTCTAATTCAGTTGAAATATGCAAGGGGACCAAATTTAGGAATATTGTCTTTTGGGGAGAAAAACTTTTTTTTCTCTTTTTTTAATGCTGTAATGGAAATCACTGTGGAAAAGACCCAAACTCATTTGTGTTTTTTTAATACACCGACAGTTACAGTTGATGATAGGTGTGGCACCTGTTCTGAATTATTTGACTGTTGAGATTTTTTTCTCCATTTTTGAATATGTTTCACTGCCACTTGGCATATTTTTCTGAGAGACAGCTGTGTGGGGTCGCTTGCTGCGTTTGGGTGGAAGTCCTGTTCTTTGCTGTCCTTCTTTTATTTCTGCCTCTGTCTATTTTACTTTCTCACTGCAGTAGATTCCTTCAGGCGGTTGGAGGGCGCCATTGATTAGCAGTTCTTTTTTTATCTCTCTTTGTTTCTGCTGTCTGTGTTGCTCTTTCTCAGTTCTATATTTCTTTTGTTGTATTTATTTATGTGCTTTGTTTTTACTCAAAACTTCTGGCAAGTTGGGTAAGTGTGATCACTCAGACTTGCTGTTTACCATGACTTGACTACAGTTATCCTGAATGTCTAATGGCGTCTAGTGCTGTGGTGAAATAGTTGTATGTGGAAGATTTTTCATTCCCGAGCAAGGAAGCTTTTCCATCTGTCTGCTGGGATGTTGTATCCCACTCAGCCCAGGTAGACCCTGACGGGCAGGTTTGTAGCAGCCCGCCTCCCACATGACCTACATTATGTCGATACGGATGTGAACTTTATACAATAATGACCATCATATCCTGAATGCGTGTCTTGTGTTGTTTGACAGGGCACTCTGCGCGTTCTGCTGGTCCTTCTCCACGACTTCCCAGAGTTCCTCTGCGACTACCACTATGCCTTCTGCGACGTGATCCCGCCCAACTGCATTCAGATGCGCAACTTGATCCTGAGCGCATTCCCGCGCACGATGCGGCTGCCCGACCCTTTTACAGTGAACCTAGTGGTGGAGCACCTGCCCGACATCAACAAGGCGCCTCGCATTCTCACCAACATTGTGTCGCTGATACAGCCCGCTTCCTTCAAAAAGGTACGCTTTATGTTGTTGTTATTGTTGTTCTTGTTGTTGTTGTTGTTGCGTGTGCTGTTGTTGTGTGTGCTGTTGATGTTGTTGCTTTTGCTGCAACAAGTATGTGCCTTTTGCCCTGATTTCTTGAAGGTTTTACTTGGAAGTTTCCAGATCCTTTCTTATCCAGTAAAGTAATTCTTTTTAAATGGAATATCGTGACATGACCTGGAATCATTATAGTTCGATTGCTGAACAAATGTATGTTAATAGAATAAAGAGAGATTATTGGTGCTGTTTATCTTATTTGATCTAATTATAAATTTATTTTTTTCGTGTGTGTTTGTTATTGATTATTAATTGTTTGTTTGTCTGACAGGACCTGGATTCTTACCTCAAGTCGAGGGCTCCCATCACCTTCCTGTCAGAACTGAAGAGCAATCTGCAGGTATAGTCACCTTACCATTTGCTGGGGAAGATACTTCTTGAAAGAGGAAAAAATTTGCATAATTTTTTTCTTCTTTTGTTTGTTATAAAAAAACTTTTTTTTTTGGTCTTTGCATCACCCACTCCTCCTCCCATTAGCTATATTTTTGACATGAATGTTGAACTCTTTGGACCTGAGAGCATGATGGAGCATGCGCCACCTCTGTCCATCTGCTCACCCAACGCACACCTCAATGTGAAGTCTTGTAAATCAAATCTGACAGTGGGCCAGTGCTTCTGCTCCTTACATAGTCTCAGCTGATGTGTAACATAATGGGTTTTTTAAAGGTAGCAGAGGCCAAAGGGCTAGAACCCACATGGCGGCTGGATCGGAAAAGTTAAAGGTCGCGTGATAATTAGTCTTAGCATGTTTCAGTTACCTGGTTTCATTTTCTGGTAGAATATTTTGAAAGAGGAGCAAGGTTTGAAAAGTGAAGAAATTTGTGAGAATTTTTCATAGGTTGATGTGTGTGTGTGTGTGTGTGTGTGTGTGTGTGTGTGTGTGTGGGGGGGGGCTCGGGGCTCGGCACCGGTAGGTCTTGCTTCTTTTCTTCCCCTCTGTTATTTCTGTCTACCTTCTTGCTTTTTCCGTGCTCTTATTATTCATTCTTGTGTGGATGAGCTTCTCTTTACTAAATTGAAGTGGTTGGTTGGCGGGTGCTCTGGTGTGGTTTGTTTTTTCTTTCCTATCAAACATCTGTTGTCCTTATCTCTCCTCCTTCTTTTTTGTGTTTGTTACTTTTTTAACACCTCTTATCTTCAGCACTTATATGACCTTATTGTGTTGCAAGTGCCGTGGTGGGTGGTTGGTGGGTGCTCTGGTGTTGTTTGCTTCTGCTTCTTTCCTATCAAACATCTATTGTCCTTATCTCCCCTTGTTCTTTTTTATGTTTGTTACTCTCTTGTAACACCTCTAATCTTCTGGTGCTCATATGACCTTATGCAGTTGCAAGTGCGTTAAAACTCTTACTAAAACTGAACTAAATGAAACAAACTGTGTGTGCAGGCCAACCCTCAGGGAAGCCGCTACGACATCCCCCTGATCAACGCGCTGGTGCTGTATGTGGGGACACAGGCCATCCCGCTGCTGCAGACCAAGGGGGTCAGCATGTCCACCATCGCTCCCTCCTCCCACATGGACATCTTTGAGAATCTGGCGGTCAACCTGGACACAGAGGGTGAGTCGTTGTACTTGTGTTGGAGGTGTCCTAGAGTACGTTTGTGCGTGTGTGTGTGTGTGTGTGTGTGTGTTTGAGAGAGAAAAACTTGTTTATTTATGTGGGTGGTTGGCGGGTGCTCTGGTGTGGTTTGCTTCTTCTTTCCTATCAAACATCTATCGTCCTTTTCTCTCCTCCTTTTTTCTGTTTGTTACTCTCTTGTAACACCTTTAATCTTCGACACTTTATGACCGTATTGTGTTGCAAGTGCCATAAAACTCTTATTAATACTAAAAACTTGTTTATTGGATCTTCTAAATGTAACATCTTGTCAGTTCTTAATTTGACTTTCTCTGTCCAAACTGTTCTTTGTTCATCTTGGCCATGCCTGCTTGAACTGTTTCTTGTCTGATGCTTAGTCGAATATATCAGTAAAATTGCTTTATACAAGCCATTGGTTGATTCTCATTCTTTACTCTGCCTTTTTTGTCTCTGTCAGTGTCTTGCCTTTTCTTTCTCCCTCACACTAAATGACAGTTATTGTGTTGGTGCATCTCTTTTCACTCAAACAAAATGAATTGTGCTTTGCCTGATATCTGTTGTGTTTGATTGTATCGACCAGGACGCTACCTGTTCCTGACGGCCATCGCCAACCAGCTGCGCTACCCCAACAGCCACACGCACTACTTCAGCTGCGCCCTGCTCTACCTGTTCCGACAGGCCAACGACCAGACAATACAGGAGCTCATCACCAGGTACAAAACGCTTTTGCCACCTCTCTAAGCGTCCTGCTGTTGTGTTTAGTGGAATTTCAGCAGTTTGAGTAGTTTGTATGGTGGTAAAACTCTAACGAAACGAAAATGCGGTGCTGCCATGAAAATAAATCAATATTTGTCAATGTGCTGTCCCTTGTAAAAAAAAATAAATGGAAATGGAAGTTAAAGCGTTTTGTCGGGCTCGCCATCGTGACCTGTCAGCGAACCTGCTTCACCAAAGTTCATTCAAAGTCTGAATGCTGCGAAATATAGGACCCTTGGAAATCGGAGGGGGGGGGGGGGGGTTATTGATTTTTTTCTTCTTTTGAAATAGGCCTACACTCGGGGGGGGGGGGGGGGGTCTGTGTGTTCCTGAAGGCAATTCATGAAACGCACGACAGGTAAAGCTTGACAAAGGGAAATTTTGGCTGCAACCTAAACAGCTTGCATAACACAAATCTAGACTACCAGATATTTGGCAAGACTGCCCCTCACGCAGAACTAAGAGAGTGATGGAGAGCGTTAGCGCATCCTACTGTCCATGGACAAACCTGTCGAGGACGGAGCGAGTGATATATTTTGCGGTGTGTGTGTGTGGTGAGAGAGAGAGAGAGACACGGAAATGTCTTATGATTGGTTGCCCGACATGCTTCTTTGAAAGATTTTTCACTAGTGTTTGGGTGACTGTAATGTTTAGTTAGGAACATTCTTTCCATTAAAATTTTTTTTTCAGAGTTTCAGGAATGCATGATGAGTAAAGGATGAATTTCTATTCCTTTTTTTTTCTTCTCTCCCCCCCCCTTCCAGAGTGTTGCTGGAGCGTCTGATCGTGAACAGACCTCACCCATGGGGACTCCTCATCACCTTCATCGAGCTCATCAAAAACCAGAACTTCAAGTTCTGGGATCACGAGTTTGTGAGATGCGCCCCTGAGATTGAGAAGTAAGTGCGCCGCCTTTTCCTCTTCAGTTGTCAAAGTACTCGAGGGTGTTTTCTTGTGGGTGGTTGATGGGTGGTCTGGTGTGGTTTGCTTCTTCTTTCCTATCAAACATCTATCGTCCTTATATCCCCTTCTTCTTTTTTATGTTTGTTACTCTCTTGTAATGCCTCTTATCTTCTGGCGTTCATGTGACCTTATGCAGTTGCAAGCGCCGTAAAACCTCTACTAAAAAGGTGTTTTCTTTCTGATAATGATTGTTGCATATATATGCATGTGTCGGAGGTTCCTGAGTAGTGAAGTTTTTTTGCTTTTTTTGAAATTGAGTATCACCATCTGCCTGCTGGATGTTGTATCCCAGACTGCCTGGGTTGGCCAGGATAGGCATGGTGTAAACAGCCCGCCTCCTTTATTAGTTGAATTGTGTGGGTGGGTCATAAAAATACTTACAGTTACAATTACACACTTATGGCTGATAGGGATTTATCTTTTATGTACACGGATCCTTTTTTTCCTGAGGTTTTTCCCCCCCATCATTTGTTTTCACTGAAATTCTGAAAGAAGTCATTATTCTGAGTATGTGCTTTCAGGTTGACCCCATATTTGTGATATGTCTATTAATTCTCTATTTGTTTAGAAAGCAGCCTCGTAAAGTTTTAGTTAATTTCACAAATCCCAGTGAGTGGTATCCCTGAGTTTGCTGATTCTCTTTAAATTTTACAATTGCTGTATTGCTTGGTTGGATTCTAAGCATTTAAGAGATGACTGAAAGAGCACTCTGGGGTGGTGGGTGGTTGGAGGGTGCTCTGGTGTGGTTTGCTTCTTTTTTCCTATCAAACATCTATCGTCCTTATCTCCCCTCCTTCTTTTTTATGTTTGTTACTCTCTTGTAACACCTCTAATCTTCTGGCGCTCATATGACTTTATGCAGTTGCGAGCGCCGTTAAACCTCTGCTAAAACAAACAAAACCTCTGGAGTTGTTTGCTACTCCTACCTTTTTCAGTGTGACTTATTTCTATTTACTTTTCCTGGCCTACCCTAGAAAATAAATTGCCTCTCCCCTCGACGCTTAATGGCAACAGAGGATGAAAAAGTAAATAGTTAAGTTAGTATTCTTGGCAAAATGTTTCTTTCATCAAAGTCCCTCACTGTCTAGCACAACTCCCAGTGTTTGGCACTAGCTTGACCTGGTTTTGTTGCTACAGTTGTTATACTCCTAGCTGGGACTCTGTAAAAGAAACCTGCCAGGATTGCAGTAAGACAGTTCAAATTTTACACAAATCGACCCTACCCTTTTAAGATTTATCCTGTTTACTCCACAGATTGTTTGAAAACGTCGCACGTTCGTGCTACCCACAAAAACAGCAACAGCAGCAGCAGCAGCAGCAACAACAGTCACAGCAGAGTCAGCCTGGCCCTCAGGGCATGTCACGCGAGGAGACGCAGACTGAGTGAGAGAAAAATGTGCTTGGTTGATGCCGTGACTTGACTTTGACCCAGGGGAGATTGCAGCGGCTGCGGTGTGAAGCGGCGACAATTCAACAGATTCGTTTTGGGCACAGATGGTGGAGGTCATGGTTGAGAGAATGTTTTTGACCTTTGCGGCGCCTTGCGAAACGCCACCTCCCCACATAGCGACAGTGCAGTCTGTGCTGCTCAGAGGATCTCAACGCAAGTCTGTCAGGATAGGCCCTTTTCTGGTGATGATGAATGCTCTCGAGGATACGAGAAAGAACGCATAAATGCGGAAATGCTGTGTACCTCAAACTGTCTCTGTTCCAGGATCTACCAGTAGGCAGTTGGACCTCCTGGGTCTGTGATAGATAAGGATGTGCTGACGCATCTGTCACCGTGTTGTTGTCGTGTGGCATGGTGTTCTTCTGTCCACGCTGATAGCTGAGCCATGTGTTATGTTGTTACCTTCTCCTCCCTGTCCTGTGTCGTTCTGACGTGGCGCATATCATACGTTGTCTGCTGATGTGAAAAAAACTCCTTCAACTGGCACCCTTTTTATGGACCTTTCCACATCTTCATGCTTGTGAGTGCATACATGCTCTCGCACACAAACCCATGTTCACACTTCAGGTATACTGCTGTGCCCATGAGCCTGCAC
>NW_004797351.1:274161-282998 GCF_000002075.1 Aplysia californica
CCCCCAACCCCACCACCAGCACCACCACACACATACTCAAACACATGCACGTACATACACCCTCAGACATTTCTACATGGACACCCCAACATACATTCTCCAAAACATGAAACAAAGATTAACCTCGATCTGTAGATCGCACTCAGGACTTGTAAAAATTTTTTTAAAAAAATAGGGAATAGTTGAACAGTACCATCGGTAGGCCCTACTTCTTTTCCTTTCCCTCTGTTTCTGTCTATCTTTCTTTCTTTTTCACTGTACTAAATGACCAATATTGCATCAATGCAAACCAAAATACTTGTAAGGAGAACAGTATGAAGATATGGAAAGTGCTCCTCTGGCCATTAGCCGAAGTAAGGGTGTATCTCACTGCTCTGTGTGCTCAGCTGTTGGCTGCGGGCGTGCCAATACCAATGTTGTACAGTTTCCCCTGGGTTGACTGTTGTCGTCGTCGGGGAAAGATTCCTGCGTGCTTTTTGTACTTGCTGAGAGAGATGGGAGAATGGTGATCTGCATTCACTTGTTTAGCTGACAAAGTTTTATCGCCTTGTACAAATCCTGTGAAATTGTTCACCTTTGATTAATTTTTTTGTGTTGGAATGTAGATTTTTTGGGGTTTCTCTTCCTTTTTCTGTGTGATTTATGAGAGTTTTCATTCGTTTTTTTTCCCCTTTCACCTGTGCTGGGAAAAGAGGCTGACTGGTGGAGGAACTCGGTGTTGGTTGCTTTTAGTTTTTAGAAGAACCTAAGACAGAGATGCCAACCAGTACGATTTTACGTATTTTAGTACGATTTTTTGCCGAAAATACGCGAATACGACTTTTGATGAAAAAATATGCATCCTGGAATTCGAAAAATACGAGATCCAGTTTGGGCTAGTAAACCTAATTATCTCAAGTCCCCTCTTTTGTCAAAATAGTATCAGTATCGCAGAGCTGGAATATGTGAAAACCAAGTCTGATAAGGTCAGTTAGTTCATTTTTGCCATTATTGATTTTTTAATATACACTCGAGGGGAGGAGGTGTGAAGGCAACACCAGAGGACAAAAACTTGGGAGGCAAATTTCAGAATTTTGATTAGATATCCAGAGCTCTCTGCAAAGCGCGCGTTGGTGCAGGCGTGTGCGGAATCGGGACCCTTCGTACTTTGCAAGTCTGTGTAATTGAAATAAAATGTTCGCGTGTCATTGGATGGGTGATAGATCTAGTAAATTATACCTACAGTGTATGTTGTAGATTTCTGTACAAGACGGGCAGATTTTCAGTGTCACTGCATCTTGCCCTCCCACAGTTGTTACAACTCTCTCACTGCGTGGGTCTACTTGAGCCATTCAAGTTATTTATCTTCTCTGAGTTTGAGCAATAATTTTAGTCTGTCAGTTCATAATATGAATCATGACACCCAGACTGGTTCTTGATAGTCGAAATTCTTGTTGTAGGCCCTTCCGAACTCTCAAAACAGGATTAATTTTTTATATTAATAATGAGAGGAAAATATTATAACAGACTGAAATAGTTAAGTCAAACAAGACCCCAGTACGACACTGAACACTGACATGTTGTTGACTGGATACATGTTTATTGTACGCGTGTGTGCTCCTTTTATCGAGCAGCTGAGCTAGTGAATTTTTTTCAGGAAATATTGCTGGACACCCTGAACATTTTACTAGTTGGTTGGTCGGTTGTGGAGAATACACATTTTCCCCTGAAAATACACCTTTTCATATTTCCCAATACTCATTTCGGTTTTCTGTGGTTGGCATCTCTGCTAAGATTTCCCTAAGATGTTGAAGATTCTGCCTTCTCCACTAGTGTTGTGATGGGACGATGTGTAGCGTGGACAAGAATGGCCGGACTGTTTGCGATTGCTTTGGTTAGGGCTGTTAAAGGTGGCTTCTAGTCAATTCTGCATCTTTCTCATCACAACCTAACCCCCCCCCCCGTAGGCTTCTTAACAAATGCTAAAATTATCACCAATATCAAAAGATTCGTTGGCCCACCCTTGTCTTGTGCGGAAGATGCCCAGGGTGAGCCAACTGAACATTTATACATATAGTCATATAGGTTTTAAAAATTTTCTGATTGCAAGCAGAATCTTCATCATTGATCTACCATGCACCTGAGGTTATAGTCCTGGGATCCGAAACCAGAAGAGTTTTGTAGTTCATTCGTCCTTGTGAAAATACGGCATAGTTCCAGTCTGGAATTTTTGGTCCACAGAACACTTGTTGGTTTCTCCTGAAAGTGTGAGAAATGTTGTGTTTTTAAAAACGATTTTGATATCTATGCTGGGAAAGGGTTCACCATAAATGGTTTGGCTGAGTTGCACGGATTTTACAGCTTTGGGATGCAAGGGATTATAGTTTATTCTGTATTTATTTTGCTCCTTTGTATTTTCAAAAACATTTTTTCTCCTTGAAGTTAATGTCATTCTGACTTGCTGGTGTGGGCCAAGGTTTTGCATATTTGAGAGAAAGTGAAGGGCGAATTGCCAGGCGTGTTGGATTTTTAGAATTTTAATTTCTTGTTCACCAGTTTCCATTTCATCTACAAAGATTCCCCATACTTGACGGATACTATAGTGTGATTGCAGCCTGTGCTGAGTAAAAAGTGGCTTCTCTAAGCAGAAGTGAAAACGTTTATGCTAGATTCATAACGTCATGTGCCCTGATGTTTTCATCCTGAGAACTGTTGTGAACTAAACAGACTGGTGTACATGTTGTCTCTAAGTCTCTTCTATTTTTTCTACAACCCCCCCCCGCCTCACTGCTCAGTTCACCCCTCACATGCTCTATCCTGCAACATCAACATCCTTCCCAGCCCCTCCTCCTCAGCTTCTCCATACGTTGCCTGTCATCATGTCGGATATATTATATATATTCTATACATATATATATGCGTCTTGTGTACATAGCCTGCGTGTACAGTGGGCCCGGTGGGCTTGTGTTGTGGCTCGTGCGGGAGCCCGTCGTCCCACCGGGCCGTGCTGTGAGACCACTCGCCCACACTCACCTCTATCTGTCACCGCCCGTCTGGTCCCACGGGGACTGCCCTGGCCCACGCTCGTGTGGTGGGCTGGTGTAGCTGCCCCGTGTGGTGGGCTGGTGTAGCTGCCCCGTGCGGGGTGGTGGTGTGTGTGGGTGTGTGTGTGTGTGTGTCTCACAGCCCCCCCTCCCCCTCCCCCTCTCAGTTCTGGGTTTTTATTTCATTCTGTTTGTGTTGTAACCTGAAAAATTGTGTCAAATAATAGAAGAAAAATTTTCTGCTTTGAAACTGGAGTTGTGTGGCTTATTTTTTTGTCATGGTGTGATCTGGTGTCCTGTGTGTCCTCTCTCTTCCCCCCCTCTCCCCCCCCTCCCTCCTTCCTCATACGTGTTTGTGTTTATGATAGCCTCCTTAAGTTGTGAATGCTTTGTTTTTTTATCTCTGTGTGTGTGTTTTGTTGTGACACTCAACTCTTGTCTGTGGTGGTTGGTGGGTGCTCTTCTCCTTCTTTTTTGTCAAACATTTATTCTCTTTATCTCACCGGTCCTTCTTTTCTGTTATGTGTTACTCTCCAGTAACATCTATCATTTTCAGCTCTTTATAACTTTTTGTTTTTATGTGCTGTTGTGTGGTTTGCTTCTTCTTTCCTATTGAACAAAGGAAGGAGAGGAAGCTCCTTTTTGAGTGGCGTGCAACACATACTTTACAGTTCAGCACATCCTAACGGAATGTGTAGACTTCAATGATGTACGGACAAAATACTTTAAATGTAAAGATGTCAAAACTCTTTTTGACATTGTTAACCTGAGAAAAGTTTTGAGTTATGTTAAAGAAATAGGACTGTTTAATAGGATATAAAAATATGTAGTTATCGTTGTCCGTGTATATAAATCATGTACATACACTGAAATAAATATTGTAATGTATATATATATACAAATGTAAATAAGTCTTTACCATATTTACAAACATTTTCATAAATGTCTGTCTGTCCTTTTAGCATGATGATGATATTATGACAGTGTGCAGTTGCGAGCTCCGAAAAACTCTTACTGAAACATGACATGATCCTAGATTTGTTGCGGTGAAACCTATTGGCACTTAAATGACCAAAATTGAGTCGATGGTGCCGTAAAACACCTACTCAATCAATCAATCTGCAAAAAAAAAAAAATCAAATCCTATCGAACATCTATCATCCAGATCTCACTATAAAGGTGCGAGTCTACCATTTTGTTGAGGGCAAGAAGGCCAGTCTGTACACTGCCAGTAACAACAGTTTAGTGATAGTGTGATGTGTTATAACGTTCGGCCTCATGGGCTTCACAGCGACTATCATATATATTATACATGCACATTGTTTCATTCTTGCAAACAGACACTCCCCGACTGCTTTGTTGAAGCAAAAAGACCTATCAATGCACACATCAGTGATGAGATGCCGACTCCCCTACCACCTGTATAATAACTAACCCTACAACGTTAATCGATTATCTCAAAAGTTTGATTACACGCATAGGCTTATCGCTTAGAAATCCATGTACTTGATTAGCCGGATTCCGAGAATGCTATAGGCCTAGACTTGGATAACCACCAGACCTAGTCAACTCAACGTCATACAGCTAAGGTAAAAATTGCCAACTGAACAAGTAGTAGTGGGCGCCGTGCTTTATCGCTCACGATAAGGGCATCCTGTTTGACTGGTTTTGTTCATGTAAATGATAAGATGCATCAAATAGGCTTACTTGTTAATGACCAAGACAGATGGAAAACAACAACAAAACAATTAGATCAGTTCAGTAGCACGTACGTAGTATAATTAAGAGGTGTTATTGACATTTCATCACATGTAGGCCCTACTGTTTTTTTCAAATGGTTCAAATTCAAACTCCTTTCTTTGAGTTGTGTGACACCTCGGTTTTTTAATGGCCTAACCTTTTCTAAGCTCCGAAGTGGCTTAGTTGGCCGAAAAGGTTGCTGAACCATGCTCTACTTCTGTCAGGCTAGGCGCGCACAGGGCAACTTTAGTCGCCCAAATGTAAACAATGAAAGAGATATTAAGCACCTCGCGAACAGGCAACTCGGGTTTTTGGAGACTGACAAGTTTGTGTTTTGTCACAACTTTCCGGCAACGCAACTGTAGCTCAAATCTCCTGTGCTACATACCTAACTGACACACAGCACGCACAGGCAACCAAACTGTCTTTCCTCTTCTGGAATGCTGCTCCCCCAGTTGGTATTTCGATACGTAAAGTAAATGAGGGTCCCACGAGACGTAAACGTTCAATAAAACTCTGAGCTCATACGATAATAGTTTTAAAAAACTCAAATCTTTATGCAGTTTGACAAGATGCCCTTTAAAAAACCTCTGATTGGTCAAAGGGTGAACCCAAAACCGCTTTTTCCTTTTCTTCTTTCTAAGTGCTATCACAAGAGCACAGACAACAACTGCGTCGTGGAAGTCCAAGGCGTCAAATGAGGAAGTCAGTACAATTTGTAATGATGATAGCCTACTGTTGCCTGGCTGTTGCTCAGCTCTGTGCGCGCGGTGTACGAAATAAGTTGCCCGGAGACAGCAAATGTTGCGCAACTAAAATGGCCCTGTGCGCGCCGAGTCTTATGGCCTTGTGTTATATCAGCACATCTGCCTTGTCTTTTCCCTGCACTATAATAATTTATAATAATAATGATAATAAGATGAAGGTTATTGAGTCCATGTGGGCGGTTAGAAGGCGCCACTGGTAGGTCCTACTTCTTCACATTTCCTCTGTTGTTTCTGTCTGTCTGTCTGTCTTCGTTTTCCCCAGCATTAAATAGTCATTATTGAGTCTCTATTGTGCTTCTCTTTACTCAAACGAACAATCAAACAGGATACCACGGCACCATGATTGACTTTTCTCCTTCTACTTCTTGTGTTATCTTTGTTAAAGCTACCTCCCCCAAAACCCCCAAAAACAAAACCCCCCCCCCCCAAAAAAAAACAACCCCCCAACATTTCCCGCTTCACGGAGTGGCCCTTCTTGTGTCAACAACAGCAAGGCAGACCTCGAAATGAACGCCAAACAAAACAAAAGAAAAACAAAGTCAAAAAACAAAACAAAAACAAAAACAAACAAAAAATGTTGAACAAAGAGTCCCTGTAGATCTACTTCTCTTTACTCGAGCAAACAAACAGAACAAAAAAAAAAAAAAAAGATTGAGTCGACGATGTGCTTGACTTTATTCACACAAACATTCTCTTTCTCTTTCTCTTTCAACCGTGGCGTGAATCAATGAATGCTTGCGTCGACATGCCGTGGACGGAAGAAACTAGTGTAATGTGCCGAGAACTGAGCATACGATCGATGACCGCCAAGTTGTTATATCAATGTTTGGCGCCCTGTGGGCTTTTTTGTTGTTGGAAGTAATGGAAGTGGTTATGTTAATCTCACCAGGGGTGAGAAAAGCCTATGGCACTATGTCTCTCTATTCTCACCCCCCCCCCCTCAAGCCTCAAGTGTGTTAGCACACTGTAGGCCTGTAGTCTCTCTCTCTCTCTCTCTCTCTCTCTCTCTCTCTCTCTCTCTCTCTCTCTCTCCCTCTCTCTCTCTCTCTCTCTCTCTCTCTCTCTCTCTCTCTCTCTCTCTCTCTCTCTTTCTTTCTCTCTCTCGTTCTTGCCCCCCCCCAACCCCCCGGGCCACGCACAATCGTACAAGAATACTTAATCACAATAATAGCAGATCTGACTATAGACGATGTAAAATTGAGCAACAAAAAAGCGGTTACCAGATCTAGACATATCAGTGTAATGCACAATGTCTTGATGATCTTATAGGCCTCACCCCCAAACCTTGGAACTGCCTCAGTGAGAACCTTACGTAACCCTATCCGTACGCCCTGGGGTCATTTTGTACCCCCGGGGTTGCATTTTTCACATTTTAGAATACTTCTTGTACAAAGATCTCTTTGAAACTTTCAGTCAGTATTTCTCAAAAAATCATTTTGACAGACTGCTATGCAAAACGTACGGATCGGATTAACGAGTAAATTTCCTTTTTGGAGAATGGTGGCTCAGAGTTCCCCACGTCGAATGGATACGATAGTAAAACATGACCTACGGATAGGGTTAATTTCTCTCCAGCAGAGCAGTCAACACTGAAGCAAAGTGCTCTATTAGTGATGTGTTTGCTTAGACCGGAAGCAATATGAAACGACCAATGGCTGCCATTTTTATTCCTTTGTTGTGAAACCTAACGCTGGTCAGGCCTGTAGGCCTACTCTGTGCCTTTAAAATTGAAAAAAAAGGTATTTTCGTCGGCCCTGTGCACTCTCCCCCCTCCCCCCCCTTTCCCTTTCCAATTGCTTCACATTCCTTCATCTGGTCTACTTTTTGCGACTGTTATATCCCTCCATGATCTATGATACATTTTAACATTCTGCACTTTGTTGCACTCTCCAAAGCCCAATAATCTATTATTATTGTAAAGTCCCCCCCCCCAAACAAACAAACAAACAAACAAACAAAAACAACAAAAAAAACCCACCAACAACCAGAAACAAAAACAAAAACAAAACAAAAACCCCACACAAAAACAACAACAGCAACAAACATACAAACAATGCACCGTGTTTTTCGGTAAGTGTTTTACGGCGCTTGCAACTGCATTAGGTCATATGAGCGCGCGGGACACATTAAGCTTTTTCAGTTGGTAGGAAACTTAGAATTTTGCCCGGGTGGCGGCCGAAGCCTACTCTTATCGATTTAAGATCACCAAGGGATCTTAACAGGCGCAACTTGCACACGGTCCCTCCGAGATTTTTCGTCCTTGTCCGTGGAGGCTAGGTGTAGATCTTTCCTACCATAAGATCAGGGTGTGTGGCTGAAAGAAAGCAGTAAGAAGGAGCCAAGTAGTAGCAGTAGAAAGGCTACAGAAAGAGTCAGGAGCCCAGAGGAAGGGACAAAGGAGATGAGGTGGGGGCAGAAAGAGGAGACGAAAGCAGACGACAGAACATTGCTTGAGAGCAGGAAAGGAGGTGAAAGGGAACAATTTTAGAGAAGAAAATGTTTCGGTCTCTACCCGGATTCGAACCCGGGACCTTTGTATGAGAGGCCAACACCTTAAGCTCTAGGCCACGAGAGCCCTCAAACAAGGCACAGATAACACAGCAGAAACCAAATATCAAACAAGAAATAAAAGTAACTACAAAACAAAGCACATCTCCCCCTTCCGAAAAAAATAAATAAAGTTAAAACAAAATGACCAAATGTGAGGCACCGTGGTGGAATCAGGCTCTCGTCAATTTTGGGGCATGTAGAGTTATTGGTATTATCTTAAAGCTTGTTCACTTGTCTTTTTTTGAATGAAAAAAAATATCCATTTATCTTGAATACAAGTCGAGATATTTGCGAATGAAGGAGGTGGAGGTCACCTGTTTTCAGAGGTAAAATTAGTGAGAAAATGGTCTTCAAAGATAAGTTATTAAGCTTAAGAGTCCATGGCAACTGAAAATTGACATTTATTGTACTTTTAATCAACGTTTTTCAGAAAAATTAACTCAGAAATGAGTTCTTTAATGGGCATGAAAGGTGTTGAACCAAAAAACAAAAATTTGATAAAAATTCACAAACCTGCAGAAAAATGCAAGTTTCTTCACTTTGATTATTTTGACGAGAGCCTGATTCCACCGCACTGCCTCACAAATGAAAACAAAATGACCAAATTGCTTTTTGTAAGTTTTTCTTTTCCTTTGCTTCATATATTTCGAGCCTATCATGATTGCCGCTTTGCTTTGTCTCTTTCTCACTTTTTTAAAGAAATCCAACCGCTCACATACACAAATACACACATGCACACACACACACACACACACAC
>NW_004797351.1:283677-286006 GCF_000002075.1 Aplysia californica
AAAAAAAAACCACACACAAAAAACACCCACTACAACAACAACAACAACAACAACAACAACAACAACAACAAAACCCAACAAAAAACAAAGCAAAACAAAAAACAACTACACACACAAGCACACACTTCCTTTTTTTCTTCAATTCCTTCGCGGATGTGAAGCAAATAATAGGCCTACAGCCCAATCAAACTTCTTCCTTCCCACCCACTGAGATTTAAGCACGCGATCCTGCTTTCTATTCTCACTACCTCTGTTTTTATTCAACCACACAACGCCGAGAAAACCTGTCCGAATGCTCGTCATTCTGGTCGTTAAGCGACGTATAAGGAGAGCAGCTTTCACAAACTTAAATTTGGTCAAATATATCTGAGAGTTCGTTGGTCAATTTGTAGCCAGAGCAAGGCACAGAATTTGAAATAAACAAAAGGTGCGACAAACCTTTCGAGACAGTGTGAGTACTGCGAATGTTAGCTGTATCTCAGTTTGCATTATACCAGCTTAGCATGTCGATGACCCTGCGTGCAAGTCCGAAATATCATCGTTAAAGATGCGTTATGTGATTTTTAAAAAGACGTTCGCTCACTTTTGCCCAGTCAAGGTCGTATGGGAGATGGATCGACAGTTCTACCACTTAAATAACTTTGCTGGCCATAGTGTTGAAAGGGGCACTAAACGTCACCCATACCGTACCATATTCTCCGAGATAATCGCAGTCGCCAATTCCTTTGGTACCAGTAGGTTCTTCTTTCTTTCTTTCTTTTTTTTTTTTGGTAAGTGTTTTAGGGGGCTCACAACTGCATAAGGTCAAATGAGCTAGCGGAACACATTAAACTTTTTCAGTTGGAAGGAAATTTTGAATTTTTCACGGCCTACCTTTGAAAATTGCCCGGGTGGCGGCCGAAGCCTACTCTTATCGATTTTAGATCACCTTGGGATCTTTAACGTGCGCAACTTGCACACGCGCCCTCCGAGATTTTTAGCCCTTGTCCGAGAAAGCAAGGTGTGGATCTTTCCTACCAGAAGAAGATCAGGGGTGTGGCTGAAAGACAGCAGTAAGAAAGAGCCAAGGAGTAGCAGTAGAAAGGCTGCAGAAAGAGTCAGGAGTCCAGAGGAGGGGGCAAAGGAGGTGAGGGGTGGGGGCAGAAAGAGGAAACGAAAGCAGACGACAGAATATGGCTAGAGAGCAGGAAAGGAGGTGAAAGGAGACAATTTTAGAGAAGAAAATGTTTCGGTCGCTACCCGGATTCGAACCGGGGACCTATGAAAGAGAGGCCAACACCTTAACCTCTAGGCCACGAAAGCCCCCACCAGTAGGTTATGTTATATATATATATTTTTATACATATATGTACAATGAACAAATGGGCAGAGAACAGGCAGCATAACGGCTCTATTGTGTCGGTCACCAGGAGAGCAATGACAGGAGCTGGCGGCATGACTATAGGTATAAAATCGCAACCGCCTCCAAACTTTCCCTGACAAGAATAGCTATGATTATGATGATTTTTATTTTACTACTTGTGTGGGAAGGTAGAGGGAATTCCACTCCCGTCGTAATCCCCCCCTCTCCAAATTACAGCCCTTAGAACCAACAGAAATCTGTTTGGCATTTAGATTTAGCTTTAATCATTTGTTTCTGTCTGCCATGTTTTAACTTTTAATTCAGCTTTAATTTCTTGTATGTCTGTCTTTTTATTTTCATTTTGGCATGTGTGTTTATGTGGGTGTGGAATTGCCCCGCAATATAATATTACATTTTTAATTAAAGTTGAACAATGGAAGTATGGGGATGGTGATATCGTAGAATTCATATTAGGTTTTGTTTCCGAACTTATCAGACCCAAAGTAAAACTAAAGATAACGAAGCTTCTAATCCAATTGAAAAATATGGTGTAGAAGTCCCCCATTTTACTATAACAATGAGGTAGTCAGATTCTCAACACAAGACAACCCCTGTTTAACGAAATAAAATTATGTAGCAAAATACAATATTGACTTATTGTTACTTAAAACGACACCATACCTTTGTGAAAGAAGTGCTTGAGGGAAGGATGTGAGGCACGAGAGCCAGGGGAAGACAAGGAGTAAAATGGATGAAAAACATTAAAACGTAGACTGGCCTGAGTAGATCTATAGCAGAATGTGCAACGGCAGCTCGCGACCGTGAAGGGTGGAGAGTCAACCTTTGGGTCATAGATGGCACGTCCAGGTAGGGTACTGTTCTTCTCACCAGCACAATATGTGAGGCAGCGTGGTGGAATCAGGCTCTCGTCAATTTTTGGGCATGTAGAGTTATTGGTATCATCTTAAAGCTTGTTCACTTGTCTTT
>NW_004797351.1:288340-290878 GCF_000002075.1 Aplysia californica
CAAACAAAATTCTGCCATCGGACAATACTCTGCCTTCGAACAATACTCTACCTTCAAACAAAATTCTGCCTTCGAACAATACTCTACCTTCAAACAAAATTCTGCCATCGGACAATACTCTTCCTTCGAACAATACTCTACCTTCAAACAAAATTCTGCCATCGGACAATACTCTGCCTTCGAACAATACTCTACCTTCAAACAAAATTCTGCCTTCGAACAATATCTACCTTCAAACAAAATTCTGCCATCGGACAATACTCTGCCTTCGAACAATACTCTACCTTCGACAATATTCTGTCTTCGAACAATTAACCTTCACTGTGCAAAGCAGGGCGTTGACCTTTACAAACAAAGAGGAAAATATTTCATTCTGTATATTCACTCAGGTTGAACTACAATACTGTATGTCTTATTGTGTTGGTTGTTGTCGTTTTTCCCCTTTCCTGAGAAACAAAGAATATAGCGAACCTGTTTTTTTAGACATCGACCAGTTCTTCCAGTCATTTAAGACTTTGTAAATTAAAGATAAGTGGTAAGAATGATTTGTCTCTGACTTTCAAATACATGTTACAGGCGAACTTTTAAAACCTTTTGTTTCTGACACAAGAACGACCTCAGACTAAAGTCTCTCAGTGTGTCTGGGTGATGTCCTTCAGGTATTAATTTAGGACGCAGCTTTAAAAAAAAAAAATCTACAGTACTTCAGTGTGTTGACTCCTGCCATAACTTTATCATCACAAGATTTGCTCTGAAATTGATCTGCAGTGCCAGTACGGAAGTAGGGGGGGGGGGGGATTTCAAATCTCAGTGGGGTGTAAATAATTGGTCGCTTTTGAGGACAAGCGGGCTAACCCAGATTTTGGGGGTTTCCAAAAATCTTGACTCACATCAAAAGTGGGAATTGCTCTGCCTATAGGAGAAGTTTGGTGTCATTAGAGTGTATATTTGTTTGGTTATAGAGAAAAGAAAACTCTCTTTGTCTGTTAAAGAAACCGAGCAAGGGGGAAAAACGTTACCTTCGATTTTCTCAAAACAGCATTTTTCGGGATAACGCCCTTGTGCTTAAAAGCGACCGATTTATAAATATTTCCCGCTACTTTGGGGAATATTTTCTTCTTATCCCCGTGACCTGACCCTGGACTACGTGCAGCGGTGCCGAAATAATGAGATTCTACGCCCTACTATACACTTACTGCTTTCTGCTTACTGTCCCATAATCCAGGAGGATCGTAGGGGCGCTGTATGATAGAGAGCCTCATCAGGTGCTTCCACTTTTCACGTTTTTTTGCGAGTGCTTGAGTTTGGGCGAAGGATTTCCCTGCCCACTCAGCAATGTTGTCGGTCCACCTCATAGATGTACACTATGGGTAACTCTATGGTCCACCTCTTTCTTTGCCTTCTTCTCCTTCTCCTCCCCTGCACTGTTCTCTGAAGAATAGTCTTTGATAGGCCACACGATCTTGTTACATGACCATACCAATACAGTTTTCTTTGCTTCACTACAGACAGCGAAATAATCACTGTATATTTCTATACACAGTGTAGGTTATGTTAGAGACAGAGAACTTGGGTGGGTGGTTGGCGGATGCTCTGGTGTGGTTTGCTCCTTCTTTTCTATCAAACATCTATCGTCTTTATCTCCCCTCCTTCTTTTTTATGTTTGTTACTCCCTTTGTAACACCTCTAATCTTCTGGCACTCATATGACCTTATGCAGTTGCGAGTGCCGTAAAACCTCTACTAAAGCACACAAAAAGAGAACTTGGAGACGTGCTGGGGAGTCTAGCAGAGAGGAACATTTCCCTCAGGACAAGAAAGATCATACTTTGTATTCTAGGAGAGAGGAACATTTCCCTCAGGACAAGAAAGATCATACTTTGGACTCCACTCGGATTCGAAACCGGGCCTCTTACAAGACCACCAAAACGATTTATTCCATATTCAGTAATCTTGAAACTTTTTAACAACATCAGCACTATTTGGTTTAAGGCCTCTAGTCTTTCTCCTTTTAAAATTATTAGCATATTGTTTTAACCAAGGTTTTTACCCAAAACACTGTCACCGCTACCACCATCATCGACCATCTTCACCGCCACCACAACCACACTCAAACCACTACCACCACCACCCTCAAACCACCACTACTACCACCACCCTCAAACCACCACTACCACCACCAACCTCAAAACCACCACTACCACCACCACCCTCAAACCACCACTACTACCACCCTCAAACAATCACTACCGCAGCCACCACCCTCAAACCATCACAAACACCACCACAAACAACTTCAAACCACCACTACCACAACCATCCTCAAACCACCACAAACATCATCACAAACAACTTCAAACCACCACTACAACCACCATCAAACCACCACTACCACCACCACCCTCAAACCACTACGATTATCACCACACACACAACTTCAAACCACCACTACCACCACCATCAAACCACCACTACCACCACTACCCTCAAACCACCACAACAACCACAACCACCACACTGAAGCCACCACTATTACAAC
>NW_004797351.1:294979-316174 GCF_000002075.1 Aplysia californica
CTATCTATCTATCTATCTATCTATCTATCTATCTATCTATCTATCTATCTATCTATCTATCTATCTATTATCTATCTATCTATCTATCTATCTATCTGTCTGCCTATCGATCGATCGCCCTTTCTATCTATCTATCTATCTATCTATCTATCTATCTATCTATCTATCTATCTATCTATCTATCTATCTATCTATCTATCTATCAAAGCTAATTTCCTTTTGATTATAAAGTTTGAGATTTCACACAAAGGACAATGACTCAGACATAAACTAACAATGTTGCGCCCCCCCCCCAATCCTAAACCCCGAGCGAAATCTCGAGTCTTCGCATAAGTAAATCCATTTCATGCCTGACTTCTACTTCTACCACAGGAGGAATTATTCACCGTAAAACGAATACCCATGGAGCAAATGCTTGATCGGATAGGGTCTGGTAAATGAATGGTGGTTTCAGTGCACACTACGAATAGACCTCTCCCTTATTGTGTCACATTTGACTACCACAGGGTTACAAAGTTCTGTCTAACATTTTTCGCCTTTTTGAGTTAAATTAATAAGAACCTGAAGTCCAAAACCAAATGTTCTATCTGCTCTATTAAAATCGTAAGATTATTTGAGGTCGTTATCAAGATATTCAAAGAATTGCATTCGAAAAAGCCTGACATGATGTGAAGCCCTAAATTTTGACGTCGAATTTCTCAACACTAGGTACTGAGCAGATAGAACCTTGTAATTTTGAGGTAGCAATTTGTCAATATCTTTGATCGGAGCATGATGTTACGGAACACAAAAAGTACGGCTCACAACTCAACCATTTCCTTCTACATTGTATAATGGTTTCAAGTGCCTACTGCTGCATATCGCAGCTGCCATGTTGAGAGGTTATCGAATCCTACTGACATGGAAAATGTCGATAGCTTTCTAAACCTATCAGTATCATCTTCTCTAAGCATACCGGATGCATTGCAGCATTCCGCTCGTACACTGTACACATCCGATTGTTCGACTCGCGACCTTGAAAAACCAACACATCTGTTTTTGAATCTCACGATCGAATTGTTCATTGTTCATTGTTTCAGGAAGCAACATCCCTGCACTCCGGACATGTCCATTGATGCTCCGTTGCTCTCCCCCAAATGTTGCTGAGAGTCTTTCCACTGATTGTGCCAGTGCACATCTGGTTGAACGTTCTTCTGTTCTTTCCTGCAAGGATGCCAGATTTTCCGCTTCCTTTTTGTATTCCCAAAAGCATCACCCTCTCCACGCAGTACTGTCGAATTGTGCCCTATGGTAGTTTTTGACTCTCCATGGAGGGACCATCAGGCTGGCCCCAATTCAAATCGACTCAATTTGACTGAATTCGATTGGCAGTGTGCACTGGGTATTACAAGGAATGCCCATGGGTGAAATGCATGATCGGGTCGGCACGGGTCAGGTCGGGTGATGGCGCTGGCCACTGCATATACAATTGCAAATAGCCCCCTGCTTTGTTTCATTACGTTAAACCCACTAGGGCCTGTCTCTGTCTGAGCGCAGTGATAAGTAATAACCTCATGGTTGGTTGTTGGCTGTGAAGTTCATCAAACAGATCCGACAGTGACCTAGAAAGTAAAACATGTTTGACAATGGACGATTTGACCACATTGTGTCAAAATGGTATCTTTTGCCCTCGATGGGGGATAATTTTGTCGTCTTCAAATGTATTAAACAATACTAAATTAAAGGAGTTTGACACAATTTTCTGCAATGTGCTGTGGGTATAAGCTCCAACAGGGAACGCAACTCCCCGACTCACACACTACGGCTTCTATGCCATTATTAAAGGGGATAAAGGGGGGGGGGAGCATCTTGTCACCACATTTTCTACAATCGTAGTTTTGATGCTTATCGTTAAAATATGTTGACGAAGGTCTACTCTAGTAACTCCCCTTCCCCTCCCCCCAATACCGACATCCTTGCGCCCCCTACCCCCCGCAACAATTGAGTTGACTTCAAAATTACCATGAATGTATGCATGTATGCATGTATAGTGAGGTGGTACACTCAAAGTACGAGCATGCTTTCCACCATGTGCAGAACCAGGAGCCGATGCTATAGGCTGTCTAAAAGTGGCCTCAAATGGGACTACCAGTTCTCAAGTCTCTACGTTTGCTCCAGGCTCTACGTTTACTGCATCCTCTACGCCTGGTAAGATCCACAATAGAATTATCTTTCTAGAGACAGAATTCAAATTATAAAGTAAAGGTCTTCAGGTCCTCTGGGGTTCATTCAACCGACCTGGGGTCCTAATCATTTAAGGTAAACTTACGTTTTACAGGAACTGATTCTGGGCCTGGAAAATATTTTCTGGAAAGTTGTTTTCGTTTAGTGTAGGTTAAGCACACTTATTATTAACATAGTCCCTACTCGCGTCTGGGGAGTAATGATTCGGCTCTCAGTTAGTTGTTGCATAAACAATATGCATGCAGCAGTATGCTTGATTCCTTTCTGCGTGTGACAGTCTATTCAACCGAAGCCCTCCGTCTTTCTGCATGAAATCTGTGTCCCACAGCCTGGGTTTTCCTTGAAAGACGTGGTCAAGGCATCTCGTCTCCTAAATGGTCGAGAATGTATCAATAGGGGTGCAAAACATTTACTGTTACTTGAGAGTGGAGATGGGGCACTGCATTTCCACCTTGTGGTTACGATACGTTCTGAGAATAAACCAAATATTGTAAAGCACAAAGGGTTTAAACAGAGTAAAAGTTAAAGTGTGTGCCCAAGGCTTATGCCCAATGAAAATAACCAGCAGTTGCAAATCTAGCTATACGTATTATTAAATAAACCGCCTAGTGCACACTCTCGACCAGGGACGCGCTATGTTTGGGTAGTTTTATTTGTAAGAAGAATGAACTGATGGGGGCAAACAGGAACATAAGGCCTCATTTTTAGAGCCTCCCCAGACGATTGGAGGGCGCCACTAGTGAGTTTAAATTTTCTTTCCACAACTGTTATTACTATCTGTGTCTTGCGTTTCCCTTACACTAAAAAGGCCGCCACTGTGTCGATGCTCTTCTCTGTCTCTGTCTCTGTGCTAAAACTAAAAAAAGCAGCGTCATCGAGCATCACTCCCAGCAGCACAGAGACCCTAGCGTCGTCCGTCACCACAGCGACACCCGTCATGGCGCCGGCTGCAGTCTCGCAAGAGTTACTTACCCTGCGGAAGATCACTGGCGCCCTCAACGACGAGACAACGATGACGTACAGCTGTGTGGCCACGCCCCTTTTCCAGTCTGTCAGCCTGGCCACAACTTGTTACTGCACGAACGGGAGCTACGTGGCGAGTATTGGTGGCGTGGAGGCCACCTCATCTTCCCGTAAGTTTGCTCGACTGTTTGTTGTTTTTGTAGTTGAGATCTAACGCCTTACTACACACAACGTAGGCCATTTCAGAGGTCAAGAAGTTGCTCCTGGGTTGGGACTCCGGGCTGAGAAGAACATTTCTAAGAAGGACAACGAAAATTCTTTGAGTCCAACAGAATTCGAACAAAATTTTCCACTTTTCAGACCAAATCAATAACTTGCAGCACCACACTAGCCGGCTTGGTTTATGAAGTGTTTTCCACTCGTAATGACATCAAGAGACCTATACCTTTCGTATCTTAGACAGCTGAGGGAAAAAAGGTACTTTTCTCAAACTCAAAAAAATTGGAATCTGGAGTTCTATATTAGAAATCTATGCTTTAAAAAAAGTAATGTAAAATCGTTTGCAAGTACACACCGTTATAGGCGATTATACTAACATCTACCGTCCATTGACACGTGGACAACATGAATAGCAACAGTAACTTAAAAAAACCCAACAACTTTGCAACAGCAATCCCTTTACACAAAAGTCTCCTTTAAAGAACTTAAACCACACCCCAAACAGACACTGGAAATACTGTGTAGAGTGACTACAAAAAGATTATTATTAAGAGTTAATATCATTCTAAAGCCAAATGAGTACAGAGCGGGAGGCAAGATGGTGCCACTGGCAGGTCACACAGATCTTTCCCTTCTCTCTGTTATTTCTGTCAGCCCTGCTCTCTGTTACCCCTCACTAAGACTTAGTGTGCTCCCCTTACCAAAAGATAATCAAATAGCTCATAAACTTCAAGTAGCTGATTAAAAAAAGGTATCCATCTGGTGTAACCTAGGGCTAGGGCAATACGATATGGTCCGGGGTCGAGCTTACGTGAAAATGCAACATAGACTGGGTGGACACGGACGGCCTTCAATGAAAGTGAGGCAGCGTGGTGGAATCAGGCTCTCGTCAAAATAATCAAAGTGACGAAACTTGCATTTTTCCGCCGGTTTGTGAATTTTTATTAAATTTTTGTTTTTTGGCTCAACACCTTTCATGCCCATTAAAGAACGAATTTCTGTTCTGAAAAACGTTGATTAAAGGCTGAAAAAATGTAAATGTTCAGTTACCACGGACTCTTAAGCAAAGGAAATAACCAATCTTTGGCCGCCATTTTCTCACTAATTTTACCGCAGAAAACAGGTGACCCCCGCCTCCTTCTATCGCAAATATCTCGACTTGTATTCAAGATAAATGAATTTTTTTCCCATCCAAATAAAGACAA
The DNA here is from genome assembly GCF_000002075.1 of Aplysia californica. Lineage (NCBI taxonomy): Eukaryota > Metazoa > Mollusca > Gastropoda > Aplysiida > Aplysiidae > Aplysia > Aplysia californica. The sequence goes on from NW_004797351.1 coordinate 299,590, forward strand.
GTGAACAAGCTTTAAGATGATACCAATAACTCTACATGCCCAGAAGTTGACGACAGCCTGATTCCACCACGCTGCCTCACATATTGCTATAGCAAACGGTGCTCTATAGAGTCAGAATGCTGCCGTTCTTGTGTAGAGGTATAAGTGAGTAAGTGTTTTAATAAACGTTTCCATCGACACGATGTAGATCATTTAGAAGGCGGGCTGTTTCGACCCTGACCTGACCTGGCCTGACCATCAATGATTTATTTATAGAGGCACCAGCCATCCATGTCCAGGTGCTGTTTTAGCCTCTTTTTCCTGTCTGCGGATTAATCATCTTTTTTTTGGTGCCAATTTATTGGTTCCGCTTCTATGTACCCCATATCTATTGTTCTCAACCTGGAAGTCGCCTGTAATTAGTAGTAATTGCCCCCCCCCTACCATTTCTCATCATCCCCCCCCCCTATAGTGTCATCATTTATGTTACCGTCCATTTTTATCGATAACACGATTATGGATTAAGGGCAGTATTAATAATAATCAAGGGAAAAAATAATTAAATAATAAATAAATAAATAAATAAATAAATAAACAAATAATAAATAAATAATTAAATAAATAAATAAATAATGCTAATGATTCGACCCTGCCTGTCATGATCAACCCGGGGTGAGCGAGATACGACGTCATAACAGACAGGCAAAGATATTTTAGAAAAAGTCCATACTTGGGAATCAAACTCACGTTGTTTGTTCGCTCTGGCGCAGAACCTAACTACTTAACCACAGACGCCGCATGTAGCGTTATAGAAATGTAGATTCGTCATAAAGGGGCTATTAGTAGTCGCAAACACACAGGGAAAAGGAACGACCTTTAAAAAATGATGAACCAAAGTTATTAATTATCATCATACTTTTAGATTACATCAGCTTAGTAAACCGTTTGTTTCATGTATTCGTGGTTAGGCTCTCAGGCTCGCATTCGTAAGGTTGTGGGTTCAAATCCCGTCAGGGGCCCGACATTGTGTCTTTGGGAAAGGCACTTTACACACATTTTCCTCACTTCACCCACGTGGGAATGGGTACCCAGCTTTAGACAGCGAAAGATCTTGTCAGTTTGTCACTGTTTGAGCGCTTAATCAGCTGCTTGCACTGTATGCTTCTCGGGAAGCTGAGAATGTTTCTGAGTGTTTTATGGTCTGTTGGGGATAATAATATGTGAGGCAGCGTGGTGAAATCAGGCGCTCGCAAAATAATGAACGTAAAGAAACTGACTTTTTTCCGCTCGTATGTCGATTTTTATTGATTTTTTTTTCTTTAACACCTGCTATGTCAATTTAAAAAAAAAAACCTTTTCAGTGTGAATTATATTGAAAAACGTTGATCAAAGGCACAAAATGTAAATTGTCAGTTTCCATGAACTCTTGGGCTTTGTAAATAACTAAACTGAGGCGGCCATTTTATCACTAATTTTATCTCTGAAATAAGGCAACCCCCCACTTCATTCAATTGCAAACATCCCAACATGTACTCAAGATATGGGTATTTTAAAAATTATTATTATTATCATGTATTTTTCCGAGGCAGACGGGCAGACAGTGTCCACGGATAAGTACGCCAGTGAGCTAGTCCTAGACTTCGACGACCTGGGTTCGTCCAAGAGAAAACTGAACTCCGCGACAGATGAGCGCCCGTCCTCCGCGGCCATTGGCTATCTCGGCATCGTCTTGTGCTCCACAGTGCTCGCCCTGATTGTCGCCCTCGATCTCTCCTACGTCATCAAACCTTGTCTCAACAAGTTGTCCACGAGGCCGGTCTCACCGCTGCCCGACCAGTAGTTTGGATCCCCCCCCCCCTATACTATTTACACATATCATAATATGTACTAATTTTGTGGTTGTTGGAGGGCGGGAAGGGTTGGGGGGGGGCGTGTTGGGGGTGTTGTTTAAACTTTAGTTAGATGTCCCACCTGGCACAAATTGTGGGTTTTTTCGTGGGAGGATTACAAAGGAAAAGGAAACACTCAGGGTCAGATTAAGAATCAAAGTAATTATCATCACACTTTTACATTAAATAAATGCACGTACGAGGTATTTAGTCCTTGGATCCTTCTTACTGCTGTTTTTCAGCAGTCCCCCCCCCCCCACTGATCTTAGGGTAGGTGAGATCTAATACCTTTCCTTCTCGGAAAAGGACGAAAAATCTAAGAGGTCCCGTGTGCAAGTTATGGCTAAGGATATATGCTGCATTTCTTGTAGTTCAAATGGAAATGGTATGAGAATCCGAGTTCTTTTGTTGAACAATTGCAGCTAGTAAATCTATCTGTTGTTGCTTTTCTTTGCGTGTTTTTGATAGTTTTAACTTCACATCCTTACGTTCTTCAAATATCACTGTATAATATTGTGTAGGGCTGCCTGAATAGACAGCTAGTGGGCAGTGTCCAGCTGTAAAAAATATATGGAGAAAGAGGACCTTAAGTTATGCTTATGTTTTCGTAAACCTTTTAAAAAATAAAATGTTTTAATTTATTATCTAGAATAAATAGTTCTTATTTTACGAAAATAATTGCGCCTTTGTGTCTGAACTTAGACTTTAAAAGATGTTGCTTTAATTCCAGAAATGTAATAAATGGAATTCTTCATTCCAATAAGTTGTTTCAGAGTTTGTAATTGTTTTTGAGCAATTTGGCATAAAGAAGTGGGACGTTGACGGGTGCTCTGGTGTGGTTTGCGCCTTCTTTCCTATCAAACGTCTATCGTCCTTATCTCTCCTCTTTCTTTTTTGTGTTTGTTACTTCCTTGTAACACATCTAATCTTTGGCACTTATATGACCTTATCGTGTTGCATGTGCCTTAAAACACTTACTAAAACTAAACGGAGGAAAGGAAAATATCCACGAGAATCGTAAGGTAGTTTTTGACAATAGTTAACCCCCCCCCCCTGAAAAAACAAACAAACGAATAAGACGTAAATATTATCTATAAATTATAATGATCGCCTTGACTGGAGAAACAGAAACAATAATTTTAAAGGGTATTTTTTTGTGCAGTGACGTCATGCGAGACGTATCTCGGACATCGGGCGTCACAGAAGCAGTGACGTCTTTTGTAACGTTCGCCTACCCACTCCTCCTCCTCCTCCTCCTCACACACACACACACACACACACACACACACATACATACATGTGGGGAGTTGGAGCTCACAACTGCATAAGGTCATATTATGAGCGTGGGGGACACACCAAGCATTTTCAGTTGAAGGAAATTTTGAATCTTGCCCAGGTGGCAGCCGAAGCCTACTCTTATCGGTTTTGGACCAAGGGATCTTTAACGTGCGCAACTTGCACACGTGACCGCCGAGATTTTTCGCCCTTATACGAAAAGGCTAGATGTAGATCTTACCTACCATAAGATCAGGGGTGTGGCTGAAAGACAGCAGTAAGAGGGGAACAAGAAGTAGCAGTAGAGAGGTTGCAGAAGCAGCCAGAAGCTCAGAGGAGGGAGCAGGAGTAAATGAAAACTAACGCAAGTAGAGAAAAAAAGGAACGATTTCAAAGAAAAGCAACACCAAAGTGTTTATAAAGTATACCGTTTATTCATTGTATAATGTCGTTAAACAGTGACGCACTTCGCTTCGCACCGAATAAGCCCTTGAGGTCATACAATATAAGGAACATAACATCACACGATACAGTTTTTTTCAGTAAGTATTCACACTCTGAAAAGGAACTTTATTTCATACTCTTTTTTATAACCATTATAAAGTAATAATATATCACACCAAAATCATTGGATTCGTTCGGGGAAGTCTACATGGCCTTTATGCAAAGTAATAAACATGGTATCATAAAGTGTAACCGAACAGCACCTGAACAGTTTGCATAATGTTATTCCATATGGATCTAATGGATTCCTGCCAAAACTCCCCCCCAACCCCCCCCCCAAAAAAAAAACCAACAAAAAAAACAAAACAAAACAACAACAACCATACACATCATTCTCAGCTAGTGTATTCGGAAGTTTTTACATCGTGTCAAGTAGAGCGTAACACATCAATTAGAAATGTAAAAAGGGGTCTCTCGTGTCTCTCGTGGTCTCGAGGTTACGGTGTTCGCCTCTCATTCAATAGGTCCCGGGTTCGAATCCGGACAGAGACGGAAAATTTTCTTCTCTTAAAAAATGTATCCTTTCAGCCTCTTACCTACTCTCTGATCATGTTCTACCGTGTGCTTTTGTCTCCACTTTCCGTTAACACTTAAAATAAAATAAAATAAAATAAGATAAAATAACGTATGATCATGTCGTCGCCTTTATTCAAAGTTGTAGTATGTCGACATAAAAAACAAATATCGAGTATGTTGTAACGTTTGACGAGGGACATCGATTGGTCTTAGTCTATCTCCTCTTCTTAAAATAGTTACAGATTAAACATTTCGTATCAAGATAACGTCCTAAGCGAAATAAACTTTTTTGTGGTTCTGCCGAACACCTCACACTCCGACACTATAATATGACAAGGATGAAGGACAGCAACAATGTTTATAATGTAATGCAATACCAAACAGTCAGCATAATTCCACAAACGTCCAAATCAATTGTCAAGGGTCTCCGAATAAATCTGTTACTCGTATAAAGACATCAAGGGGCACATTACAATGACTTTTGTACTGTTGTTTCGTTCTATTTCGTCGTCATTTCCGTTCAGGTTTTTTGATTGAAGAATAACATAATACGTCCTAGTCAAGGTTCTCATTTTGGGCGCTCTCTTTCTCTTTTTCTTAAAAAACTAAAAAAAAAAAAAAAAAAAAAAACTTCAATAAAAAACAAAACGCACCAAAAACCAACAACAACCCCAAGAACAAAACAAAACAAAAACGCAGGCGATTGTGGCATGGCATTGACGAATGTCCACATGTATACTAACTACACGTTGTAGATTCTGATATTTTTCCTGAGTTTGATCGATCCTTGGAATAATCTATGCTGCAGGTTTGAATGTGTGCAATTCATGTGACGGTGTGCGTGGGTTTTTTTTTTTTTGGTGTGTGTGTGTGTATGTGCATGTGTTTGTATATGTGTATGTGTGTGTGTGTGTGTGTGTGTGTGTGTGTGTGTGTGTGTGTGTGTCTGTGTGTCTGTGCGGGTGCGCGCGTGTGTGTGTACGTGTTTGTATGTGTGTGTGTGTGTATGTGTGTGTGTGTGTAAGTATGTGTGTGTGTGCGCGCGTGTTTGTATGTGTGTGTGTGTGTGTGTATGTGTGTGTGTGTGTGTGTGTGTGTGTGTGTGTGTGTGTGTGTGTGTGTGCGTGCACGCGTGCGCGCGTAATTCAATAGAGGATACAGAAAAGTCCTGTCCAATTTGAAACGTGCGTAGGCTCGTCACCAATGCAAATTATATAGATCTAGATCTAGTATGACGTCTATTCACGTTATACTACGACGTTATAGAATATAACGTACTTCACTTGGCACCAAATAAGGCACTTTAGGTCATACAATATAAGGAATATGACGCCATACTGTATCTTCTACAGGAATTCCCGCTAGATAAAGAAAACATGACTTCACACCTACTTACATACATCAATATGTCTCCACACAACACAAGCAAACGACTCAGAACAGGATAGTGTACGCAAATTTAGGGGAATATATTAATAACGATTTAATAGATATTAGAACAATTTTGGATTTCATGCACACGTCTTTAAAATGTAATACTATTCAACAATTTACTGCTCCTATTTGATAGGTAATTCTCAGCTGAGTGCTCTTGCTGTGTATCTCACCATCTGTCTTGAAAATGCCCTATGTAGCACTACGGGAAGAACATACACGATGAAGTCAAACAACCTCTTCGTCCCCGGGCAATGGGGATCAGCCGGAGAATCATCAAGTGCGGACAGAGGGTCAGAAGCATCAAAGACCGGAGGACGCAGCAGAGAAGAGATGGGCTGGACGGACACTTGGACCCCCTCGCTGACAGCGATATTTTGACAATGTGTACAACGGACTACGAGAACAAACAGTGATATGGCGGGTAGAACCAGATTGAATTTAGATGAACCACTCAAGGTAGGAACATTAAATGTACGGGGATTTAAAAATCATAAGAAACGATCAGCAGTCTTAAAACATTTTCGGTCTGAAAAATTAGACGTAATAGGTATCCAGGAAAGTCACTTATCAGAGTTAGATCAAAATGAATTATTAAAGCAATGGGGCGGTGTTACACACTTTAGTCATGGAAGTAATAGAAGCAAAGGCCTTGTCACTTTGTTTAATCCACGTTTTAATGTGAAAGATATAAATATAATCTGTAGGACTGATAGGATACTAATATCTTCTGTTGCGATGGAAAGCGAAAAATTGTTCTTTATAAATGTTAATGCACTTTGCGAAATAAGGGAAAAAATACCATTCATAGACGAGCTTAGTACTCAAATAAAGCAATATTTGGCTGATGAAGGCAACGGAAATATATTATGCATGGGGGATTTTAACATAGCTGTTGGGGAGTTAGACATAATTTCGGGAGCGGCACATAGGAGGGATATATGTCAATATTTTCAAAACTTCATACACACTGTAAGTCTGACAGATTCATGGAGATCTCTGCATCCCTTGGAAAAAGCCTATACGTGGAGCAGAGGTAGCCCAATGATTGCCAGACGACTTGACTATATTTTTGCTGGTGAGTCTCTTGTCTCTGCTATAAAAGAGTCCGTTATAAAGGGAATAGGTTTTAGTGATCACCGTATGGTAGTGACTTTGTTTGAGTTTTCAAACTCCAAGTTTGGGAAAGGGCAATATAAATTAAATACTGAACTCCTTAAAGACTCTGCTTATTGTAAAATAATTATAAAACGTATACATTCTACTAAAGATGAATACAAAGATGTAGACCCCCATTTACGATGGGAATTGATCAAATGTGATGCAGCAGAAAGTTCCCAGCAATACAGTCGTTTCAAAGCAAGAGAAAATTCTTACAAACATAAGCTACTGAAATCACGTCTGAACTTCTTAGAAGAAAAATCGACAGTTGATCCTGATAATAAATATTTTTGGCAGGCGATTGCAAAGTCCAAAAGTGAATTGGAAATATTGATGAGTTAAAGAAAGCGCGGGGGGCTCAGTTGAGAGCGGGTTTACAATGGGGTAGAGGAGGGCGAAAAATTTTCAAAATATTTTTTATCTTTGGAGAAATGTAGCTCCAACGTTAATACCATTAAAAACATCCAAAACGCTTCTGGAGAGCGCATCTACAAGGAAATAGATATTGTAGAAGAGATCGGCAAGCACTACGAAAACGTATACAATAAAGTTGACAGTCGTAATAAATCGTTTGATTTTGTTTCAGAACGTATGGATGTATTTACTAACAACATACATCTTCCTAGTTTATCAGATAATGAAAAGGTGTTTTTTGATGCCCCAGTACTGGAGGATAAGGCAGCAACAGCACTTAAATCAATGAAGCATGGCTCGGCTCTGGGATGCGACGGTCTGCCAGTGGAGTTTATCAAGTATTCTGGGAGCATATTAAGGACTCTCTCATGGAAAGTTATAACTACATCTTCCAGATCAACAAGCTGTCTCCATCAGAAAGGGTAGGAGTAATTTCTTTACTGCATAAGGGCAAAGGTCTCTCCTCACATAGCCTCAATAACTGGAGACCAATTTCCCTAACAAATACAGATTACAATATTTTAGCTTAAGTTTTATCCATACGTCTTAACTCTGTTATAGATAAGCTCATTGGTGAACAAGAAACGGGATTTATGAAAGGAAGAAATATATCCATAATTCACAGAGAGATTGATGATATTTTACACAGACACAAAATCACAGATGCACCAGAAATCATTCTTACGGTAGATTTTAAACAGGCATTTGATTCTATAAACACCCACTGTATCCTCAAAAGCCTAGATGTATTTGGTTTTGGCCCAAACTTTCGAAAGTGGATTGAAGTATAAAATACAGAAAGACTCTCGTGTGTAAAAAATGGAGGTTATGTCTCGAGGACATTTTCAATGAGTAACGGTGTTCGACAAGGCTGTCCGATTTCACCACAACTATTTGTGAGGCAGCGCGGTGGAATCAGGCTCTCGTCAATTTTTGGGCATGTAGAGTTATTGGTATCATCTTAAAGCTTGTTCACTTGTCTTTATTTGGATGAAAAAAGTCTCAATTTATCTTGAATACAAGTCGAGATATTTGCGAATGAAGGAGGTGGGGGTCACCTGTTTTCAGAGGTAAAATTAGTGAGAAAATGGCTGCTAAAAATTAGTTATTTGCTTAGCTTAAGAGTCCGTGGTAACTGAAAATTTACATTTTTGTGTGCCATTTATCAACGTTTTCATTAACAATCCACACAGAAATGAGTTCTTTAATAGGCACGAAAGGTGTTGAGCAAAAAAACCCAACAACACAGAATTTTGATAAAAATTTACAAACATGCGGAAAAATGACGGTTTCTTAACTTTGATTATTTTGACGAGAGCCTGATTCCACCACGCTGCCTCACATCTATTCTTGCTATTGAAATTTTAGCTAAAAAATTAATCAAGAACAATACCATAAGTGGTATCAACACCTATCCGGGTTTGGAGTCTATTAAAATTAGTCAGTATGCAGATGACACAACCTTATTCCTGAGGAATGCCAATGATTTGAGAAGAGCTATGTCCGTTCTAAATGAATTTTCGGTCATTTCAGATCTGCATTTAAATTTGAATAAATCTTATGCCATGTTGACAAACGGCCAAGCCGTAACTATAGACGAATTTCCGATTCAGTTTGTTCCAACCATTATTACAATTGTTGGATTGTATTTTAGCAGTACAAAACCGGCGGGAGAACTAGAAGAAAACTGGAAGCCCAGGATCGATACCCTCCTCAGAAGTTTTGGGAAATGGGCAAGAAGAGATCTATCAATTCTAGGGAAAATGCACTTAATTAAGACTTTTGGAATAACGCAGTTTCTTTTTGTAATGCAAAACATATCGTTACCAGAAGATGACCTTAGCCAAGTGAACAGAATTGTTTTTAGATTTCTGTGGAAAAAGCGTTTTAACATTTAAAGGGCCTTTGAAAAAGTTAAACGGAAATTTATGTGTAACGAGCTTGAAAACGGAGGTCTGAAAATGATTAACATGACTAACTTTCAAGATTCCATTCTCTTGAGCTGGGCGGAGGCACTTCTTGCTCCAAAAGCGCAACGATGGAAAAGTCTGGCAGTCGCTGTACTCAAAGATGTTCGTGGGTTGCAGGTTTTTAGAAGCAAGGTAAAAGCGAATAAATTTAAAGGGCTCGACGCTATATGTAGTAAGTTTTGGAGAAGAGTGGTAATTAAATGGTTAGAATATTCTAATAAAGACACAGACTATGTCCTCTCGTTAAACGACTCTATTTTTAATATCGAATATATAATCTATAAAAATCAAACCCTCTTTTTACCATCTTGTATACAAAGGGGCATTTTAGCAATAAAGGATATAACCCAGGATGGACAGTTACAGTCTTTAGAAGAGTTTAGAGCAAAATATGGATGCAATCCACGATGTGTTTTAGACTACAATATTATATCAAATGCGATAAGGAATGTGTATTTTAATGATGAAAAGGATGACAACTACTATTTCAGGGACGCAATTGTAGGTACTATAGGGAGAAAACGTTTTCTTTTAGCATTAAGTAAAATTGAGCCACCACTGTGCATAGGTACATGTATTTGGAAAAGAAAATATGGCGTTGATATTAATAAAAAACATTGGCAAATAGTCCATCACGCTAGGGAAACACGTTTGACAACATTAAATTGGAAAGTACTACATAATATTTATCCCACTAACGCACTACTCTTTTTAAAATGAAATTAAAGGAATCCCAAAACTGCGCATATTGTAGTGAGCCTGGTTTTATAGAACATTTTTTTAAATTGTAAGAAGGTCCAGCCTCTTTGGAGAGAAATTGAAAAAGATTTACAGGTCCATCTAGGTACATCAATTATAATTTTAATGAGAAAATCGTTTTACTTGGAGCAGTGAAGGGAATCGATGTAGGTCACCTGGAATGGGGGTTACCGGTAACAAATACAGCTATTGCAATCGGGAAATTAACTGTATCTAAATATAAGTATGGGAAAGCAAGACATATCATAGAACTTTATGAGAGTGAATGTAGTCTCAGACAATTGTGGGCTAAGAGCTAAAGGCTAGGCTTCCAGTCTCCATCTCATGCCTCTTTTGTTTCGTTCCCGCTTGAGAGCGAGCTCAAGTGGAAGACTGTTATACTTAACTATATGTGTGTGTGTGTGTGTGTGTGTGTGTGTGTGTGTGTGTGCAAATGTGTGTGTGTGTGTGTTTATGCGTGTGTGTGTGTGTGTGTGTGTGTGTGTGTGTGTGTGTGTGTGTGTGTGTGTGTGTGTGTGTGTGTGGTTGCGTGTGTGCGTGTGAGTGTTTGTGTGTTTACGTAATTTAATTATGCAATTTGTACTTTTTAACATCTCTTTACCTTCATTATACTCTTAGTCAGACTTAATGGTGTCATTCGCGGTCGTTGCGTCCTGCCCCTCAGGACAGCCTGGCGGGGATCTAGAGTAAGCACCAAACAGACTTAACACTAAGACTAATACGCACGTCATCTCCTACATCAGAACATTATCATCGCCAACATAAATAATCATCCTCATGCTCACCATCACAATTACCATTACCGTCACCATCGCCAACAACATCATCATCACCATCATCATTATCACCAACATCATCATCATTACCGACTCAACAATTCCCCTTTCATATAACAATCTGCACCATTACTTTCTTTTTACGTAACCAACAAAAACGGGCACCAAAATCAGGACACGGGGGGGGGGGGGGGGGGAGGGGGGGGGGGGTAGCAAACAACCTTCGACACAAGAGTATATCAATTTTTTATTTTTTTTCTTACCACAGAACTTGCTCGAGGCCTCACCTAAACGTACTGCCTTGTGTGGCTTCATAAAAGATAATGAAGTATAACTAGGCGCCTGCCTGATGTCATTCAGAAATAAAACCTGCACTTACCTAACGTATAACAACAGATCCATAATCTTTTCTGTACTTCGGAGGCCAATAGAACAAACATATACAAAAGTTCAATGAGTTTGACTCAGTCTGACTTAAAAATCCCTTCCTTTGACGTTTTTTTTTTGCAAAAGGAAGAGCATGAAAGACAAAAGAATAATAGCAATGATTATGATATTACTACTACTACTACTACTACTACTACTACTACTACTACTACTACTACTACTACTACTACTACCACTACCACTACCACTACCACTACCACTACCACTACCACTACTACTACTACTACTACTACCACTACCACTACTACTACTACTACTACTACTACTACTACTACTACCACTACCACTACCACTACCACTACCACTACCACTACCACTACTACTACTACTACTACTACTACTACTACTACTACTACTACTACTACTACTGATGATGATAATCATAATAATAATAATAGTTATAATAATGATAATAGTAAAAATAATAGTAGTAATACTAGTGCTAATACTTATACTAATACTAATACTTATACTAATACTAATAAGCAAATGTTCGGTTAATATTTGTTCATTTTTCTAATGTGCTTGTTTTGAAACAATATACCAACGCCAACGCCAACCCCTGCATCATCATCATCATCATCATCATCATCATCATCATCATCATCATCATCATCATCATCATCATCATCATCATCATCATCATCATCATCGTCATCAACAAATGTCGTCACGGTGCTGTTGAAGTACTGTCCAAACCTTAACATACGTTTCTAAAAAAATAGTTTAAAAAACTAATTTACATGTACATTATATAGTTACTTTAGAGCCAACCTACTTCAATTTCTTTCCACATATTCCGTAGGCTGCGTAAATTCAGAAATGAAAAAGAAGTAAGTTAAGTTATTTTGGGACATATTATTTGTTAATGTCTCAATTGGGTTACGAATACTTTTTAGTAGGTGATTAAAAGAAAAAAAAAAAGCATTGTCATTCCAAGCTCTAGCATTTAAAGTACTCAACACTAGAATACGACTATTCAGAAAAGAAATATACTATCTGAAAGGCGCGTAGCCCCAATATTAAGTAGGCTGCTCTTATTGGCCCACATGGGCCATTTAATGCGTTGTTTTTCAATGTATTTCATACATGGTATTGTCCCAACTTGTTCTCTAACTTCTTAGCTATTGTTCATCTTTTTATTTTTAGCATTAGATTGGAAAACTATACATTCTCAATTTAAAATATGTGATTGATGGACTAATTTTTTTTAGCTATTTTTGAAGATGAGAGGACTTTTCGTTCTTTCTCTAGTTTTAATAATTTTTGATTATTAAGATTAAATAAGAAATAATAAATACGGCTATTACTATTAGCATTCTGTATCCTAAATAAACACAAATGAGTTTTTGTTATCTTTTGGGATCTTGTTGGTTTGGGGGTCATTCTAGATCTAGACCTAGACTAGGTGTAAAATATAATATTAACTTAAGCCTTAGAGAAGTGTATAATTATAATATAAAATAATTTCTCTGATATTTAATGGGGATTTTACTGTTGTATTTTCACTTGAAATTATCACTTGTGGATTTGGGGGGAGACAACTCGCAATTTTGTGGGCAAATAATTAATGTTCTAGGGACATTTTATATGCCCCTGTGGGCTAATAAGCACTCCGTATTAAGTATAACGTTTTGTCCAAAAATCAGTGGCGTTAAAACATAACACCCCTCGCTTGGCACCAAACAGGGCACTGTAGGCAATACATATACAATAATCGGAATATAACAACACACTATAATAATAATAATGATAATAAATAGCATTTATACTGCGCATTTCCATTTCCTAAAAGATGCTCAATGCGCATTACAATGAAAAAGACATCACATCTTAAAAATTAATCGACACAAATGTGTACGTAAAACAAAGTATTATACATGAGAAAAAATAGACCTGATTTCACACAAAACAAAGCGCACATTGTACATGTATAGTTTTCATAACAATACCCCAAATTACAATACCTGCCATGGTTATAATTTCCACCAATATTTCTCCACATAAGGCAGGTTCTATTTTATTGTGTCTACTGAAGCATATCACATTAAATCGAACATACTTAATAAATACTGTATGTCATCGCTTATGTGGTTCATACGCGGATAAGACGCAGGTGGTAGACACGAGAGCCAAACTTTGGTACAAATCACAATCATATTCCTCGCATAAGACACACAAACTTTCTTTTATGGCAACCACAATCACTTCATGTTGGTGGTTTTTTCATTAATACCCACACTTTAAAAAAAAGCCCAATAAAAAACCAAACCAACCAAAAAAAATAAAAAATAAAAATACCCAACCCGCAAAAAACAACAACAAAACAAAACAAAACAGATACAAACAAAAGTTTAAAACCCCCCACCTGAATTTGTTTTCCGTACAGTGCAACAAGGATCAACCACTTCTAATTTCCCATCTCTTGAATAAAACGCAGGAAGTCGATGCTGAAATACTGATCTTTAGGTTGAAAAAAGTATATTGACGCCATGATTTACGGTAATATTAATGATAATAATGATAATGATACTACTACTACTACTACTACTACTACTACTACTACTACTACTACTACTACTAATAATAATAATAAAGAAAAGGAAACCTATATAGCGCACATTCAAGATCAAGAGGATGCTCTGTGCGCTTTTAATTATATTACAACAGACCACAGAAAACTCAGAAACATTTTCAGCTTCCCGGGAAGTATGCAGTGCAAGCAGCACTTTAAGCGCTCAAATAATAGCAAACTGACAAAATCTTTCGCTGTCTATAGCCGGGTACCCATTCTCACCTGGGTGAAGTCAGGAACATTCGTGTAAATTGTCTTTCTCAGGGATACAAAGTCGAGCCCCTATCGGGATTCGAACCCACGACCGTACGGTTCGAGTCACCACGTACTGGAAAACGAGGGCCGTCATAAACAGTTAGACCATAGCTGACGTCATCCACAGTTAGCGCATAGCTGACGTCATAAACAGAGCATAACTGACGTCATAAACAGAGCACAGCTGACGTCATCAATAGTCAGAGCACAGCTGACATCATCAACAGTTAGAGCACAGCTGACGTCATCAACCGTTATAGCACAGCTGACGTCACTAACCGTTACAGCACAGCTGACGTCATCAACGGTTAGAACACAGCTGGCGTTATCAACCGTTACAGCACAGCTGACATCATCAACCGTTACAGCACAGCTGACGTCATCGACAGTTACAGCACAGCTGACTTTGGGACCGAGATGCCCAGCTGGTGGCCAGCGGTGTGGAACAAGAGGACATTGACGTGCGCAGATTTGTTGTTGCAGAGCTGCTGGTACAGACGCAGGTCGATGTTGATCTCCCGCTCCTTCCTCTGGTCGTGCTCTCGTCCGCTCCCCGGCGGTTCTTCATCGTCGTCGTCCACGTCATTGTTGCACTCCCTGCTCGTCATCAGCAGAGATTCGAACTCCGACCTACTGGACTGGCTCGCTCTACGACTGGACTCTGCGTGGTCTCGGTTATACTGGATGTCCACATTTACATATGGACTTGTCTCTTTTCTAGAACGCTTTCCTTTGCCTTTCTGTTGGTCAACATTTTCCCGCCCATTTAGTACAGATTTATCCGACCCTTCCATATTGCTGAGCACCACTCTTGGTGCACGAGCCTCTTCAATATCAGCACTACGTTTTTCCCGGTGCTCAAACTCTGCATCAGGAGAACAGCCAACGACCCCTGTCCCAGTCCCACCTCTGTCTCCAGTCTGATCGAATACTGCGCTCGTCGAGGAGACCGAGTCTGAGGTTGACTTCGTGAGAGCTGCCCTTGAGCCTGGTGTGACCTGGCCTAAACTTGGATTGACCTGGGTCGGACCTGGCCCTTCACTGAGTTGGTTTGACCTCCGGAAGCAGAGTGGTGCATGAGGACATGTCCCGTGCCAGATGTTCTCAAAAGCAACTTCCCTTAGAACACTGTGGCCAACTGTGTCACTGACCATAGCCCATCCCTCGGACAGGTATGCAACTTGCACCTGAATTAGAATGAGTCAAAGGTAAGGTAAGTACTACTGGATAGATGTCTTCTGATTTCTTTTTCTTGTACCTTGAAACGGGAATGTCTTAGTTGGTTTGTTTATATTTACACATACAGCACGCTCACAGCGCGCGCGTGTGTGTATGTGTGTGTGTGTGTGTGTGTGTGTGTGTGTGTGTGTGTGTGTGTGTGTGTGTGTGTGTGTGTGTGCGTGTGTATGTGTGCGTTTGTGTGTGTATACATGTATATTGTATGTGTGTAAGTGTGTGTATGTATGTATGTATGTATGTATGTATGTATGTGTGTGTGTGTGTGTGTGTGTGTGTGTGTGTGTGTCTGTGCATATGAGGGTAGGGTGTGAGGGTTAAAGGAGGGAGGGTGCATGCGTGCGTGTAATTAATAAAATGGCACAGAACATGTTGCCAACATGGGACATATCTTTTCATCGATTTTTATCAAGATTTCCTGACAATCAGAAAAACAAGATCAATGAAGCAAGAAATCGACTCTACTAATAGCTCATACCGTATCCAAAAGTCTACTACATGTATAAGACAAACTTATTCTGTTATGTTAAATGACGTACATCATTATTAATCGATAGCTAGTTGACATCAATAGTTGTCCTTAAAACGAAAAGTTTTGCAAACATACGAGAACACAACTACTGTATCTACCACCAGGCCAAGTAAGCAGGTAATTAACACTCCCACCAATCAACGAAGCAAGAAACAAAAAAACCCAAAACAAAACAACAGCAAACAAACACTTCAACCAGCCAACCAGCCAATCCACCCACCGACTAGACCACAACAAACCGACCAACTAACCAAGCAACCCGTCTTCCAACTAATCAAACAACCAACCAATCAACACATACCGTTCCCACTTTTAAGAAGTTACTTACCATCATCGATTCTCCGATTTCCTCAAACAGGAAGTTCATGACTGGGCAAGCCAACCGGAAGTCATGAGAAGCCTCATTTTGAATCGCCCACTGGAGGGCGCACGGTGTACGGTTGAGAAAGTACACCCTGATCTCGTGGTGCTGACATTTAGGGTGTAGTTCTCGAGTGAACACCGCAACCTGAAGCCATTTTTTCAGTTTGGTAGTGGAAGACCTCTGGATGCAGGTGAATAAACTGAAATGGCGGGTGCTCACCTGGGAAGAGATCATGAAATACAATAAAATTACGTGCTGTGGGCCCCGCACACACAACGGAAATTTCCTCTTGAAGCATGGGTGCGAATATGCAAATGAGTCAATATCGTCGTTCGTTATTTTATTTTCACAACTATGTGACCTCATGCTTGGCAACCAGGTGGCCAGTGGTAATTTTTTTGTTTGCTGGAGAACACACACGTTTGGACACATACACACACACGCGCTGCACACACACACACACACACACACACACACACACACACACACACACACACAC